>NC_090927.1:923144419-923447450 GCF_040938575.1 Ambystoma mexicanum | reverse complement strand
GAGATAAGAACTGATTTTATGTGTGGTAGCCCTGGCAGGGAAGATCCACCTTCTTGTGCCAGTATGTCTATCAATGCTTCTTTACATTTTATGAGATCGGGCGAAGCCCACAGACAGATCCAGTAAAGCACAGGCTTCAGGGCAATCTTGTCATAAATACAATGTACATCCATTTCCAAATGCACTATTAAATTAGGACCACTCACTGGAAGATGGAGTATCTTTTTTAGAAACTTGTTTTCGGGGAAAGATACATTCTTTGTCTTAGAATGCCCCCATATCTCAGTCCCGTATGTGGTGGTTGATCCTTCCTGCATTTTATAAATCTCTATAGCCGGCTTGAGGGCTCCATTGCCATGACTACATGAAAATATAAGAATGGCACCACTGGCTCTTTACAATGTAACATTGGACTACAATAACTGACGAGTCCAGTTACAATTTCCTGTACATCTTGTACCTAAATAATCCTAGGTCAAGACTTGGTCCAGTCTCATTTGTGCAATACATACCTCAAGCCTGGGGAAACTTTTGTATTTCGGGTGACATACCATTGCTTTGGTCTTGCTAGTGTTTATTTCCTGACCCACAACTATACATTGCTCAGTAAAGGCAGCCAATGACTTCTTTAAGCTAGAGGGCGTCATCGTGAGCAAAATGGTGTCATCAGTGAATAATAGCAATGGCCTCGTTCGGGAGGATCTGTGCTTCAACGTTTAAGGAAGTCAACCATACTGTTAATAAAAGTGCAAAAGGGAGTGGGAGCCAGCAAGCAACCCTGCCAGACTCCCCTCTGCACCTTAAAGGGCTGAGTAATTCCCCCTGTAAGGCTCCAGTCAAGCACTGCTTCATTGTGCACAAACGTTGTATAACTCTCAAGAAATGGCTGTGGTTGCCTGCTTCCTTAAGCATGGTCCAAAGGACATCCCTAGGAACGCCATCAAAAGCCATCTTCTAATCAATGGAAACAGCATAAAGGCAGATCCACCTTAGAACAGTATATTTTTGTATTATAATGTAGAGCCTAAAGCCTGTCTAAAGATGACTTATAATATTATTTTCTGCAGCCCAGGCCTGCAGGTGCCTCAGGGCCACCATAGCAACAATCTTTCCAGAGGCGTCCATCAATGATATAGGGCGATTATTTGCTGGGTCCTCTCGAACACCTTTCCTTTAAAGAAGTGCACGTTCTGCTTTAATCCAGGAGTCTGGCTCACGATCCTCAGTTGCAACAGCATTAAAAAGACTTAGGAATATGTGTGCCCAAACATCAGGCTCTGTTTTGTAAAATGTGGATCAGTATTTTGTCTGGGCCAGGGGCTTTCCCACCCTTCTGGGAGCCTAATGCATCTCGAATTTCCCATATTGTAAATACCTATGACCCTTCAGATCCCAAATAACCCACCAGTAACCATACTTGTGTTTCTGGCATTGGAAACATCCTCCCCTCCTCATATAATTCTTCCAATGTGTTTATGCCAAGGTCTAGCTGATACAACCAGGCATAATGGTCCCATTGGGCTCTGCTTGTGTGACAGCCTGCTTCTAACGCTGCACTGTCATCTGCCCTCACTGCTGCCAGAAGACTTTCCCAGTTCCATTTCATTTTCCGGAACGCTTTCTTGTTTGGGCTATTACATTATTATAGGTAGCCCAAATTAAACATAATGCTGCTCTATCAGCCCCCTCAACAATCCTTATGAAACGTTCTAAGTTTATTTTGGGTTCCCTGCACTCATCGTCCTAGCAGCCTTGATAGCTGATAGCATGCGCTCTGATTACTCCACCTGTCTGGATTAAAGGCATCAGTGAATCAAATTCTTCCAAGATGTCTGCTTTGGCCAAATTGCCCATGCATAACATTTCAGTAGGATCCAGGATGCTATTGTACAGGTATGTGAATAAGGATGCCAACCTGTGGTGTCCGTATGGAATTAGGGGAACAATACAACATCGATTCATGACACAGTTCACTAAGCACATCTGAAGAACATAATTGCCTGCTGGTGTAATGCCATGCTATGTATTAACCTATTTTGTTCCCTACAGATGCCACACTACAGTATACAGTATTGAGAATGGAAATTGCCTGCCATTGTAGTTCTTTGGAGTTTTTCCATCAAGGCATTGTTATGAAGTTCCCAGGCTGGTTCTGGGCACTCATAGGGCTAAAGTAGCTGCAACAGGTCCAGACACTGTCCAGGAGACCCATCTGGAACATGAGGTAGTACACTGTACAAAACATTCACTACTCCAGCCAGGCAGTGCAGGAGGCTTGTGTTTGGAAGCTGGAGAGTGGAGAGTGGTGGAAGAAGCAGAGGTGGGCAGGGCCATTTTAAGCACTTTTGGGGCACTGGGCACGGACATCTTTGGGGCCTGCTCCACCAAACCGAAGGAATTAAGTGATCAAGGGTATCTGCCCCGCCCCCCTGACGCAATCACAACCCATATTTTGATATGCTGCCTCACAGCATTACAAATAAGGATGTTTACTCCCTTTAAGTTCCCTTACCCTCTTCATTCTTGCTCTGATCAGAATGATAAACTAGTAGCATTTGAAGTCCAACATTAGCAGTTTACGAAGAGGTTACTTCTGTTCTAGTATAGATACAGAAGACTTTTTATCAATAGAATCCAAGAAGGTATGCAGCCTGTAGTATTAATGTAGGACTGTATGTAAAAGGTACATGTAACCCAGAATAGACAGATAACTCACATTTGCTGCCTCACAGAACGCAAACCTGCTCAAGCATAGATAGAGCAGACCAATTGGAAGGAAGGGGAAAGCTACACATAACATAGCATGGATAGTGGATGCAGATTAGCAGCTACCAGGAAGGTGTCTGTATCCAGACAGACTGAGATTATGAGTGTGACATAAGTGTGACATGGTTTTCAAATAGTCTTGCCATTAGAGATCAAAAGAATAAAGTGCCTGTGTTGTGCAATATACCAATGCTCACTATTATAGTGGAAGCAACACTATAGCCAGTGAAACCATGAGTGACGTTGTTTTGAAGATCATAGCCTTATAGCCTGCGAAGGAAATCTCTCTGAAGGGCTGACAATTTTGAAATGTTTAGGGACTGGCAATTTCGAGACGCTAGGCAATGCAAGTAAATTAGATGCCCAGAATTACACACAGTGGTTAAGGGGTGAATCTGGGATTTGTGCCAACTCTTGCAATTTCTGCATTTGAACAATTTCATTACCAGTCCTTACCATGAACTAAAATAATCTGATTTTATAAAAGAGACTTGGAAAGTATACCAATCACATTACCAAACATGACAATTTTTAAAAACAAAATATTATAGAAGGGTATAACACAGAATGCTTCTAGCTTCATTCTCTCCATCACCAAGAGAAGTATATAAGTACCAGCATACCAATCAGTGTGATTCAACAGATTTAATCTGGGTTGGCCTTTTGTATTTTAAAGCTTTACATCGTTCCAAAACACGGGCTTGTAAAATTGTCCTTTATAAACGTGCAGAAAAACCTTTGACTTTTACAAAAATGCAAAGCATTTTTATGTGTCAAACGAGCAGACTTTAAAATGTGCTTGCCCGAGTCCTGCACCATCTGGTCCACTCCCTTCTGTCTACCACCCCTTCCACTCAAATGGCCTACATAAGAAGAACGATCAATTAATGGGCTAAACGATGCCACCAGCATGCGAGGAGGCAAACTTCACAGAAGACAGTACAGTAATGTACGAGATATTAGATGATTTGACCAGGATCACTGTATTGTCTGCTGGTAATGACAGGATACAAGCATGAATGCTTTGTTTCCAAATTTGGATACTTATTCATCTCTTGGACTAACAGTTTATGCTTATCGTCTGAGGTGATTGCCTAGGTTTTACAACACCCCATCTGAACAAACCAATTTCTAGACCTTCACCATAATGATGACATGTTCGTTTTTATAGCAACCCCTATCTGGTGCAGGTACATTGCTGATAATAGCACCTGTTGTGCTGCAAGACCAAGTACATACGAAGGCAGGTTTATAAACTTCAGACATAGGAAAGGCTCAGCCAGCCGTACAGGAATGTGCTATTCTAATAGAGCATAGGAACACATGTCTCTTCAATGAGTGCTTAACACACTGAGCTAACTGCTGAAACATTTTGGCACTCAATTTACCAATATGCATTTTAAATTTGGCTATTGCACATGATCAACATAATTCCCACTGGAAGGAAAGAATGCTACAGAAGTTGTGCCGCAAGGAACACACAAACTATATATACCACAGTGAACACAGAAAGCATTACATGATGAATTGATCGAGGCTGAATGTATTTGCAGAAACAGAGAGGAAATAGGTTTAGAGCCTCAGCGCCATTCCATAAAATATCCTGATGTGTGCTATTTAAGTCTGGTGAACAAAGGAATCTTACTTCTTTAGATCAGGCAGCCTTGTGGGGCCTCCTCCAAGGTAGGGGCCCTGGGCAAGTGCCCCTTTTGCCCTCCCATAAAAACGTCTCTGGAGGTGGGAGAGATGGAGGAGAGTGGAGAAGTGGCAGAAACGGAGATCAGGAAGATGTGGTGAGAGTCAAAATGATAACATCAAGGGGGGACAAAAGACAGAAGCAGGTAGTGGGAGTTTAGAAGGTGAAGAATGGATCGAAGAAGGTAGTAACCAGAGAGGGGGTAAGAACAGCAGAGGATGGCAGAGAGAAGCCAGTGGTAGTGACACCAGAGAGTGATAATTGTTGATAGTAGGATGGTGAAATTGTCAAAAACATTCTCATGAAAAATGCTCTTTTTTGTGACAAATGTGCCTTTGTTCTATTTCCATCCATATTCTTGCCTTCACGGCATGCACTTCTGCATGGATGCTGGGCAGAAAGATGTGCTGGTGCACACGTTTTGGTAGCGCATCCGCCACTTGTCGCAGACATTTTAAAAATGTTGGTTGCAACCTGCCATTCAGCATGCCGATGGTGCGGTGATATGTGCTTGTGGCACAACATTGCAGGACTGATACCAGGTACAGTAGCAGTGATATGGCTGTTCATATACATTGATGAGTCTCTCAATGTCAGGCTGGATAAGGGTGGGGAGGTCTGCAATGGTTTTGCCGGTTGAGGCGGTACAGTGTTCTCAACTGTGCATCTGTCAGTGCCCAGGGTGATGGTCTGACTCTGGGAATAGGTGCCCTCCTTGTCCTGCTTCACCTACACCCTAGTGTGTTCCTTTGCTGCTCCAGCTCTGCCATTCTCTGTATGTCAATGTAGAGTAGGAGTCCCTGGATGTCAAAGTTAGCAACTGCTATGGGCTGCATAGTGCTTGGAAGTGAGCTTTGGGACAGTGTGTCCCTTACATACCACAGGGTGCACCTGTGGGTTCATTTTCCTCACCTGGATGCATTTACCCCAGCCAGTCAGGTGGACATAACTATGTCAATTTATTGGCAGAACTACCGCCCATTTGTGGCAGCATTTCGACTTGCAAAACAGTAGAATTACTATTTTTATTCCGGGTGCTAATTCCGCTGGTGGAATTAGCACCAGGGCTAATTCCGCCAGTGTTCAGCAGTAATTCCACCAGCGATAATTCTGCCAGTGGTTATTCTGCCGGCAGAATTAGCATGATTTTCTGGTGCGCTTAATGTAGCAGAGTGGTAAAAGTGGTGGTAATTCTGTTAACGCCACTTTTTCCACTTCCCACTGTACTTGTAATGAGGCCCATTGTGTTATGCAGTATTCTTGATACCACAAAGGTGCCAGATAAAAAAAAGCGTTATGCAGTTGCATAAAGCAAAGTTCAGTTAGAGAAAACTTGAATACAATATTGCTATATAATCACTCTGTATGGCTTGACTAGGAAATCAGTTTGCTTTTTAAACAGCAGAACAGGAGGAGACTAGCAGGAAAAGCGCACCATGAGACTGCTTTAGAAACTGTGTTGAAGAGAGATTTGCATGAGTGCCATGTTATCAAGCAAACAGGCAACAGTGGTTGCACTGATGTGAGGTATGCGTTATCACTGTCTCTGCAACAGTGGAGCCCTTAGTGTTTTCAAGGCTGTTCTATTGTTGCTTGGTAATGTATCCTGTTAGTTACAGACACATGGCTGCGTTATTAGTTGCTTTTTATGTGAATGTTCCAGTGAATAAAACATTTCTTTCATTTGTATGCACTGTTTTATGCCTCACTTTTTAAACACTGGTTCATTTTTAAATACTCACATGCCACTAAATTGGTACAATTTGACTTTTTCTTTTGGATGTTTTTTGATTACCCTATGGACTGCGTTAACTTTCACTCGTGTGGCTAGCTTGATGCTTTAGAATGTACATTGAGAAGGTGGCCCCATGTAGCATTTTAAGTTACTCTTTTTAATGTTATTTTCGACTTCTTTTTTTTTCATGGAGCATTCATGGTTATGTAATGTGTTTTTAATATTGTGGATTTTACTCTGAATTAAGAAATACATACTAAAAGCTGCGTTTTGGCTGTAATGAATTTGTATATGTTTACAACAAATACAAACGTAAATGAATGGTCACTCCAATACTTTTTCTCCCTGAATCACCAGTACACCCACTCCGCACCTCATAGATGTGTACGGTGCTGCCATTTTGTCTTAACAGACAGTCACACATGTGTGCGCTAACATCATCTGGTCTGGTGGCACAAGACAGACCAAATGCTGATGATGTCTGCAGCCACCGGAGAAGAGCTTAACCTAAAAGTGTTTACGCAATCATGTGTTGATATGCAAATGTGGCAGAAGCTCTGCCTAGCAATGCATGTCAACATTATCTTTCTCTGTCCATCTACAAAACATTTCTTTTCACAATAACATGATTTTTAAAATAAAGAAAGTAGTAGACACAGTCATTAAATTTAAGGAGTTGTACCAACATGTAATTGTGGAAATAGTCCACTGTTATTAAAAAGCCATCTGAACAGTGATTATTCTGCACATCATTTTCTATATCTTCCTTTCCATTCTCCAGACCCATTACTGTGAAAAGCGAAGTCCAATTGAAAAACGTTTAAAATGTGTTTGTGGTACTATCTCAGAGCCAGTTACAGTTGTTTTATATACCATTGGCAGTCAGGGTGGTTTGCTGCGTGGCATTTCAAATTAAGTTCAAAATTCAGTTACCACACAAGTGCACCGTGTGATATTCTTTTCCAAGTTCTTTCTACTAACAATGACTAATCCGTCATTTGTATTTAACAGTGCATTGAGCATTGCTTTGCTGCAAATAATGGCAACAAAGTGGGGGCCATCCGCTAGTCACAGACCCATCGTCATAACTAACAGTATTTGGACCTTAGGAAGAGATGTCACTGAATGGTAAGTGAATAACCCTTGTTTTGCATTGGTATTTAGTTTATTACAAGTTTTTAACATCATAATCCATCACAAAACAACAATCAATAAAATATAAAATTGGATCCTCAACACAAACCATTCTATCTTTCTATCAAGTAAAATTTAAGATCTACTATACCACTTAATCATCACCTAGACTTAAACTTGCTTAATAGCCATTGTTTCCCCCGACAATGTTTTATTAAAAATGTCATCCAGATAATGAATGGAGGCAAACATGAAACTAAAATCAGTTCCTCCACATAAAAATTCCCAGCATTCATCAACATTTGCTGATGGTTTGCCCTGCATAAAATCACCCAGGCATGTTGTTCTCCAATCTCTCAACAAAGGACACACCAAAGTTAAAAATGCTTCAGAGATACGACAGTCCTTACATAATCGGCACAGCCCATCAACAAAGTTCCCTTGCTTCCTAATTCTTAATACTTGTGTTATAGTGTATCTCTGAGTGGGTGACATCACTGACCTGGAATGCTGTGATGTTAGTGAGTGTAGAGTGATATGTGTTAAGTTGAACAGGGGTTCTAAGAGTGACAGTTGACAATGTAAGCTGGCATGGAGGGACATGCCGGTCACTTCCTGGCATATACTTACCAATAAACCTACAAGTAACTTACCTTCTGGTCCAGGTGTTGACTTCTGGTACCAGGCTATTTCACTGGCGACGAGTATGGTATCCTGTCGAGGAGGGGACAGTGCAGAGCCAGGAACATCGCCCTCCATTGAGTACACATCCCACACTGAAGGTGCAAGCAAGTGTTAGCCTCAGTTGCCTGATCTGGGTGCTGATTGTGTCTTCAGCAGGCCGGGTGGTGCTGAAAGGACTAATTACCATTTTGGTGCTGTGTTAGAGTGGTAGTCGCACAGCCGTGAGTCCAGAGTGGCAGGCGCTTGGGTTTGCGCTGAGCCTGGTGCCGTGTTGTCTGAAGACCGGTTCTGTTGGAGCAGGCAGCGCAGAAGGTGACAAGGAGTTTTTTGGGTCAGAGGTGACCCTTTGGCCTAGAGATGCCAGCGGAGAAGAAGCACAGGTGTTGTGTTTATTTGGCTGTCCGCGGCACACAGTATGGCACTGCAGAGGAGGAAAGCTGTAAATTTGCCCTCAGACATGGCTGTAGGCCGGACGGTCAGTCAGCGGGAAGCTCGTTATAGGCAGCATAGGTGAAGCGGACCGCTGCCGCATGTCGGGTGCAGTGGTGCCGATGGGGTGTGCCTATGACCGTGGAGGATACTGGTGTTATGGTTGTCAGGGGTTACGGACCCCGACTGCTCGCATAATGGAAGGGCGTCAGAGATGTGAACTGTGTAGTGCCTTGGGGGAAAATGATGACTTAGCGGGTCATCAGGAAGCGTTCCAGCGTGAGCGGCTGGAACACATGGAACATTTGAAGCGTAGAACGCGTGAGGTGTTTTATGAACAGTGGCGCGCATGTGTGGACTGCGTTGCAACGTCGGTGCCGGAAGGAAGTTGCACCGGGTTAAACCCTGTAGGAGTTATCGCGGACAGTTGTAGTTCGTCTGGGCGGAGATGGATCCCAGCAATGGTGGTGTACTTGAGCAGCACCGAACTGTCACCCAGCAGTGATGTGGATTCTCGGCTTAGGTTCACTACAGGGAGTCCATTAGAAACAGGGCGGTCTTTTAGATCGATGGTCCCACATGGCTATCTGGACATCTGCTGGTGTTGAAGAGTGAGGTTTGGAGCCGTGCAGGGGTCTATGTTCGTTTCCCGTCAGTGGCTCCATGGGTGGAGGACCGTTTAGTCCTTGTGGAATATTAGCAAGCTGTTTGTTGTAAGGCCTGTGTGTGTGGTGTTGTGTCCCGTGCTGTGGTCTTTCAGGAAATGAAATGTTGTCTGTGTTTTGGGCCCTGTATGAGTGCGTAGTATGTTGTGGCCTGAGGTGAAATTGAAATTAATAATTGTTTGTATGTTGTAACATGATTTGCTTTCAGGAGGTGCAAATATCATGCCTGGAAGTTGTTAACCGGATCTCTGTGTGGTTGGACTCGTGGGTTGCTGGTATATTGTTCATGTTTGTGTGTATTCCCCATTGAAATGTTTTCCAATATTGCTAACATGATTTTTCTTTGCAGACGGGGGGGGCATAAGGGTTGATTGACCAGGACTCGCGGGTGGGTGAACATTTGGGTTGTAGTGCATTTATTGCACTGCTATTGGGTCTGACAAGAGACTTGGGACTTTCGTCGTTCAGTGAAGAATCACGTTGCGATGAGGTTATGAAATTATTTTATATCTTGTCTCTGTGTCTCGGTTTTCTGTGGGGAAGCTGTAGCGGGGGAGTGAAGTAATATCCTTTGGTTTGTGAGTCAATACATTTCCCTTGGGTTGTGAGTCAAGAAATCTCCCTTGGGGTGTGAGTCAAGAAATGTTATTCTGAGCAATGGTTCAGGGGCGCAACGTGGTCCCATGTTGTGGTGTGTTATCTCAAGTGGTGTGTTCCGTGAATTAGTATGTTGCGGAATGGGTGTCCTTATGGTAGGCTAGGTTGGTCTACGGTCCCATAGGTTTTTGATGTGGCGCGCGCTGCAATTGTATTTTGGCTTGCACTAGGGGTCCTGGGTGTGCAGTGATGTACTGCATTTGGTGCAGTGTGGCAAGGACTAGGGGTCCTGGGTTGTAGTGATGGTTCGCTGCAAGAGTATTTTGGCTTCGACTAGGGGTCCTGGGTGTGCAGTGATGTACTGCGTTTGGTGCAGTTTGGCAAGGACTAGGGGTCCTGGGTTGTAGTGATGGTGTGCTGCAGTGGTGCAGTAGGCTTGGACTAGGGGTCATAGGTGTGTTTGGTGTACTGTTGTGCGCAGTTGGCAGGGATCGGGGGTGTTGATGACCGTGGTTTAGTGGTGTTTGCGTATGTTATGGTGCTCTGTATGGGCGGTGTTGTGGACTGGTGTTGAGTGGTGAAGTGCTTGTTTTTGCTCTCTGTTGAGCTGGGTTAGTGCCTGGGGGTGGCAGCCCTGGTGCCCTAGGGTGCAGACTAGGGTGGAAGGTTGTTGGTGCACAGAAGGTTTTGGAGTGTTAGTGTATTGTACTTTTTGGGAACGCTGGGGCGTGGCAGCCTGTAGGTTTCAAGGGGCAACTTGAAACAGGTGGAGTGCGTAGTTTATTATCATGTTCCTCAGGTGTTTTCCAGTTGAAGTTTTAGGGGGAGGTGTTAGCCCTTGTTCTACTTCAGTGGGTTCCCCATTGGTTGTGGCTTTGTGGGGAGGGAGTGGATGGATTCCTCGGTGGAGTTAGTCGCTGCATGGTTAGTATGCAGTAGGAACTTGTATGCATTTCCTGGCACGGGTTAAAGTGCAGGTTCATTTGTACCATTTTATTGTTGGCATGTTTAGGATACAGATCTTGGGGTGCCAGTTAGGTTGGTTGGCATCTGGGGGTTTTACTATTATGCTGTGTTTGTTTGGGGTGTGAGCGAGCTCCAGGTGGACAATTTCCTCGAGATATATCAATGGTGCCCATTGATGTCCATTTGGGGTCTGGTGTGTTGGTGAATGTGCGTGCTGGCCACACATACTTGTGGGGGATTGTTCTGGGAAAAAGTATTAGTGTTGTGAGATCTTTCTTGTTTTCAGAAATGTAAGGAGGGAGAAGTGTATCTCTGAGTGGGTGACATCACCGACCTGGAATGCTGTGATGTCAGTGAGTGTAGAGTGTTATGTTGAACAGGGGTTGTAAGAGTTACAGTTGACAATGTAAGCAGGTATGGGTTTATTAGGAAGATAGTTCTCAGGAAACACTGGCACATCCCTTTAGCCTAGCAAACACTTTCCAACTGTCCCACTTGGAACACACATTCAGATAACAACACTACACTCCATGTGACATCACAGTATAGCGTGCACTCCATACTGACATCACCAAACTAAGAGAGAGAAAGGGAGACATACATTACAACACCTCTCACTCCTTACACTTCTGAAAACTTAGAATATTTGCAGCACTTGGTACAGCAACTTGGTACATTCCTACCTCCTACATACATACACCCCTTTACAAATATGTGTGGCCATCATGTACCTGCACCAGCAACACCCAGAAACCCCAAATGGCCAACAACCCAACCCTAGGAAAAACTGTGTACCTGAAAAATCAATAACAACCAAAATAACACCAATGAATACCAAAATAGACTGACCAGAGCATTTGATAACAATAATAAACCCCACGCGGCACCCTGAGGATCTAAATCCGGACCAAACCGTGCCAAAGAATACAATAAACTCCACTCCTTTCCCACAAAAACATAACTAAAAGTGAACCCACCGACGTAGAATAAGGGCTAACACCTCCCCTCATACTGAACTGGAAAACACTTGTGGAACAAAACAATAAAACTACGCACTCCACCTGTTTCAAGCTGCCCCTTGGAACCTAGAGCCTGCCATGCCCCAGCGTTCCCCAAAAGTACATCACACTAACCATCAGAACCCTTCCATGCACCAACATCATTCTACCGTGGTCTGCACCCCAGGACACCAGGGCTGCCACCTCCAGGCACTATCCCAGCTCAACGCAGTGCAACACCAAGCACAACACTCTGACATCAGTCCACTAACTTCTCACACACAGCAAACCACACACACCCAAAAACCAACCTGGGACTCGGTCAACCTCAACAGCGCCAAACTACACTCCCTAACCACAATACCACGGACCCCTAGTCCCTGCCAAACTGCACCGCAGAACAACTACGCCGCGCCTGCAGTACCCAACAACCACTCAGGTCCCCTTGTCCCTGCCAAAATGCACAAACTGCAGTCCATCAATGCCACAGCTGCACCTGCAGTACACCTCTACACACCCAGGAACAGACCACTAGTCCCTGCCAGATATGGGGACCCTGGTGCAAACCAAGCTTCCATAACCAATACACACAACCACGTTTGACAACAGTACCCTAAGACTGCAACCTAACTCTATACGCCAACTCCTAAGAGCCAAAAGCCCTTGCCAGTCTGCATCAAACTGCATTAATCGCAGTTCAACCTCACCACCAAAGCTGATGGTTGAAAACCAACACTGCGCTCAACATATGAGACCCCCAACATAGGCCAGGCTACCATATTACGCAGTGGAACCCTTGATAAGCTTAAGTGCTAACACCCTCTCACCACACTAAACACAACTCATGCAATGCACGAGACAAATGACAAATTTGCACAGCACAACAACTTTGGCATAATCTGTAGATAATATACATTTTGAGAAACAGCTAAAACTGCGATCTCACTGGACGACGAAAACATTTTCAGTAACATTGTCGCTCCAGTCCTTTGTTAATAACACAGCCATTAATCACAGTACTTAACCCGCAAGTTCCCCCCACCCACGAGTCCATACAAGTCCCAATGGTTCAACCTCACCTGAAAGAAAATATGGTTACACAAAAATACCATGTCAATTTAGTACATTCTAAATTAAAACATGACCGAAATGGTAATTAGTCCTTTCAGCACCACCCGGACTGCTGAAGACAAAATCAGCACCCAAATCAGGCAACTGGTGGCTAACACTTGCTGGCACCTTCAGTGTGGGACGTGTACTCAATGGTGGGCGAAGTTCCTGGCTCTGCACTATCCCCTCCACGACAGGATCCCATCCTCATCGCCAGTGAAATAGCTTGGTACCAGAAGTCAACAACCGGACCAGCAGGTAAATTACTTATAGGTTTATTGGTAGGTATACGCCAGGAAGACACCGGCATATTCTTCTTCAGCATGAGTAGTGTGCTGGTCCTTGTGTACCATTTTATTTATTGCCACGGTTTAGTTGCAGATTCTTGGGGTGCCACGTAGGTTTATTGGTGCGCCGTGATTTTGGTGTTAAGTGAGGCGCAGCATCTTTAGTGTTGTTTTAGGTTGGTTAGCATCCGGTCTTTTAGTATTATGCTGTGTTGGTGTTGTGGTTGTGAGCGAGCTGCAGGTGGGCAGTGTCTTCTAGGTAGATTAGTGGTGTCCATTTACGGTCTGGTGTGTTGGTGCCATTAGGTGCTTGCCACACGTATATGTGGGGGATTGTTATGGGTGGAAGTGTTAGAGTTGTGAGATCCTTCTTGTTTCAGAAATGTAAGGAGGGAGAAGTGTTGTAGTGTTATGGGTGAAAGTATTAGAGTTGTGAGATCCTTCTTGTTTCAGAAATGTAAGGAGCGAGAAGTGTTGTAGTGTATCTCTGAGTGCTGGTGACATCACTGACATGGAATGCTGTGATGTCAGTGGGTGTAGAGTGCTTATGTGTTATGTCCTGAATAAAGGTTCCAACAGATAATTTGAGAGTGTACGCTGGCATGGAGGTACGTGCCGGTGACTTTCTGGCATATATCTACTAATAAACCTACAAGTAACTTACCTGAAGGTCCGGGTGTTGGTTTCTGGTACCACGTTATTTCACTGGTGACGAGGATGGGATGTTAGTGTATTATACTTTTGGGGAACGCTGGAGTGTGGCAGGCTCTAGGTTTCAAGGGGCAGCTTGAAACAGGTGGTAGTGCGTAATTTGTTATTTTTGGTCCTTGAGTGTTTTTCCAGTTCAGGTATAGGGGAGGAGTTAGCCCTTTTTCTACTTCGATGGTTTCCTCTTTGGCTCTGGCTTTGTGGATCCTATCCCCGTCGCCAGTGAAATGAAGTGGCACCATACACCAACACACCTGAGCCAGCAGGTAAGCTGTTATGGGTTTATTAGGAAGATAGTTCTCAGGAAACACTGGCACGTCCCATTAGCCTAGCAAGCACTTTCCAACTGTCCCACTTGGAACACACATTCAGATAACAACAGTACACTCCATGTGACATCACAGTATAGCGTGCACTCCATACTGACATCACCAAACTAAGAGAGAGAAAGGGAGAGAGGCACTAACCCAGCTCAACAGAGAGCAACAACAAGCACTTCACCACTGAACACAAGTCCACAACACCGCCCATACAGAGCACCATAACATACGCAAACACCACTAAACCACGGTCGTCAACGCCCCCGGTCCCTGCCAACTGCGCATAACAGTACACCAAACACACCTAGGACCCCTAGTCCAAGCCTACTGCACCGCCGCAGCACACCATCACTAAAACTCAGACCCCTAGTCCAAGACAACTGCACCACCGCAGCACACCATCACTACAACCCAGGACCCCTAGTCCTTGCCAAACTGCACCAAATGCAGTACATCACTGCACACCCAGGACTCCTAGCCCAAGGCAAAATACTCTTGCAGTGCACCATCACTACAACCCAAGACCCCTAGTCCTTGCCAAACTGCACCAAACGGAGTACATCACTGCACACCCAGGACCCCTAGTCCAAGCCAAAATACACTTGCAGCGCGCACCACATCATAAACCTATGGGACCCCGAGACCAACCTAGGCTACCACAAGGCCAACCATTCCACAACATACCAATTCATGGAACACACCACTTGAGATAACACACCACAACATGGGACCACATTGCCCCCCTGAACTATTGCTCAGAATAACATTTCTTGCCTCACACCCCAAGGGAGATTTCTTAACTCACAACCCAAGGGAAATGTATTGACTCACAAACCAAAGGATATTTCTTCACTCCCCCGCTACAGCTTCCCCACAAAAAACGGAGACACGGAGACAAAATATAAAATCATTTCATAACCTCATCGCAACATGAGGCTTCACTGAACGACGAAAGTTCCAAGTCTCTTGTGGAAGCTTCGAATGCTCATTCGGTGCATTCCGAAATGACCCGTGTATGGAGGACTGAACTCGTAGTGATCAGCGCATTAGAAAACAGGACGTTCAAATGCGGCCAACATGATGATGTCAATGGAAGGTGGAATGTCTTCCGTGTTGTGTTGAACTTAACCTTCCAACTGCTGCGTATTGGTTCATAGCTCTTATGTGCAAGTGGTGATAAAAGGAAAAAAGGAAACACGTTACGGCGGTCGACTATGGACGTCATGCAAGCCTCCTGCGGCGGACTATAATGCAGCACCAGATTAAGGTGGAGTTCTTGTTTATTTATTGCTACTAGGCGTGATGGAACGCAGGCACTAATCATCGTGGATCTTCAGCAGGCCGGGTGGTGCTGAAAGGACTAATTACCATTTTGGTGCTGTGTTAGAGTTGTAGTCGCACAGCCGTGAGTCCGGAGTGGCAGGCGCTCTGAGGCAGAGTTTGGGTTTGCGCTGAGCCTGGTGCCGGGTCGTCTGAGGACCGGTTCTGTTGGAGCAGGCAGCGCAGAGGTTACAAGGAGTTTTGTGGGTCGGAGGTGACCCTTTGGCCTAGAGGTGCCAGCGGAGAAGAAGCACACTTTTTGTGTTTCTTCGGCCATCTGCGGCGCACGGTATGGCATTTTGGAGGAGGAGAGCTTTAAGTTTGCCCTCGGGCGTGGCTGGAGTCTGGGCGGTCCAGTCAGCGAGAAGCTTGTTATAGGCAGCGTAGGTGAAGCGGACCGCTGCCGCGTGTTGGGGGTCCAGTGGTGCCGGTGAGGTGTGCCTGTGAACATGGAGAATACCGGTGTAATCGTTGTCAGGTGTTACAGACCCCAAACTGCTTGCATAATGGAAGGGAATCGAAGATGTGAACTGTGCGGCACCTTGGGTGAAAATGATGATGTAGCGGGTCATCAGGAAGCGTTCCAGCGTGAGCGGCTGGAACGCATGGAAAATTTGAAGCATGCTACGCGTGAGGTGCTTTATGAACAGTGCTGCGCATGTGTGGACTGTGTTGCAACGTCGGTGCCGGAAGGAAGTTGCACCGGGTTGAACCCTGTAGGAGTTGTCATGGACAGTTGTAGTTCGTCTGGGAGGAGATGGATCCCAGCAATGGTGAAAAATGGTACAAATGAACCTGCACTTTAATCCGTGCCAGGAAATGCACACAAGTTCCTACTGCACACTAAACATGCAGCGACCAACTCCACTGAAGAATATACCCACTCCATCCCCACAAAGCCACAACCAATGGGGAACCCACCGAAGTAGAACAAGGGCTAACACCTCCCCTAAAACCTCCCCTGAACTGGAAAAAACCTGAGGAACAAAATAATAAACTACGCACTCCACCTGTTTCAAGCTGCCCCTTGAAACCTAGAGCCTGCCACACCCCAGCGCTCCAAAAAAGTACAATACACTAACACTTCAAAACCTTCCGTGCACCAACAGCCTTCCACCCTAGTCTGCACCCTAGGGCACCAGGGCTGCCACCCCCAGGCACTAACCCAGCTCAACAGAGAGCAACAACAAGCACTTCACCAATGAACACAAGTCCACAACACCGCCCCTACAGAGCACCATAACATACGCAAACATCACTAAACCACGGTCATCAACACCCCCGGTCCCTGCCAACTGCGCACAACAGTACACCGAACACACCTAGGACCCGTAGTCCAAGCCCACTGCACCACCGCAGCACACCATCACTACAACCCGGACCCCTAGTCAAAGACAACTGCACCCCTGCAGACCACCATCACTATAACCCAGGACCCCTAGTCCTTGCCAAACTGCACCAAAAGCAGTACATCACTGCACACCAAGGACCCCTAGTCCATTGTTGTGGTGTGTTATCTCAAGTGGTGTGTTCCGTGAATTGGTATGTTGCGGAAAGTGTGTCCTTATGGTAGCCTAGGTTGGTCTAGGGGTCCCATAGGTTTTTGATGTGGCGCACGTTGCAAGTGTATTTTGGCTTGGACTAGGGGTCCTGGGTGTGCAGTGATGTACTGCATTTGGTGCAGTGTGGCAAGGACTAAGGGTCCTGGGCTGTAGTGATGGTGCGCTGCAAGAGTATTTTGGCTTAGACTACGGGTCCTGGGTATGCAGTGATGTTAAAAATGCTTCAGAGATTCGACAGTCCTTACATAATCGGCACAGCCCATCGACAAAGTTCCCTTGCTTCCTAATTCTCAATACTTGCTTAGTTGGTAAAAGGTTCATTTGAAAGCCTAGAAACCTATCTTGACGGTATGTACTAGGGAATTTTACAAAATATTTAGGGAGCATGTTAAGATATTTAATATCCTCAACAAGATGTTTATACAGTTTGTAATCCTTTTTCTTTGTCCAGGTTTAAGTCCAATCATTTCCCCATAATACTCTCTTAACCAAATCTGGGTTACTTTTTAGTTGCATTTCTGATGTACCCATACATGCAAGTATTTCTCCACAATGGGAGATCCACAAAATCATAACCAAGTCATGTCCCATGAAACCTCCGAATTGGGCTGGCTGTCTTCACAAACTATTTTCTGAACTAAAGCTACAGAGTTCCATACTACCCTAGCATAAATTGCCAGAAGACCCAGCTTGCATCTAATCACTGGCGAGGGTACACAATTTGGTAGGTTTAAAACTTTATGACAAAAAGGCCTTTGAAGGTCCCCCAAAGATTCCATGAGACACACAAAGTTGCTTCTGCACCATAGCATAATATGGGTACCACATTTTGATTGTAAAATTGGTTGTATTATTTGAAGACTGCAGTCTCAGCAGTGACCTGCATCATTTTGGACAAAAATGCCCTTATACAAAATAAGCCAGTTCTTATACTGCTGTCCGCATTTTTTTTTATGGCATTTTAATCTTATTAAAGCCGGCAGATTTCTCATGTCTCTAATGTCCTCATGTAATTTCTTCTTTTGTTTCAATAACTCTTTATCGAAAAATATGTCTGGGTTTAATATTCATATTCTTATTCCCCAACCTTACTTCAGTATAACTTGCCAATAATGGAGTGTAGTCTGTGCTAGCCATCTGTTCATACATTTCTTACTCTGTTCATACACTTCTTTCTGGTATCTCTGAGCTATCTATTATGACCTGGCTTGATCCCAACATTCAATGGCCGGCGTGTATTGTTCTGCTCAACTGCCACATTCCAGATCATTCTCAAAAGATCATGATTGATATTATGCATGGGTATTACTTCAAGCGATCTTACCCTATTGAAGACATTCTGTGACACAAAATAATAGTCCAGGACAGAGTTCTGATTTCCTCTGTGCCTTGTCAAGGCACTTGGAATGTCCCCTGGCACTTGACTGTTCAACATATGGAAATGTCTAGCTTGAAGTTCATTTTTCCAAAGATTAGCTATCACTTTCTACCCCGGTTGATCGCTCCCCAAAGTTCTAGCTTCCTTCCCCAAAGACTCGATACAATCTATGTTCAAATCCCCACATAGAAAAATCCAAGCATTCCAATATTTGCAGTTAAAATTATCAATCTGAGAAAAAATTGTAATTCTACTGTATTACAATTGGAAATGCTGCAACAAATGGGCAGTAATTCTGCCAATAAATTGACATAGTTACGTCCACCAGACAGGCGGAGGTAAATACATCCAGGTGAGAAAAATTAACACACAGGTGCACCCAATGTATTCAAACAGGATATGTAAGGGACACACCTTCCCCAAACTCACTTCCAAGCAATATGCAGCCTATGGCAGTTGCTAACTTTGACATCCAGGGACTCCTATTTCAACAAAATATAACGTTTCCACATTTGGATATACGTATTTAGGGAATAGTCGTCCAGTACAGTCAACCCTTGACCATTCCTTATAATGGTAAGCAAACCTGCCTTAGGGCATCCCTTTGCCCCTTTAATCGCACTATTTAGGAAGAGGCTATGACCATCTAAAACTGGGGTATTAGTCAACCAAGTCTCCTGGAGGCATAGGATATCAATTTGATCTATGTCGCATTCAGAGTTACTAAACAGAGGGGCAAATCCCCTGGTGTTCCAAGAGCCCATAGAGACAATACCCTTCCGAGTTGGTACAGAGCATTATCGCTTTTTATCCATGAACAATGCCTCAGCCAACCATTCCCAGGATTCTGTCTCTTTCTTGTTGGAATGTTTAACTTTATTTTGTTCTATGATCCTCCTTTTACAATCCCCTATTTGATTAAATGTTCTTTTAAGGGGTCTGTGTTCATTCCTTATTCCTGTTGATTTCCCAATACACGTTTTGTGTATATAAGGAGGAACTGAGCTGGACTCCTTCCTCAGTGACACCTGATCCACCTCGACCCTGGCGTTAGGGTCTTCATTCTGCTCCCCATTTCTGAATCTTTAGGACCGCACTGGTTCACTATCAGTTTACGTTACAACAAATCCCAGTGGGCCCAACAGTGTAGAAGCAGCCAATAACAAGTATCAAATTATATTCAATATTATATGCAGACGAATAATGTCTGACTGTTTCTCATTCAGGAATTCAACAATTGCAATGCCAGCTGATTCAATGGTCTGTAATTTAGGAATATGGATCATTGCGATTTCTAATCACTCATCCTCCATAGAAATTATTTGTTCTAATTTTATGCAAGTGTCTGCAACTGAGATTTCAACTCAAGTGTTGGCAGTACTTTTTTTGAATATCTCAGTTCTGAGGAGTTTGCCAGTAAGGCTCCCATTATGGCACTTTCAGGGACCTTTCGACTTTGGTCAAGTTGTGAAAGCACACTTGCTCAGAGATATAGTTATTCAAAGTTACCACCTTACCGCAATTTGATCTAAATACTTTACAGCCAGCATCCTATTTGCAGCAAAAGTTGTGAAATGTATATTAGTCACCCCTTTTCGGGGTGTCACTATCCTCACCGCTTTAGATGTTCTTACATGCTGATGATGACCATATGGACTAATTAAGATCACATTTGGCGTCGGCTGACTTGTCGTCAGGTCTTCTATCTCATCATCGTCGTAGATTGAGATGTTCAATAGAACAATGCTAGATAAATTAGATGCTTCCATGACTTTTTGGGTCTGTAAGTGTTGACAATGTAGCAGGTGTGCTCTTGGCACCTTCTTTTGTCTGCAATTTAATTCCTTCCAAAAGTCTATTGTGCAATCTCTCAGGTTGTAGAGAGGTTGTTTCGTCTGAGTCATATTATTTTATTTGTTTGCCTGCAAATTTTTGTTGCCATGATTTTGCTGCTTTTCTTCCACTGAGAGTAGAAGATGGGAAAGTTTTTGTTCAGTGAGATGATTCTCTTCCTCCTCTTCCTCTTCTCCAATTAATGCACAGGTTTCATCCACTGAGGCAGTTACATTGGTATTCATAGGATTTCATTCCCTCAAGTCAATGAGGGACCCTATTTCTTTGTTCATATCTCGCACCTGACCCGGTCCCCCCCTGTTCCAAGATCACACCCTCCATGAAAGGGAGCTCCTTTACCTGAGTCTTTCAAATGGCATTAGGGACCACTTTCCTTTCTCTACGGGGGGTCTGTTAACAATTCTGCACCTTCTTTATTCAGTGTTATGGTCTTCTCTGATTCAGGAATGCTATCCTTTCTCTCCTTTATAATCCCTGCACAGCCATTGATGCACTCTACCAGTCGCTTTTTTTCTATAGTCAGCTCTTTAAGTGAGTCTAAAATATGCTGATGTCTTTGAAGGTCTTGCATTCTGCCAGAGGTCATGGCATCTTGCCTATCTGTTATATACGACTCTATACATATCAGTTTTGATCGCATAATGGCTATTAAGCTGGCATGCTCCTTAATGCTTTTGTGTATAGTTTCATGCAATTTTTTAAATGGAGAGAGTGATGTTGTCAAGGCCGACATCAGAACAGCTGAGTTTGAGGGTCGGGCTTTATGGCCTCCGATGTTTTCTTGTTGAGGTCTTGTTTCACTTGTGTGGCATGCTGTTTTTCTGACCTGCATTTGTCCCTCTGGGGATATGGTGACTGAGTTGATGTGTGAGAATCACTCTCAGTAGGTCTCATAGAAGGCTAATGGATTTGTTCAATATTGAGTTGAATTGGGGGACTTATGGCAACTAGTTGATTGTCCATCGGTGTAAGGGGGTCTTGACTGGTATGTTTCCCCGAGGGGAGGGGGGACAGTCTTGGGAATTCAATTAGTTCTAATAGATTGACTCCTTCAACTTGTCTTTTTGAATTACCTCTTTTCCGAGGCAATTTTCTATTTGGAAGGATATATCCGCAAAGTCCCTCCTTAACCTTGCTGCCAGTGAACCGTTAGCGGGAGACTCTTCTTCAGAGTCCTGCTGGATCACCTTCAGCACCTCAAATGGACTACTTCTGCTGGGACCCCCGCATAAAGATGGAATTAGTAGAGAGGTCATTTGAGGCGACACCACTGTCTGTGGGGCGACTGAACATAAATCCAAAATACACTTGGGTTTAGGAATTTCATTCCACTCTCCCTCTATTAGCCCATTCTTGGCACCGGCCATCATATCCTCATCTGTAAATTCAATAGTCTCTGGCCATAAACTGGCCAGATCACCGTTAGGACTACCTGCTATCTCAGATGCCATAGCAGATAGCCCTCTTGGGGATCCTGAGGTGGACATCAAATTCAGCAATGATGTAGAGGGTACTAAAATAGTACCCTGGCTAAGGGACAGTGACTCTGATGACTTTGATGCCATAGAGCTGGCCAAAAACTGAAAACATGCCAGTCATCGGTACACTGCAAAACCTCTTTCACTGGGACAACCATTCATTCCATTATATGTTATTCCCCTGAGCTTACCAAGGGTAGCCTCCAGGACCACCGGAAACATGGTTAAACACAATACACGCCACACTCCGTGATACTCCACATCAGACTGTAGCTTTTGCGGTCTGGATCTCAGTAGCACAATGGAAAGGGAGAGCAGAGTCCTCAAACAGCATCTCCAGCATGGGCAGCATTCTCCACGACAAACTCTGTGATGCTCCACATCAGGCTGCAGCTTTTGTGGTCTGGATCTCAGTAGAACAATGGAAAGGGAGAACAGACCCCTGAACATCGTCTCCAGCACGAGCAACACACTCCTCGCCACACTCTGCCATGACTAACCCTTCAGTTACTATTGTAAGACCCCGGTACAATGTATGTCTGCAGCAGTATCTGTCAATAACAATAACATAACTGCATTAACTCATGTACTGTCTCCTTGCCCCACCAACTTTAACAATTAACATACATCCCTTGCAAATATTTAGTAGCTTCATAAGTAGTCATATGCTGAACTTGAGACAATCCTGGTGACAGGGAAGAGTCATGAAAATGCAGATGAACTTTCCAGAAGGCAGGTTGACCGTTAGGATGAGGGTAACAATGTAGTCGGAGATCAGTTGCCCTAACCTCAGTCTGGGGTGTATGCAATGCTGGAAATGCCTCATGGAGGGACAGGGCCTCCTAGTCCTTGTCAGACCATTTTTCTGTGTGCGTTTTCCTTAGGTTTTCTGCCACTGAGGTCCGGCCTGGACTTCTGGCAGTGCAGCTCTTCATTTTATCTTTTGGTGACCAACACTCATGGGATACTCCTATGGCACCCATGGGTGGGGATACACCCTTGTACCCCTTATGTGTGTTTCTGGGCACCTGTGCAGGGTATGGGCTGGTGGCAGCAACATGCTGACTTGGCAGTGGCTCTGAGTGTCCTCCAGTTTGGGATACCCAGGCCCTGCCATAGGAATCAATGGATTGCTACATAAAGGCAAGTTGGCCCCTGTGGCCTCTTGGTTTTCTAATGACTTTTACTTTGTTTCCCAAAGTCCTGGGAAGCCCTGTATCTGTTCTCTTCATCCTGAGTGGAGTCATCCAGGGCCCCAGAGTCATTTTATATCCTGTTCTCATGTGGACTCTCAGGTAGTTTGTATGTGTATATATTTCTGAACTCTTATTTTATTTTTAAACAAGCTGTGTTATCACCTAACATATTGTATAGGACATTCCTTTGTGGGGGCTTTTGGGGACACACTGTACTCACGGTCGGACTGGGACAAGAAATAGGCCCACCCCTTGCCTCAAAAAAGTGACCCATCCCTCGCCTGATGGCCCTTGACCTCTGATGACATCACCGGAAGTGATGTCATTTGACTACACCCCAAAGTGACATCCTGGGAAGTGATGAAACATGACCTTTCACCCCTTAACCAAACAGGAAGTGGCATCAAACAGCATTGTTCCTAAGTACACTACGAAAAATATGGTTATGATTTCACTAATGTGATGTACATTTCATACAAAATGGATCACCATATGTATCATTAATATCTGTGTGCATAGATCCATATTGTCATATTACTGTGAATGCAAGCAGACGTCCGAGGACAAATGATAATATGTTATTGTATAGCACTTACGCTTAAGCTCTTTTTTATAGAACAAATATGCATACAATATCACCCAGCCTGTGTTGGTGCTCATTTATCGACCTAAAAAAGATGAAAGGCTGAGATGGCCTTGCTGGGATTCAAAACTGCAGATCACACACACATCGCAGCAGCGAGCTCTCAACCCACTGAGCTATCATATCGGCTATAGTAAAATGAGCAATTATTCTGTAGTGGATACCATTTAACTGGTAACTGAGATTTAACAACAGACCAGTTAAGTTCATGTGCAGGTCTGGTTCAAAGTTGGGCGCATGTCAAGCCTGGATGCATCTACTTTCAGGCTTCAGAGGTTGGCAAAATAGGGAAAGCAGCGCACTCACAGGACATCACATACTCTGACAACTCGTCACCTCATACATGCAAACAAACATCCTAAACAGCATACCAGTGAGATGGGAAAGATAGACACATTGGGCCTCATTACAAGTTCGGCGGTAGCCTTGCCCTGTGAAACCGGCAGGCTGCTGCCGAACATGCACATTTTTTCCAGCGCCCAGGAATGGGCAGTGGGCAGTTACCGTGGTATTACAAACCCGGTGGACCCGGTAATTGCCCATTCCACACAGGGCTCAATGGGAATGGGTTGGCCGGATGCACCGGCACCATTCGTGAATGGTGCCGTTGCATCCGACATGCTCTGCTCGCGGGTGCCAGTCCGCCCGCCAGGTCGTTTCTCACTGTGTCTTAGAGTGGCTCACCTACACCTCACTGATGAGGCCCGACTAGGCTGAAACACGTGTCTGGGGTTGCTGACGGTACTCTTGTTCAAAGGAGATTTGCCTAGCATTTCGGTGCTGGACTGTCCTTGAGGGTGGGACAAAGACTGATATGCAAATGGGTATTTCTCCTCTGTGAAGGGTGCAGTGAGCTAAACAGTGATTGTAGACCCTCCTGAGTGGAAGAAGTTCCATACAACAGGGTATTTGACCCATGTTCCTTCTCAGTAGAGGGGCTCCCACACTCCTTTGTAACTTTGTAGAACCTTGGGTTTCATCCTAAGTAACCCTGGGCAATCCAGACGTGGACCCCTTGCTCACTGTGTTTTAGAGAGGCTCAGCTACACATCACAGATGAGGCCCAAATAGGCTGAAACATGAGTCTGAGGTTGCTGATAGTACTCTTGTTCAGAGGAGAATTGCCTAGCATTGCGGTGCTGGACTGCCCTTGTGGGTAGGACAAAGACTGATATGCAAACAGATATAGCTCCTCAGTGAAGGGTGGAGTGAGCTAACAGGTTGTTCTAGACCCTCCTGTGTGGAAGAAATTCCATAGAACAGGGTATTTGACCCATGTTAATTCTCAGTAGAGGGGCACCAACAATGCTTTGTATCATGTAAAACTTTGGGTTTCACCCTAAATAACCAAGAGTAATCCAGACGTGGACCCCTTGCTCACTGTGTCTTAGAGAGGCTCAGCTACACCTCACTGATGAGGCCCGACTAGGCCGAAACACGTGCGAAACACGTGTCTGGGGTTGCTGATGGTACTCTTATTCAGAATAGATTTGTCTAGCATTTCGCTGCTGGACTGCCCTTGTGAGTGGGGCAAATACTGATATGCAAATGGATATTTCGAGGGACTGCCCACAGGCAGTCCATTGCACGCCCACAAATGCACACAACCAAGCGTGTTTATGGATCGGTCCATGCAATCTCCCGTCAGGAAAATGCCCACACAAAGCTCTCGATCTATCAGCCACCTGAAGGTAGATATACAGACACTTGCGCGTAGGAATCACCACGCAGAGGTAAGAGTGCATGTTGGATTTAGGGGTACATGCACACAGACGGGGTTCCAATCTAACTTAGGGGTACACATACAGAGTGTAGCGGGGTGCAGGAAAGGTTTACAAGGGTTTTGTATGCAGATTGACCGGAACTTTACCTGAGTTACAGAAAATGGTACGCATGTTGTCAGGGTGCCGGTAACAGTTACGGGGGATCCCGTGCTATGTCGCCGAGGAGCTGGCCCGGTCACGGGGGACCTCATGCTGTGTTACCAGGGTGCTTGAGTTTGCGCCCGAGTAGCCTGCAAATGTCGGAGTATCTGGCTGATTTTGCTTTGCGAGGGTGCATGTCGGGGCGATCTGGCAGTAACTTGCATATAGGTTTGCTTTGCAGGAACGATTCCATGAAAACATGGAGCGCATAGAAAAACCTATTCTCGCAGGCTCGTGCAGAGTCATTCTTGGTGTACAGGTTTTGTGAGATCTATGGACACTTTTCCATGAATCGGGCCCTTTGTTGTTGTTTCCAGTAATCCCAGTACTGTAACTGTAAGTAAATACTTGTGTTGGCTTTGCCTATTAATGCCAATAAAGAATACATTTTCAATCTGGCTATGACAAAATATGCCATTACTCTTATTCCTAATAAACACTTGCGCTCTATTTGCCCTATAAAACTAGAACTGTTGCTATAAGAATGCACTTAAGTTGGCTTTGCCCAGTGATGCTAGTACTATCACTGCAAGAATACACTTGCATTAGCATTAACACCTAAGTCAGGTGCTGTCACTTTAAATATACACTTGTGTACACTTTGCCCAATAATGGAAACATTGCCAATCTATGAAGGTGCTTTCATGCTGAATATGACAACATAAACCAGTACTGGATTGGTAAGTAAATAACAATGCAGATTTTCCAAAGTACTGCCAATACTGCAACTGTAAGAACACACTCACAATGATGATGTCCAACAAGTCACTGTAAGCAAACACTTGTTAGCTTACCCCAATCATTCCAGTAGTGCTACTGCATTACACACGTAGGATGGTTTTGTCTAACAAACGGCTACTGTAAGTACCCATTCATGATGGCTTTGTCCAATATGGCCAGTACTGCTACTGCAAGTAGACAATCAATATGGATTTGTCAAACAAGGTCGGTACTACCACTATAAGAACACACTTCTGTTTTAATGTTCCAGTTAATTCCAGTATTGCCACAGTAAGTACTAATTTTAGTTGGATTTGCCCATACATTCGAGTATTGCAACTGTACACACACAAACTGTTTGTGCCTAATAAGGTTAGGACTATACATGAAATGATCCTTCACACACTGGTAAGGATTACATATTCTTTATTGTAATAACTGGAGTCTATACATACACCAAACCGGTCCTATCAAAGGCTCCCACCAACTGACCTGGAGCTCTGGAGCTAACACGTTTTCCTACGTTCTCATTCTAAGTTCTATGTGTGCATACCACATATGAAGAATGCTACAGTACACTCATATTGTCCCAATATATGCCAGTATTTTCCAGAAAAAGTGTCTCATGCATCTCTGCTGGCACCACACACAGACTAATTTTCCCTTTAGGTCTACATCTGCAGTCACTGCCTGTCCTTGCCCAGCTCGATACACATTACACATGCACACTGCAAACACAGACACATGCACACACACACTCACATGCACAAACATTGTCACATGCACTCTGTCACATGGGTGATGGGATCAATTCCAATCTTTCACTTAGAAACTGGTCTTCGGTATTAAGCGTGTCAAAAAAGAACAATTATTTTAAAAAAATGTCCAGTCAGATCCAAAATATGTTAAAAACACCATTTTTTTTGGGTATAAATTAACATAGGATGCACAAAATGACATAGAGTATGGGCCCAACCGATCTAAAATTTCCAGAAGGGATAGTCTGCAGGATTGGGGTGGTTCTCCAGGTAATCTAACTAAAGAATAGGATCCTAAGGGAAGAAAAGTGTCCTAAAACAAAATATTCCTTGTCAAAAAGAATGGCATTGGTTTTCACCTTAGTTCGGTGTTACATGTTTACAGGTGTTGCTGAACAATTCTCTCTCTGTCACAGTTTTCGGTTTCAGGGTTTTCCACACCGTTCGTGACACCTCTCTTAAGTTGTCCATCATGCTTGTTCATCCCACTCTTGATGGCTTGGTTGAGTTTTTTTAAGGAGCATGAGCTAGATCTGAATGTTCTTCTCTACTTGGAGCTAGAGCCGATTGGGGTGGACTCCTCTCCACCCAACTCCTTCTCTAAAGACTCCTCAACAACCCTTGTAGTTCTCTTGAGCTTGCTTCAACTGCCTGCCACAACCACCTTCTCCTCAGCTGATTTTCTGCCTCCTCAGTTCCTCTGATCAACTCCTCGTTCTCAGCTCCTTAGAGCACCTCCTCCTTATCTTCATCTATTGTGAGCAGCTCCTCCTCATTTCCTTTGAGCAGCTCCATATTCCAAGCTCTTTTCATCACCACATCTTAGGTCTTTTTTTCCCCAACCTCCTGTGTTTACCAGCCTCTTACAACTACGTTCACTCTGCCTCATGGGTCTATATTATCTTGCCTCCTGTGTCTGTACTCTTGCCCAGTCTCCAGGCTCAACTGCAACCCATCCTCCTAGGTCAACTCTCCCCCACCCTTCTGGGTCTACTCTTCTCCAGCTTCCTATCTATTCCTTTCCCTGGCCTCCTGGATACCTCCTGTCTTTGCCTCTGGCACCTCCTCATTTGGCCATGCGCCCTTTACTCCTGTTCCAGCTCCTTCTGCCCTACTCACCAACCATCTACAAACGAGCTCCTTGCCTGAACTCCCACTTTGTCAGACTAAGGTTGTGGGCTTTTAAGGGGATTTAGACCTCCATCTGGTGAAAGATGTTTTAGGTGTGTTCAATGGAAAGGGGACTGGCTCTTGGGCTCCTAGCCTGGGTATGTACAGCCCTGATGTGTGATTTTGATTTGGCTCATCCTTTACCTTGGGCAACCATCTAGCTTCATGCTTCTCTCTTGTACTGCTTTCCAACCTCTGTCTGGTGAAAGGGGAATCAAGCATCCATTGATACTCGGCTACAATGCTATGCTTAAACGTTTTGTTTTTAGACAGTTTGTAGCAAAGGGCAATTGCCCTAGGGTCAGAGTTACAAAATGTAAAATAATCGAAAAAGACCAAATACTTGAGAATCTAGACTGCCATAAAGGAACAGAGCGCTGCAAAGCATGCTCAGATTCTGTGTAAATGGGACGAGGAATTCACCTTGATTTGAGCAATGTTGTAGATGTGCATGGATGGCCCCCACACATACCAAGATACCAAAAGGTATCTTAATGATTTTTAAGGTACCTTTTGATGGGTAGAACCTTTCTTTCCTCACCCAAAAGCAGTGCAAAAATCATTTTGCTATCCGGGTCCCTTACTCACATTCAGGAAAGAGTGTATATTTTTCAATGGATAATGACACTGGTTTTCACTTTTGCCAAGAACTTCTCTCCTCAAACACCAAAAAACCAAGACATCAGTTATATGCAGCACCCCTATGTGTAAAGCTCAGGTCTAGGGAGTGGAGACAGTTTAGGAATTTCATTTTAGGCCAAGGGCACCCCTTTGTTTAAATACCATGTTTAAGGAGTGGTTACAAATGGGAGCTTTTTGATTTGAGTATAAAAACACCTTTTGTTGAAAGGCAGGGTTTTGGGAATTGTGACAATTATAGATTTTGTTTTGTTGTAATGTCGCCCCTGTTCATTAGAGACATCTGGGATGGACATGTCAACTTATTAGAACAACATTTTCATTGGACCTCTGCAGTTCTCTCCTCCTCCCAAGGTTCCATCCATATCTGCCAATAGGCTCTGGGAGTTCCATGATTGAAGTGGAGTAGAGACGTACACACCTTCTATCATTTCCACATTTTTACATGACACCTTTTTCACTCAAAAAGTCCCTACATGGCAGTAATTTACCTATAAATGCCATAATATATATATATTAATGTCCCCTAGTCATGATGGATGGGTGGAACTGACCTTCATTTCGCCAAGTTATTTTGGCTATGGTTTTTCGTCCTTGTTCTGAAAACTAACATAGCAGGGAATGTGAAACTTCATAATCAAATATCTAATTTAATAAGCCATTAGCTCCACAACATTCTGATTTGTAACATTTTTGGGGCAGCTAGAAACATCTTTTTAAATGTAACTAACAAAGCTCCATATCCAACTAGAATGAAAGTCATATTTCTTTTTACTTCTTTAAAATTTGTATTTGGTCTAAAAAACATTTACAAACATTCTTACTCAAGTAGGATACAATAAGTAACTATATATTTACATACAGAATATATCCATCATATAACATA
Source organism: Ambystoma mexicanum (assembly GCF_040938575.1). Taxonomy (NCBI): domain Eukaryota; kingdom Metazoa; phylum Chordata; class Amphibia; order Caudata; family Ambystomatidae; genus Ambystoma; species Ambystoma mexicanum. The sequence continues at coordinate 923,417,826 of NC_090927.1, read as the reverse complement.
ACATAAATGCATTAATTTAAAATGAGAGTAAAAAAAAGAGAAAGGAAATTCCTGTAACGAAAAAAGCAATCATCATCAAGTAAATAAAAAATAAAAAAGGAGATAAAAAAGAAGTGATAAAAAGAAAAGAACTTGAACCGTCTAAAACATAAAAACACATAAACCTAACTTGAAATTGTCTAGAACAGTCTAGTTTAAGGCCCTTTAGGTACCCAGAAATTGCTAAGCCCTCTCGTGTATTTTGTACGTTTAAGCGCCATTTCCAGACCAAGTCATTAGAGGAGCATAAGTAAGACTCCCTCAAGGGGCCCAAGAAGGTGTTCCTCAAGTAAGCCAATTGTACACAACTCAGAATGAGATGTTTTGAAGTTTCCTGCTCGGAGTGAATGAATCTACACAAGCTTTCCACCATATTTACTTGAATTCTTTTAAGTAAGACATCATTAGTAGGGAGGATATTCCATCGCAATCGCAACAACAAGCCTCAGTAATAACGATTTAGAAAGAGAGAATGAATTTTGGAGAGGGATCCTCTTTTCTTATGCTCATGTGAAAGATGGCTCATAGATTTATATGAATGGAAAGTTTCTAGTGTGGAAATCCAATCTTTATCTAGCAACCTCTTTTTAGTTAGAATCGGGTTGCTGAATAGGGTTTCCAAGTTAGAGCCTATGTTTTGGAGAATCTTCTCACATTTATTGCCAAATGTTAGTAGGAACCCAAAGTAATTTATGTTATTCCCTATCAGCTCATATAGCGTATTTACGGTAGGGACCTTAATTTTGGCATATAGCGAGTGCATCTTCCATTGCACTCTGCCCATATGGAGGTATATTCCAGCTGAAACCGCATTGCAGTTAGAGGTACCACATTGGGGATGCCAAGGATCCGTCTCCAGATTCCGCCTTCAATCTGATTCAGTTCATGAATTACTGCTTCAGGACACAGTTCCAAGACGTATCCCAATTTAGGGAAGACTTTCCCTTCAAAAAACATGAGCGCCGGTCAATTTTCAACATTTGAGTTCCCAATAATTTAGCTTTACGTGCTAAAATGTCCAACTGAGCTTCAGCCCCCTTATATGCACCAACATAGTAGCCCAAATATGTCACAATAGGGGAGATAGAGAGAAACAAAGTAACAAAAGCTCAATTACCCCTCTTTTCGTCCGCCTTGCAAAGGGATCAGGGACAAAGGGATTTTTTGATAGATGTGTTTCTTATCTATCTAGAAGTCGCATAGAAGCATTTCATTGTCCAGAGAGCGGTCAAAGTAAAAACACAAATTTTAATAGATTAAGTTATACACTGTTGTAAGTAGTCGGTGCTTTCCACAAGACACCTCCACACCAGAAACAAATACATGAGATTAAAAAGTCCAGAAAAAACACAAACATATTCTGCTTGTGGTGTCTAGGGTTAGTAAAGTGACAATTCTGATAAGAAACTTTGCCAATTCAATTGTTAAATTCCTTGTTCAGTTTGGGGAAACCAAGACATTAAATGTACAGCATAGAAATTTTAATCCTGCAAAAAACATTTATTTTTGTGTCAGGATGTCTACATATGTTTCGGCACACAGTTTGCATCAACACCATCCCTGGTGTTCTGCTGTTCTAATTGTGGCAGTCTTCAGGACAAGATGTTGTTTTTCAAAATGACAAAAGTTCAGAAAACCCCAGGTATTCGCGCTATTTTCCAGTGCTGCAAGGAATGGAAATATGGAATTTGTGTTAGTGTTTCGTCTAAAGCTCAACTCACATTAAAAGCTCTTCTGGTAAAAGTTTGTGCGACATGGATACAATCTTCTCCACATTCCCGTTTGGCAATGACCTTTATAAGCTTTTATAGTCGGACTCAAGATTTTTAGTTTTATTTGTAGCGACAGGTGGATTCACTTCCATTTCATGTATGTCGTCGTACAGTGAATTGCTTTTATCTTCTTAGTGCTTAATGGTTGGTCCTTTCCTCGAAATAATTCACACTTCAAACCTACGGACACAATTCATGTATTGGAATTTTGACGAATCATTGTTACGTTTGTACATATTTGTATTTCCAAGCACAAAAGTCATCTATATTATTTACTGACCTGATAATTTTATACTGAAGTCGTGTAATTCGGTTTGGCACTGGATGTTTTCACAGTTACACGTTTCCGCTGTATGTAATTTCCTAAGGGTGCCGTATTTTTCTATTCCACTGACCTGTAGGGACAGATGGGATAGAGCCAACATTAAGAGAAATAGAAATAATCTCCACATTGGCTGTAGTATACTATACTCCACTCGTTTATTAGCGAGGTTCCGTTGTTATTTTTAAGAAAAAACTCACACCGAATCTTCAGCGTTTAATTTTGTTTACCTTCTGAATGATTCAGTGGGACGATCTTTTCTCATCGCAGTGCAGCTCCTCTCAGTTTCGACGCGGGAAAGCCAACTCGTTTGAATTTGGTACCGCGAAGGAGGGTTTGTATTACTTCCGTGTTTACATGTCATGTGACTACCGCGTATGTGTTCAAAACGCCTATTTCTTTCTTGGTAGCGCATGCGGCCATCTTGGAAGGTGTGAGCGAGATGGTGGATACTCCTCATTTAAGAGGTCTCGATGATATGTGATTATGCTTTATTCGTTGAAGTGAAATGAAATGATACATAATCATACATGTAAAAACATTTTTTTCCATCGGGTACAGCCCGTGTGTTTGTTGTAGTTGAAAAAACATCTGAAGAAAGGCCATAAAAACTTGGTAGACGGAACTTGCTTTTGAAAATAAAATAATTGAAGAAATTAAAAAATTATTATCCACCAATAATTTTTCCAAAGACAACTTGTGCCCGATGGAAAGGCAGGGATTAAAAGACCTACAAACAAACAAACTTTTCGTAATAAAACCTGCAGATAAAGGAGGAGGTATAGTCTTATGGAATAAAAACGCATACAATGAGGAAATCAGATTACATCTACAAGACCAGAAATTTTACAAACCTCTACAAGGTGATCCGACATCGCGCCTGAAAGAGGAAATATTGAGCCTAATGCAACACGCAGAAGCCGAAGGGTGGATAGGAAATTACATACAGGGGAAACGTGTAACTGTGAAAACATCCAGTGCCAAACCGAATTATACGACTACGGTATAAAATTATCAGGTCAGTAAATAATATAGATGACTTTTGTGCTTGGAAATACCAATATGTACAAACGTAACAATGATTCGTCAAAATTCCAATACATGAATTGTGTCCGTAGGTTTGAAGTCTGAATTATTTCGACGAAAGGACCAACCATTAAGCACTAACAAGATAAAATCAATTCACTGTATGACGACATACAGGAAATGGAAGTGAATCCACCTGTCGCTACAAATAAAACTAAAAATCTTGAGCCCGACTATAAAAGCATATAAAGGTCAGTGCCAAGCGGGAATGTGGAGAAGATTGTATCCATGTCGCACAAACTTTTACCAGAAGAGCTTTTAATGTGAGTTGAGCTTTAAATGAAACACTAACACAAATTCCATATTTCCATTCCTTGCAGCACTGGAAAATAGCGTGAATACCTGGGGTTTTCTGAACTTTTGTCATTTTGATAAACAACATCTTGTCCTGAAGAGGGCCACAATTAGAACAGCAGAACACCAGGGATGGTGTTGATGCAAACTGTGTGCCGAAACATATGTAGACATCCTGACACAAAAATAAATGTTTTTTGCAGCATTACAATTTCTATGCTGTACATTTAATGTCTTGGTTTCCCCAAACTGAACAAGGAATTTAACAATTGAATTGGCAAAGTGTCTTATCAGAATTGTCACTTTACTAACCCTAGACACCACGAGCAGAATATGTTTGTGTTTTTTCTGGACTTTTTAATCTCATGTATTTGTTTCTAAGTCTGGAGGTGTCTTGTGGAAAGCACCGACTACTTACAAAAGTGTATAACTTAATCTATTAAAATTTGTGTTTTTACTTTGACCGCTCTCTGGACAATGAAATGCTTCTATGCGACTTCTAGATAGATAAGAAACATATCTATCAAAAAATCCCTTTGTCCCTGATCCCTTTGCAAGGCAGACGAAAAGAGGGGTAATTGAGCTTTTGTTACTTTGTTTCTCTCTAGAACCAAGTCCCGTTGCTAGCTTAATACCCCTTTAACAAAAAATTGGGACTCACCCTCTTTCATACACAACACTAGGGGAGATGCCTACCCTTGCACCCTCCAAAGACCAGGTTGGACATTGTTTCTTGTGTTCTCCCTTTGCAAATGTGAGGATTTTGGTTTTATTCGGGTTGATTACCAGGCCATTATCCTTAGCATACATCGTAAAAGTGGCAAGAAGACGTTGAAGTCCCACTATGGTGGAATCAAACAACAGGAAATCGTCTGCGTAGGCCAGCCAGATGATTTTAGTTAAACCTACTCTTGGGACTAGCAACCCCTCCTTAGTCAAGCACTCTGCCACATTGGACAGGTACTGATTAAAGATACATAACGCTAGTACGCAACCCTGTCTCACTCCAGAATGTGTTTGTAGTATTGATGACATGTCGCCCTTCTGGTTAAGCTGACCTGAATACCATTGTTCTTGCAGACGCCTTTGACCAGTCTTCACAGACCCCTTTGTAGGCCCCATAGCGCTAATCTCTGCCAAAGTTTGTTGCGATCAATGCAGTCAATGGCTTCTGAGAGGTCGACGACGCCATAAAAGTGCAACCCTTCTCCCTCTTCCATGCAGCCTCCTGGATGCATTTTACAGCTAGGCCATTGGTATTTGTCGAATGGCCCTTATGGAATCCAGTCTGGAAGATACTTAATGGGTGGAAGCGTTTTTCCCAATCTTCAAGGTGTGACAGCAGAAAAGCTGAAAATATTTTACAATCAGCATCAATCAGAGAAATAGGTCAATCATTCTTAGGCTCTGACCTACTGCCACACTTGAAGATTAGGATAACGTAGGCTGTACTCCAGGAGAAGGGGCAAATCCCATTTGTTAGGATGCCCTTCAATTCATAGAAAAGGAGATTGGCCCACAGATTAGGGTCTGATTTGAAAGTGTTGTTAGTAAGGCCGTTAGGTCCTGGTGCACGTGACCGTTTACACTTCAGAATAGGTTCCCTAACTGTATTAATCACCAGACTAGGCTCCCAGATGTCACTAGAACCATGAGCAGAGTAATCTTGTTGTTCCCCCCCCAAGTATCAGATTAGACCCAAACCTATTGGCATAAAATGCTAACCATTCTTTTTCGGAGATTGGATTCAATTGTGAAATGGAATGATTAATGTCTTGGCCATTCACAATAGTCCAAAAGGCCCCCACATTAGCCCTGATTAATATTTCCGACATAGATTCAGCTTCTTGTTGTAAGAGTGGATGTTTTATAGTTTTGCATAGGTTTTTATATTTTTGATTAATCAGTTTTATGCTGTTGGTCCGTAGGGCCTCATCGATTCCTAAGTTCTCAATTCTCCTGATCTCCTTTCTCATAATAGTTTTAGCCTGGGACAATTCCCGATTGTAACAATGGGTATGCTGATGGTGCTGTTCTATTAGCTCGTAAGGCAATGTCCCTAATAGCATCATCGATCATGGACATGGTCCCAGGAGCGTTAAAGTTGTTTAAATTCCATTCCAGAGTGGATTTATACAGCTGGGCTCTCAGGTTTTGGTTTAGTGCGTCTATGTTTCTAGGGGACCATCTAACAGCATTACCCACATGTCTTACTGTGACCTGTAGGTGAAGAATATGTTTCCTATTGGTAACAGTCAGATGAAAGTGGCAGTTAAGATGGCATGATCACTCCAATCATTGTAAGAGACCTTAAAGGCGGTGCATCTATTCCTTACAAAATCATCCGGAAAGATGCAGTCCAGTATAGAGGAGCTCTCACCATGCCGCCAAGTATGCCAGGCAGTTTCCCCAGACTGTTGTTTGTCGGAGCCCACCAGAGGAAGAAGACCCATATTTCCCAATCCCACATACCAAGAGATGCCCAGTTGTTTCTTACGGGATATACCTGCTGAGGTCAGCTCAATTTTACAAATTTCCCATGGGGGGTATTCAAACTGGCAATCCGCATTCATGTCTCCTGCTACCAGGATTCGGCCGTTCTCATTTTCAAGGACCCATGCAGTTATTACTCGACACACCATTTCTACAAATACATCCACTAATGACATTCCACTATACCAATAGATGTTTATGATAAGTAGCCCCAGGGCGCCATCACCAGTTATAAGATCAACCCCCAATGCTCCAAAGGGAAGGCCCAACAAGACAGTTCCACTAAAGCCCAAACAGTTTGACACAGCCGTCAGGAGACCCCCAAAGGGCCTACCACCCACTCCCTGGTTGGTCACCTGATCATATATCCGATAGCCATTCAAGCAGGGGGTTAAGGTCAGCCAAGTATCCTGAAGACACACAACATTAGCATCTCTCAATTCCTGCAGACAAGCAACATTATGGATTAGATGTTGATTTTCTCTGGTGTTCCAGGATTTAAAAGTTAGTTCTATCTTTCTAGGAAATCCTGTGGTTTGAGAAGAGTGCTTATGGAACACGTTTCTGCCACAGGGTTGAGATAATTGCGGTATAATCAATATAAGTGACCTGTTTCTTTCCCGGATTGCCTAGCTGTTCCCGCCTCTCATTTCCTAGCAGGAAACCAGGAGGGACATTCTTCTTCTGTAGTATGGATGCAGGCTAAAAGTTCACTGACTACAAGTACGATCTCGATTCAATTTCAAAGTCCAAATTCCTCAGTGGACCACTCTGGGAGAGAATAAGTTCCTTAACCAAGGAAGAGTCCAAAAATAGGAGACTTGTATCTCGGTGTTCTCTGTCTGCAAAGGCGACCTAGCAATATCCCTAGAGGTAATCAGAGCAAGTGCTGGGATCTCTGCAAAGATTGTCAGGATGTTAGATCTATTCAGGCAAATCGGTTCTGCCAAAACCAGCAGGCTCTCTATACTAATTAGAGCCAATGGTTTACTTGGAGTTGTCAAGTGCCGTGGGCTACCATGTGATCCTCTCACATAGTTTTTAATGGGAGGTCCTTGTACCCTACTTTGCGCAGTATTCTTGCCTTTCTTGGTGTGCATATTGGAAGGTTTATAGAGCCGCTCTACCAGATCTCTTATTCCTGTGGATATAGTAGGGTACAGGGAAACCGGAGGAATATTCTCCTCTTTGAAGTTACCCCACCCTACTTCACTTTCAGAGAGAGGGTTCGCCCCTACAGGGAAACAGTGTTTAATAGCAGAAGATGAAAATCCCTGAGTGGGTCCCCATATCGAAGGGGGGATTAACATGCCACAGTTTGCCTGGTATGAGGTCTGTTGCTCATTTCTCAGTCCTAACATACCCATAACAGGTCCAGCTCCACAACCTTTTTGGTTTTCCCTGGGTCACATCCCCATCTAACTGTCGGGAACTTTCTTAATTCGTACCCAGTTGACAGCTGATTGGATTGAGGATTAGTATGGAAACCATTATTTGCCCCCACATCACTCTCAATGTCCCGCGCAAGCGGAACATTTGTAACTGGAATATTATTTATCGGGATCTTATCAATTTGCATTATAGAGTCAACCAACTTGGTTTTCTGGTGAGACACAGGCATATTTGGCCCAGTTTCAGGGATGCCACCAGGTTAGGTCTAAACAATGGGTTACGTGGGAATTTGGTACATATACCACATAAGCTTTTCATGGCAAACTTCCGCTTGAAAACTCTCAATTTGCGTTGGGGGGTGCTTTTTGAGATGGGGGTCCCATTCACACAACACTCCCCAATTAAACAACCCTCAGCCACAACATTATCCAATATAGCAATAGCATGCTGGGTATTCACTACACAGTTGTGGGGGTGTGGGGAAGCAGGAACATTTGGATCACATGCAAAACCCCCTCCTTTTTGCTGGCTGTTCATATAGCCTCCTGCAACCAGCCCAATTAGTTCCACGCTGTCTGAGATTTCAATTATATCAGTTGTAGTGTTAATAACAGCCGGGTTAGTCTCAGGAGATCACCATTCCACATGTCCCGATAGCCCCTCCAGAATGAATTACCGGTCTGAGGCTAAGTACAGAACCAATACAATTCAATTTAGTGTTCATTTCAGCCAATAGTTCTGTCCCAATACAGTCAATTTTATCATTAACCACAGCCAGGAGTCTGTGAGTTCTTCAATTCTGCCGATATGTTGTCATACAGCTCCACAAAAGAGCTATGGACAACATTCAGGGCTGACACAGTAGGATGGTTTAGTCTAATCCTTTCATCAAGCTCCTTCAGAGTATGGTGCATCCTTGGGGAACCCCCTTGGTCCTGAAAAACTGCAGAGTTGTTGTTCGCCCCACCTGCCTCATTGGCCTGATTTTTAGCCTCATCAATAGCATCTATTGTATTTGTTAGGGCAGTTGGTGAGTCTTGAATTGAGGCATTGCAAGTCTGTTGGACCACATTTCCCAAATGTTCATTACGAAGTTCCAATGCATTATCAGCACATTCAATTATGCTAATGTCAGTAATGTCGTTTGGTCTTCCAAAGAAGTCCTGAGTCATCATGGCAGAGTGGTCCAGCATAGCATTCCCTCTAAATACCTTAGGTAGTTTAACTTCTGTACTGTTGAAGCTGATTTGAAGATATAATGATCCGTATATCTTTGCCCCACAATCGGCTTAATGTTTCTCTGGCTCTTTGGAGTGTTCAAAGGAGAAATTCCATAGGGAATTATAGATTTTTTAGGTATAAGTTAGCCTTCAGAAGTGTGGATCATTGCCTTGTGAGTAAGTGCTGGGTTGAAATGGTCGTCATGGTTGAGGGTTAATTGAGGGACCTGTTTGCCACAAACAGATAAGTCATCCTTTTCTCCCTCCAAAGGTATCCCTGTTAGAGCAATTGTAGTGAGGGATAAGAAGCAGAGTGAGGAAAAGATCATAGGTTGGGCATGCAGGGAGGGTACCAGTTTCACCTGGTCAGTCGATGGTTCCTTGTTACCTGTGGGAGCCACTAATAAGCAGCCTGGTTGTATATCAGTCTCCATTTGGCTCCTAAGCCCAGCACGCATACTTGGCGCAACAGTCCTGATGTATTCCAAAGATGTTCTGATCAATGGGAACCAAAAGAAAGGAACCCCTGAGTCTCAGAATACTAGTTAAAGTATGGAAATATCGATGCCGGACAAGTTCTCGGGTCTGTGAGTCCCCTCAGTGATGACCGGCCCACAGACTCTTAAAGGAATATGCCCACAAGATGATACAGATGTAGTTTGACTATTACTTTTTGTTAGGAAACACTTCAAGGTGCACACCAGGGTAGTGGAGGTAGCAATTTGCGACCACTTTTCCGAATTTTACTGAAATGACGGTCACTTAAGAGCAGACACTATAGTTTGCGCAGAATTTGCAGAACAAGAGACAAAAAACAGCAAACAGCAGAGGAAGAGTCAAGGCAAGCATGACCTGGCTGATCAAAGAGTCACGTCTCGTAGTGCTGGTGGAGGTACAGGTGGGCTTTGCGGCAGGTAGGGGGTAAAGGGTAGGGGAGAAAAACAATGAAAATACAGGTAAGCGGACAGGTGGAAGGGTGGACCTTACCGGCGAGATGAATCCCTCTGCCGCAAGTCACGAGGCACAAGTCGCGCACCGCTCAGCTCCAAACCAATTGCAGAGTGTGGGTAATACATAGTTTTTTTCCAGGCACTCTCAGCCTCCGTCTCCGACACCGGCACCAGTAATTTCTTCCGTGGTCTCCTCTGCCCACGATGATCCGATCTGAGGATTCGAGAAAAGGACCTCACGTGTTCTGATGTTCACACGTACAGCTGTCAAGCCGCACTGAGTCTCAAGGGAGCAGCAGAGAATCAGTTGCTTCCGACAGCTAGTCATGTTAACACTATCACCTTGACAATGGCTTTGAAATTAGATCTGTCACAAACTACGGTCTCAAAACTATTGAATAAAATGACATTTGTATTGTAAGTCAATGGCCATATATTTATACATAGGTTGAATTAGTTTCATTTCTCAATTTCATTGAGACCACCTGGTTCAGAGCACCTGCAATATCTTGGCTGAATGTTGATTTAGCCTGCAATAAAATGATCAATCACTCTGGAGGAGCCCAAAGCAGAACTAATGGGCACAGTAGAGATTGTATCTCTGTCACCAGATGGTCTGTGACATCATGCGGCCATGCTGACATTTGCCATTTTGTCCTTGTAATCTTGAGTTGACCACAATTCTGATTGAATAGTATATTTTATTTTTCTTAACCATTTCACCCACTCAGGGCGGCTCTATGTGAATCTGACCCATCATAAATACCTGGAATGCATGAGCCGCAAAGCGATCTCCCTTCCAGATAAAGAGCACAACAGAACTGCTCTTTAAATAACTTGCATCTTTCTGTTATTGCTCAATGCACTTTTGCATCAGTGTATTTTCTTCCTGCTTTGCCCAGCAGTAGTTTATTAACGGGGCAACAGAAATTAAACCCTGCTGTTCATTTTGTCATTTACCATGTGCATTTTCACTGTTAACAACATTTTGAACTCCAGGTATTTGTGACTTGAGCTGCAAAAGGCACACAACTTCCCATTCAACATGATGTTAGTTCCTGTGTTGCTTAATTGTCAGGGTGCACAGCATTTTGATGTTTGGCAGTTACAATGACAATTGCCTTTTTTTGTCTCTCAACCAACAATGTGCCTTTTCCATCTTCACATATTCCGTGTGTCAACTTTCAGCAAGACACATATTTTCCATTATACACTCTTCCTTGTGGCATTTTTATGCAAGACACACATAAGCTGGTCAAGTGGCACAGCGAGTAGAGCGCTCGCTTTGACACCCGTGCAGAGCCTGTTAACGCAGGTTCGAATCCCGGCGGGGCCAAACTCAGCCTTTCATCCTTCCGAGGTCGATAAATGAGCACCACACACCGTGGGTAATAATAAGCAGCGCTCGGATACCTGAGGGTTTGTAGCGCTATATAAAAGCCTAATTATTATTATTATTATTATTATTATTATTATTATTATTATTATTATTATTATTTTGCATTCACTTGGGCCCTTCGCTGTGTTACGGTTTTATTCCAGTGTACCTTGCCAAAAGAAACATGTATTTCGAATTAGAGGCCTAATCTGGCCTTTTCTCGTGTGCACTTGGGATGTCATCAAACCCCACACATCCCCCCTTAGCTCTTTTATGGATCATTTGTGGGGAAGAGCATGGAGAGTGGGGTATTCCTCCAAAGTCCTTTTACGTTGGAGCCCATCTTGCACATTTTCCTTCCTTTGCAAATGGATGCTCTGGCCTCCACTTCTGTATTTTGCCATTGGGAGTATGGTATGGAACCCCTTTATTTTCCTTGGCCCCTGGGGTCCTCCCCGTTTATCCCTTCCTCTGGTTCGCTAGGCTGGAATCAAAGGAGGTTAATTTTTTATGAATAGGAAAAAAAAGAGAGGTTCTGTATTTTATACACAACATATTTCCACAGAAGATTGAACAATTATGGGACATAACATATTTATAATATGAACCATTTAATACAATTGACACAACCTTCACCATACTTTCAGATATACATTTTCAAGACCATACTTTTCTTGTTGACAGTTTTCATGGGTATTAAATCAATGACTCCCTGTTATATATATTTTGTTCTCCATCCAGGGTTTTCATCCTCACCTATGCTTCCTCAGATGGTTCCTCAGCTCAACTTTCATTGGGCTCCTCAATCAGTTGTAAAGCTTGTCTGGGATACAGCTTTTCAACTGATTGATATGGACCCATTTCTCTTCCAACTGTTCTCCTTTCAGGACGCAAATATTGTAGGCAACAGGTGATATTGTAGCTACAATTTCAAAGCTACCATGCCAAGATGGAAGGAATTTCCACTCCTTGGTCTGATTCCTCTGAAAACTGTACAGATAAACCTTGTCGCCTACGTCATACTCCTTCTTTGTGATCTTCAGCCGACTTTTTTAAATTGCGCTGAGCATACGCAAAAGCCTGCTGGAGTTACTTCCTTACATTTTAAATGTACTCATGAGTGGTGGAACATTTATCAGTGTCTTCTCCTGAGTTCTACAGAGCAGATACTGAGGTAACATCATTGTTTGTGTGATCATAAGTTCAAATTGAGACATTTTTGGTTGAAGAAGAAGGTGTAGACCTGATAGCCACCAGAACAAGTGATAATCGAATGTCCCAATTGGGTCCCGAGTCTGCCACAAACTTTTTTAAGATGCCCACAATTGTCTTTTTGTATCTCTCTACCCCCTTGCTCGAGGCCAGGCAGTAGGCAACATGGTATTCTCCCCCCTAGAATCTCCCACATCTTTGGTATCACCTCACTGGTAAAATAACTTCCTCGATCTAACTGAATCCTTTGCAGAAGGCTGAAATGAGATAAGATGTGGTTGGTCATTAGTGCTGAGCTGTCTCCACCTTACAATTTGGGGCAAGAAGACATTCTACCTATTTTGTGAACAAGCATGTTACAGTCATGTACTTGTTTTCTCTAGAGGAGAAAATCGCTGGCTCAATGAAATCGACTTGCAAATCTGACCAAGGTTAGTGTCATTCCCCTTTTCTTGTAGGGGATCTCTGTGTGTGAGTGAACTGGGTTGAAATTCAGCACACACAAGACACCCCTTTAGATTAATGTCAAGTTATTGACCCATGTGTGGCCAGTGGGCAACCTTGCGCAAGATTTCCAATGTTGTATGAAACCCTCTATGACCGTCAGTGGCTGTGTCATGGTCATGTATCAACATCAGCTTTTGGAATGAGGTAGGTACCATCCACTGGTGACCTCCAGGTATGCCTCTCCATACCAACTCACCATCTTGGATCCGGAAAATCTTGGAAAATTTCATCAACACCCGGAGATCCTCTTTACTGGCATAATCCGATTCTGTTAGAGGAAAACTCACGGGGTCTTCAATGTGTTCATAGAATTTTCCAATAATCAGGTTCTCTTTCTGTGCAGTGATCAAATCTGCATCTGAGGTATATTTATTCCACTGGGCATTCAAGAGTTCACTGTTGGCATGATTTGGGGACCTGGTGACAGCAGCAACTTGGATTTCACCCAGCAGGGATTCAGTATCTATGAAATCCCCCCGGTTTTAGCCAACTGGTCAGCCAGGCCATTCACAGTCTTTTCTGGCCCCTCTATTTTGGAATGACCTCTTATCTTCTTCCAATAGATGGCTATTTCATCAGAGCTCGCCAGATCATTAATTGACTGGATCCATTTTGCAAGCTTTAAGGGTTTATGGATGGCACACAGCATGCCTCAATTCTTCCAATTAATCAGGTGATCCACAAATCCATTGTTGACATACTCAGAGTTTGTGATTATGACCAGTTCTTTGAGTTGGTGGTGCACTGCAGTGAGGATGGCCTGGTAAATGACCATCAACTCTGCCACCTGACTACCTGACTACATCAGGGTCCTATTTTGTAACAAGCAGAAGGCACTGGGGTATCATTCACCCAGGCATTCCCAATGCCCGCCATCTGTTCTTTTCACTGTTACCATCAACACGGTAGGAGCATCCATCTACTTAAACTGTGGGTCTCCCCTAACACGTGTCTGATTCATAGATCTTGTGCACTGAAGTTAGGTATGACTCCATATTGTTGTTGGCCATCAGACTTTCGTTCTCAAGACAGTTTTCTTGAGCACAATCAAGAAAGTCTGCCAATCCTTGCGCAAGGGACTCTTCTTGTTTTGGCCAGATCTGACCTCCACAGGAAAGCCTTGCATGGAAAGAAACCAGGCAGTTGTTCTGGTATTACTGACCTTCCCCACCTGGATTCTATCACTGTAAATATTACAAGGGTTGGTGAGGAGTCTCAACGATGATGTGCTCCCCCTGGATGAATGAACAGTAATTTTTCAACGCCCACACCGTCGCTAGGGCTGCCTTTTCACAGTCATTGGATTTTTCCCCCACAGAGGACAACATTTTGCTTAAGTATGTGATTACTTTGTTGAGCTTGTCGTGCTTTTATACCTGGTCTTGGGACATCTAATAATCTACATGTTCTACACGCCATCAAGCAGTATCAATGGCAGAGGAAGCAACCTGTATATGCTGCATTTAGTACCCAGCGAGAGTCCAGCAGAATGCAACACACATTCTGATTGGCTCTCGCCGGGTCGTTACCCGGCCGAGAATCCCTCGATTCTTGGCCGGGATACCAGCCTCCTTGTCCATGGCGGGGGGCGTGTCAGCCCCTCAGCCAATGAGGAAGCTCGAAGCGGGGCCATCCCCACTCTGAGCCTCCCCACGGCTAAGAGGCTGCCTTCGCCCCCCCGCCAGGGACTCAGGTAAGGTTTTTTTGTTTTCCCTTCCCTTTTCTCCCTCCTCCGTGCCCTCCCCACCCCACTTACCTTCTTGCTCCTTATTCCTCAGTGTGGGACGATGGCAGCTTCCAGCAGTGTGGAGGCTCGGAGTGGGGCCATCCCCGCTCCTCACCTCCACACGGCTGCAGGCTTCCATCGTCCCCTGCCGGGGACGCAGGTATGTTTTTTTTTTTGTTTTTTTTCCTCCCTCCCTTCCTCCCTCCCAACCCCACATACCTTCTTCTTCTTTTTTTCCAGGAGCGGACGTGCTGGAGACACTTTTGTTCCCAGCGCATCCGCTCCCGATGGCCTCCATGAAAAGTGCCCCGGCCACGCAAATATTGCAGGCCGGAGTACTTAAAGCAATATGACCCTCACGGCGGGGGCATTACTGACTCAGGTAATGCCCCTGGGGCCTTCGTTAAGGCCCTAGCTTCACTCAGGCCTATAACTATGGGCCACAGGGCCTTACCTGAGTCGGTAATGCCCCCGTCGCTCGGGTCATATTGCTTAATTATTGACTTTGAAGCTGCATTTGATTCAGTGTTTAGAGAACTTCTGTTTCATAGACTTTTGAATGCTAATTGCCCCTCTCATCTACAACATTGGATACGTGAGTTTCATTCAAAAACTTCAATCCAAATAAGACTTTCTTTAGATAGTAGATTGACACAATCTATAAACACATACAGGGGTCTGAAACAGGGATGTCTCTTGGCATCAACATTGTTTAATTTTTTTATTTTAGATATCGTGAGAGAGTTTGGTAATGTGACATCTGATTCCCCGCGGTTGGGTGAGCATGCAATCCCCTGGCTTTTCTATGCTGATGATTTGGTCTTGTTAGCGAAGACGACCAGGGGGTTACAGGCCTTAATAAACCAACTACATAATTACACTCAGAATAATAATTTAATCGTTAATCTAGGTAAATCTAAGATTATTATAATGGCAACTGCAAATGTAATTAAGAAAAACCATTGTACATGGGCATTACAACAAAAGTCGATTGAGACGGTATGCAAATACAAATATCTGGGACTTAATGTTAATCACTAGATATCGGATGCTCTGTATTACCTTGAACTTCGCAGAAAGATGAAAACTGCCTCTGCTCATGTGATGATACTAAATAATAAGTATGGTAGATTCTCTCATTTTACTGTCAAAAATCTGTCCCATTCACTATCTATGGAGCAGAATCAAGAAATTGGCGGGACATGCATTTTGCGTAATTATGGAAGGCTCTTTTTGGAAAAAAATGTTAAGAATGGCAAAAGCTATATCCATGTGTATTTTACAATTTGAGTTGGGGCTTATATCGCTCTATACTCTCTATACATGTAAATGTGGAAGCTATGCAGTTTGTATAGGAAGTGTATTATGGATGCTAAACCTAAATCTGTGCTAGATGTTCTGTCCAAGTACAAAAAGTCCACGAATCATAAAGATATAAACACATGGTGGTGCAAGGTTCAGGAGTTTTTGACAGCAGCGGATGTATCCGATGAGATACTCATACAAAATCCAGATAAGGCGAAAACACATTTTGTAACTTGGGATTGGATCAACACCGAGCTGAGTGTTTGAAATCCAAACATCTAGATGTATACAATTCCTTAAACAAAACAACACAAACACCAAAATCATATGTAATTGAATTCCCAGCGCTTAAATACCAAGATCTATTTATTAGATTTAGATTAAACATCTGGCATACAAGAGACGTTCTAGCCAAATGGAAATTGATTCAATCAAATAAAAAATGCTGCAGTTTCTGCAACAACTCCGAAAAACCTGAAATGTTAGTACATCTTATATCCAAATCCCTGAATCTTCTGGAAACTAAAATCAAGCACTTTAAGCACTTTTTTGAAGGATATAGGCTGCTTATGGCAGAAAGACTCTGGAAGTCCCTTTATAACAATGACAGGAACTCAATGAGAATTGCAATAATACATTTTCTAATGTCATCAAAATTGGAAGATAGCTATTCAGCAATGTAGTAGTAAATTACTAGCCAAAACAACACATCTAGGAATTAATGTATTATGAACCCTTGTGTTGACATAATCTAAGTGTACTGCCTGATTTATAAAATTGGAAGCTAATTCTTAAGTATTACTAATATGATCTATGATATGAGGTTTTAGAGACTAATTGAATTTATAATATTGGAAATATATGTGACAACAATAATTATGTAACTGGTAAGAATGATGATCTGCAGGAGATAGATCATTGATCATATTAGGTATAAGAAATATTTGATTTCTTTGTATGTATGAGATATATGTTGCCTTGTCTTATGTATGAGATACATGTCTGTAAATTGTGTGATTTCTATTTCTCTGATAATTGTTTTAACTTTTGTAATCAAATGTATTGAAAAGTTGATTATTCAACTATATCAATAAAAAAGAAGAAATACTCTGACCAATGGTCTGAAGGCTTTGAGCAACATCTCTAAAAGAATAATTGTTTCCACCTGTGTTGGCATAGATACTACAAATATTGATTTCATAATCTCTGATCCTAAACTTCATAGCGAACATCCATCCCTCTTTGTCTTTGATGTGCGAGATTACTGATAATGTTAATTTCTTATGAAACAGGGTGCACACTGTGAGGAACCCGAGGGCATCCTCACTTCTTCTCCCTTTTAATCCTCCTCCCAGGTGGCCAGGGAAAGGCCACTGCTCTTGTATCCTGACCTTGGGGGTGGATATGCTAGGGAGGATCACTTGGGTGAAGGGAACTTGAGGAGTGGGGAGAGGGTGTATCTTGGTGAGACATGGTATCCCCCTTTCCATTGTCAAAGTGAATGCAATATTCCCCCTGTGTTTGTAGGCTATTGTCAGTCTTTGACTCATTATTCTGACCAAAATTCTCCACAGTCCTTTTTCCTTAAGACTGTGACAAGGAGGAAACAACTAGCAGTTATGCACACTCCCCTGCATTCACACCACTTTGGTACTGAGACGAGGAAGATGGCTTTTGAGGAGTTCAACTACAACAGACAGGCATGTTCCACTAACAAGCTTCACCAAGGTCAGGCAACTAATGTGGAGGACTTGCACCTGCAGCCTGTTAACAAGTCCCAGATGTATAAGAGTGAGAAGGAGAAGGAGATTGTAAGGGACACAACGTATGGAACTGGAGTGGGATGGAGGGGAACCAGCTGGAGGAAAGCTAGGTTAAGCATAGGCACAAGGGAGACACCGGGCCACGACTGGCTGTGATAGTGTCCAGACTCCTGCAGTCCATCCTCCCCGGTGCTCATGACAGAGGCTGTGGGCCATCGAAGCCTCCAAGGTGCTGCCAGCCGCTGAGAGAGCGAGAGGAGCTCTGGCCAGTTCCCGTCGTGGAATAGCGGGGCTGCAAACTGGTTAGGACAGCGAGCGCAGCTCGCTGGGGATCCCACAGGAAGTCAGAGCACAGAAAAGTGAACCCGAGAAGCCCGGAGGAGCTAACGCATACTGGTGAGTGCAGAAAGTGGAACACTCATAGCTGGGTACTGTTGGACTGGGAAACAGACGTACTTGAATGCCAAACAAGGTGAATATTATTGCACATGCTAAGGAAGGTCAAATGAGATATCTGTGAATAACGAACAAGCTACTAAGCATATTAAGTATTTTTGACAGCTGCAACAATCCTTATTGAATACCGAACTAATTGAAAGATATCATAAATATGTTTACAAATCAAATGAAGTACTTTTGAAAGATGCAAAGAGCATTACTGAATACAGAACTAACTAAAGGATATATTGAGTATGTTTTGAATACAGCGACAAAGCAAAGCGAGTGGTGACAAGGTGCCTGTGAGCCACAATATTCGAACCCCTATTGCTAGTTTCCCCTCTCCCCCAATCAGTAGCCATTGCCTCTATGAGTTAAGTAGTGCACAACAAGAACAGCAAACACCAGGAGTCTAATGAACCCTAAGTATATCCATTTCCCAACCCAAACACGCCTATATTCCATGCTGCCAGAGTGATTTGCCTAGGATCAAAATGGTTCCCTCAACCAAGTTCCCATTGGACATTCTGTCAAAGAAAGATGCCAATGGCAATGCAACAGGGAGTTGATTTGGTTACAGATCCATGGTCTGACATTGTGTGGAGTCCGAGTTCTTCCCCATTTTGAGTCAGTATGAGTTGGACGTATAACCCGAGCAGGGGTAAATCACTTTCAGGAAGCTGCTAGTCCCGTTACCGAGGCCTTTAGGCATTTTGGCAATTGGAAGATTGGCTGTGTCTCGACCGTGATACCCTAATGTGGTTGCTTATGGAGCCCCGTCTGACATCACACAACCTGCAGCCCGAGTGAAACGGACCGTAAAGCAGTGAGGTTCACCCAGTACCGAGTATCCTGCAGTTTGGGATGGTGCTTGGGGGAGTATGGGTAAGCTTAATAAGATGGAATGCCCCTATGGACTCCCGCCGAGGGGGGTGAACCCCTTTAGCCTCTTCTACGAATTAATCAGGGGCTGGTTTTGCTTTTGCAGTGGAAAGAGCGGATGCCTCCCTGATTACCTTTATTATTTGAGAGAATTTGAATAGTGGTGGGTCCCTTTGGGCTGGTATGAAATGGAAACACCAAGTGGTGCAGAGTGGAGCAGTCTGGCAAACTGGGCAGCCGGGGAGAAGCATGAAGCAGGTGAATACATTTCCTACCATTTTGCTTGGATGTTAGAGCTGTTACCTGCATTTAACTGCACTCAACTGCATTCAACTGCAATCAAGTACCAATACGGTCTGTACCATGTATGTTGTCTGGACATTGATGAACTGCTTGGATTATTTAGGATCATCCCCTGCCCCCTTGTATCCATAAGAGTGAGCCACAATATAAGCACTTCTACCTACAGCTGACTGGTATGCCTCATTGGACTTTGTTAAACGCTATCTGACATCTGATATTTCTGAGGCAGACCTACAGCTGACTGGTATGCCTCATTGGACTTTGTTAAACGCTATCTGACATCTGATATTTCTGAGGCAGAGGAGTGAATGGAATGGTGCAATATGTCACTGAAGCGACCATGCACTCATAGGCAGGGGTGGAAACGTGGTGAAGTGTTGTCAGCCACCTCAGATCCCTGTAATCCACCTCAAGTACTCCCCCGGCATTCACAGATTTGTGAATTTGATGCAGGTGATCTAGTCGGTGCCAGGGGTACGAGTACTATCCCCGATGACTCGAGGGAGGACAATAATAACCCTGCCATTTTTTTAGGAATCACCTGGGGTACCAAATGTAACTGATACTATGGATACATCTCAACATCCTACTTTGAAAACACCAAGGGGGTGGGGGGGCCTGAACGAGAAAAAAAGCACCGCTATCTAAATGGGGACTTAAATGGGGACACAAGGATTCATCACATTACTATGCTTAGGGAAGAAACATCTAAGGAAAAGGCAAGAATCCTCCTGCCACCTTAATCAAGCTCAGATCTGAGAAAGGAATTTAAGGACCATGAAGGCTCGGAGGAGGGCTCTAATGATCTGAAAAGAGCAACGAACATGCAAATACCAACTGTATCTCTGGATACGATGAAGACTATGCCTTTTTGGAGTATCTATTTACACGCCCAGACTCCCCTGATTATGCGCAAACAACATTACATGAAGACCGTAAAGCTCAAGGAGTCACTTGTATAAACACAATTCCCAATAGCCTTGAGATCCAACATTCTGTCATAGCCTGAGACTCTCATGAGACATTGCAGATGTAAATGGAAAGCCAGAGAGGGCTTAGTGATGCCTACAAAAAGTTTCCTCTGACACCTATATCAAGGAATAAACAAACGGATGATGAAAGCCTAATTGAAAGTAGGATCAACATGGCATGGTTTAAAGACAAGTCACTTTGTATATGGATGGAAACACATTTTATCCTGTTAAAAAACTCAGAAGATGCTGAACCAGTTTTGGAGACACGTGACTCCAGTCCCACCCCAATAAAGACACTGCAGGATAGAGAGAGAAGCCTACAGAGATCTGTTTTCTCATCCTCCTCGGGTCCAGAACCCTCACGTGGGCCAGTGCACTATCAAAACAGGACATCTAGAGCTTATCAACAGAGGGTTCCTTTGCTAGAAAATATACAGACTATTATAATGTCAAGTTTGACAGTGCCATTAAACCCTTTTATCAAACTATATGAGTTCATGAACAAGACTATTAAAGATCAGGCCACTGTGTTGGCAATGGCTCATACGAAGTTGATATTCCTAGAGTCGTTCACGGAAGGAGTCAGAAGCCGACTGTACAAAGAAGCTAAAATATCATCTCAATGGGAGGGTAGGATGTTTGATTTTGCAAGTGGGGAGGCCAATGAAAAGAACATGCTGATTACTTCTATCTTGGAGACCCTGACCCAAGCAAGAGAGGCAATACTCAGACAACAAAAGAATGGCCAATATCTATCTCCTCCCAGAACGATCTCAGGCAGCCATGGCCATTGCCATCTAGACCCCTGGCTGTGGATCTGGGGATGAGAGAGGATCAATCACAGAAAGATGTTGCGGTGAAAAAGAGGTCTAAGATCACAAAAGTCCACTTTGTAAGTCGGCATCAGTCAGAGTCAAACCAACACCCAGTGCGTAATGTTCTTTCCTCAAATACCCAGGTTACAGTGACTGCTGAGAACAACATACACAATGAAGTAGATGAAACAATGGTGGAAGAGGCGACTGTGAATGAACCACTCAAAGGGTTAAATCACAAGACCACCCGCTCCAAGCCCTTTGTGATCTTTGACAAATCAAAGATGAAATAGCCTATTAAAAAATGGAGATTGTACATTACAGAAAAAGACTAAAAATCAGCAAAACATGAACAAACCTAAATCTAATGGCTAAAGCGCGTTTATTCGTAAGATTACAACTCCACTGCAGGAAAAACCAAAACAGACAAGACTGATGAAGGTAAAATGTCCTTTGACCGTTCAAACCGAGGAACCGAGATCTGATTTAACCATTGATCGGGATAAAGAAGAGGTGACGATGGATGAGGAGATGCTTCGTTGTCTGCTTCTTTCAACCTACTCAGATGAGATAAGTAATCAAGATGAGGCACCTGATGACCACCCTCCAGAGAAAATGTCCTTCCTCCCATCATATGTCCTAAAAATTAAGTTGTTGGAGAATTGTGCCATTATATCTGTATTAAAAAATAGTGTTGACCATGAATTGGATCTCCTAGATTTGTGTACCTTGGAAGAAAGAAGAAAAAGTTGGATGGTATATAAAAGATCTAGATAAATGCTAGATTGCAGCAAAAAGTCTTGGCCCCATCAAGAAAAAAATCTAAAACGAAAACCTATGAAATCTAGGGGTTCCAATGAAACTCCTATCTTGGTAGTCGCAATACAAAGGTTATTCCCTACCAAGGATAGTCTAATCCTAAATTGGGAAAATTTTCTGAGGATGCTACATTGTGCCCCGAAGTTAAGGAACATCAAATCAGAACATCTAAAGGTAGCCCAATTTGTGAATGAAAACTGTATGGACTGGGTGATCCTTCACCTTCATTCTAATCTGGTGCAAAATATTTTGCTGGAATCGATGGGCGATCTGCTCCCATTGGGATTTGAGATTTCCAAAAATCCATTTCTTGGGATACTGGGAGAAGAAACGCTTGGGCCTAGTTAAACCTAAATGGAGAGTGGAATTGAAGTCACTCAACAGAAAAGCTTGCTCTGAGTCACTTTTCACTATCCAGAGAGCCAGATATAAACATCCACTCCCTTCCTCAAGGGATAAAGACTTTCCATCAATAGAAATCACTTCTGATTTCTCTACACTAGGCAAAAGAATGATAACGATCTACCATGACCAGAAATTGCAAGAGAAGAGTGGCCGTGATTTGTCATGGCTGACAGGGGCCTTAGCCCAAGGGAATGAGAATTAACATTTCAAGAAAGAGGACTTGAAACCCCTCAAGTGGGGCTCCTGGAACACAAGGGGCCACAAATATCTTTTTCACACGGAGGGTGTGGATCTCAAATAGTATGGTGTTCTTTGTCTGCAGGAGACTTGACTCTGCATTCCTCCAGTATGTGATGGTTTTGAGGTCAGTTGTAACCCGGCAAAGAAAACACATTGGAATGCCCATCTTCCAGTCTACTCACCATGGTAAAGCTGGGTAGAGGAATACAAATGTTGGAAACCCTAAATTCAAACCTGTATGTCCAAGTGGTCACTATGATCTGGGAATGAGCGGGGGATGATACTACCATCAAAGAGTCTGGAGAAAAAGGCTTTGCTGTGGACAAACAAACTGAAAGAGCGCAATATCTTCATGTTGAATGGCCAAACTAGAGGAAATATACCCGCCAAGAATATGTGGTCTAGTGGCAATCAACATTCTTGCCTAGACTACTACTTCATATCCCGTAATATAAATTAATGGGTCTTCACATTAGTTGTACTTTCAATGGGGGATAATAATAATAATGATTCTATTGTGATTTAGTCCAAAATCTGAACTTTACAGAAGTAATACAAATCAATCATTATTCAATCTACTTAATACATACAATCACTATTTCGAATAAACAAAGTAAAATCATGAATATAATAAAATGTCATACACATAATACAAGCAATACAATAATACAAAAGGGTGCTTAAAAAGTACACTATACATCTGTTTCCAAGATGATGTCAATAACAGGGAACAGTGAGCAGTACTCTTGATCTTGTTCCCCACCATGCTCTTTTACATGAGTCTACTTCAATAACATACTTCTGACATGGGTCCATACCCTATATAGTGCCAGCTGTGTTCCAATGGAGTCTGAGTTTAAACAGTGATCCCAAAAGGATTCTCCCGTGATAGATTCATAGTTATGCACCAGTCTACCCAGCATGCACATGTAAAGTGGGCCCAGACGAGGGCACTGAGTTAGAACATGTCTAGTTGTCTCCAAATTATCCAATATCCCACAGATAAAACAACTCCTATCTTTAGGCAAAATGCCCAAACGAGGGCCCACTACCGTAAGTACCTGTAGTTGATTGGTGCACAACCTTAACATATTTGATGCCCCTCAGGATCAGGGCAAAGCATCAAATAGTGTTGTGTCTTCCTATATCTGTGGATAACATGGGTAAAAGCCGCATACCCTTTCAAGGAAGCCATCTGACTATAATTCTGACCCCAATCGCATCTATTCATTTTGTGCATAAAAGATTTTCTCAAGTGCACAAATGGCATCGTGCTCTTCCTGGCATAAGACCAGTCTATGTCCAAGAATAATTTCTCATTTAGTTGTTTGTAGTTAAATCCACAGGGAACCTTTCGAGCTTCAAAACTACTACCCACCGAGGTGAGCAGTTTACAAGCGGGGTGGTAAGAGCTTTCAAATAAAACACTCCTCGGGCACGCAGCGCCATATCTCTAAGAGAGAATAAGCCCAATCCTAGCCGTAAAAATTGAATGGGGCAAGAGGGTCCCATGCCCAGCACTGCATGCTTATACTGTCCCTCTAGGATGTTTACCCAATTCAGGTCCTGAATTGCCAATGCCTCTAGACCCTACAGGATGGCTGGGACAAAACACTGCTGATAAAGCTTTATAATCCCGGCCATGATCTACCCCATCGTCCCCTTGGCAAATTTACAGGCCTGAAGCGTGAGGAGTTTGGCTCCGCCTCTTTTTTTGGGCAATTATCAAGCTGTAGTTTGGCTGGGCATCAAATTCCAGGCCTAAGTACGGGTAGGATTGGGCAAAACTAATCGTGCCCAGACTAGTATCAACCCCAGAGTGACCACGTCCCTTTCTGGCGATTGCCACTTTCTTTGTCTTTCCCAAATTAATCGTTAAGCCCAGCTGAGCCGAATAAAGAGCCAGTTCCTCAAGAATATTCTTTACAAGTGATAGAGTTCGGTCAAACAATATTAGGTCGTCTGCATATAGCATTCCTACTATGGGAGAACCTTCTAGTTTAGGTGGACAATTAGCTTTAGTGGCCATACGAGGGAGAAGATCAGCTATATAAAGATTCTGTAAAATGGGAGCCCCCACACATCCCTGTTTGACTCCCATCTTAACACATATGGAATCTGTAACTTCTCCTTCATTGTTAAGTCTGACACTAGTGCTATTATCACTATGTAGGATCAATAGTATGTGAAATATCCAACTAGGACAGTTTAACCCACTTAGTTTAGCTCAGAGAGTCTCCCGTTTAACTTGATCGAAGGCACTGCAAAAATCTATGAACACTATATACAGCGTGGCCTCCTTATTACTCAATGTGGTATTGAATAATTGGTCCACAACTCTGATATTATGGGTTGTCCCGGAACCTGTTCTAAAACCAGTCTGTGCATAACTCAAGATTTTATTTGTCACCACCCGTGCCTCTAGCTCTCTTAAGACAAGTGTCATGAATATCTTGCTAGTGACATCAAGCATGGAGAGGAGTCGGTAGATACCAGCATTACACCTGTCTCCCTTCTTATACACCGGTATAAGCACCGACCTCCTCCATGTCTATGGAATCACAGCAGATCTACAAACAAGTGAGTACAGAGTCAAGAGCACCTGAGCCCAATTATCCGGATCCTTTTTTAGCACAGAATTTGCTAGCCCATTCGGGCCCGGGGCATTAGACATCTTAAGATCCAAGATAGCTTGTTTTACCATTTTATAACTTAGAGCGAGAGGCCAATATTCCATACCTGCCAGTGCCGTGGGATCAAGCGCAACATTCTTAAAAAACGTATTCTTAATGTTCTCTACCCACACTTCACCACTAATGGGATTCAATTTTCTCAGCCTCTGCTCCCCTCCTGCCTCTGCCACTATTTGCCATATTTTGCACACATTTCTGCTACATAGGGTCTGAATAAAATGTTCCCACTTCCTTCTTTGTTTGGCCTTACGATAGTGTCGTAGCCACACATGGTATTGTCGCTTGATGTACTTTATCCGGGCTGCCCTACCATCTTGATTCAACATATTGAACTCAATCAATCTACATGCTCTAATTTCCCACCGCATTAGACATTTGCGGTCTCGGATCTTAATGTCAAACTGACTTCTTTCCTCCGCTTTCTATATGATTTTAACAACCTGGGACCCCTTAAAGAGGGCCTGCATAAGGGTCTGAATCCATACTTCAATCTCCTCCGGGTTTTTACCCAGAGTGTCTGATCTATCCTAAACCCAGCAGGGAAGACCGGAATGTTCATTATTTCAATATTATTCTGGGTCCAGCGGATCCGGTTACCAGAGTGGTTCGGTATCACATCCCTGCACACATTCACAAGACCCTTCCACCCTCCCCCACTCAGGGTTAGGGTAACCGGGGCATGGTCACTATAGGTGTTAAATGTGATGTTCAGATCAATGATATTGTCTAATAGGCAATCTGAAACCACTGCATAGTCCAAAACAGCCCTCTTGGATCCCACTGCCCAAGTCATTTGACCTGGGTTATACCCCACAGTACGTCCATTCAGGAATGTACACTTCCATTCCCTAAGAAAATTCATCCATGTCTTCCCCTTGGGGTTAGATCTTCCTTACGTTTTACTACAGTAGTCGGCCACATTTGGATAGTCCTCACAGCCCCCTAAGTCCACACATCTCGGATTCAGATCTCCACAGAGAATAACCGGGTTACTATCAAAGTAGGAGTTCCAATTCATAAGTATGGTATACAATTGATCACAGATAGTCTCAGTGAGTAAAGAGCCCGGGGCGTCATATACACAAATGATTAAGATCTCCCATTGGTTGCTGCCCCTCCCAGGTCGGGTCACCTCTACTGCCAATACATTACCTCCAGGTATGAGCTCACTGACTAATCTTGAGTTATAGGTAGATTTTATGCCAATCAACAAACCACCCCTAGGGTGGCCCAAGTCCCCCTTAGTGGCCATTACCTGAAAAGTTACATAGCCATCGAACGTGACATCAAAAGTAATCCAAGTTGCCTGAATAATGAAAATCTCCTGTGATAACATAATATCCTGGGAACCACCCTTATTTAGCCAGTGGCTGAAGCCCCTAGTGTTCCAGCTAACTACTGACCAATTTCAATTTCTGGCTGTTTTCAAGGTGATCATATTCTTTAACCCCTCCCACCCTTGGATATCACTGTACTCAGTTATGGGCTTAATAACTCTCTTGGGGGCCTCAGTCTTTGCCCCAACACAATTAAATTTAGAGCAACCTTCGGGCGTAACTTCCCTGGCTATCGGTATGTCCAGTACATATCCTAGGTAGCCCAAAGATGCGTGTTGTAACCTAATCAATGCAGTAGTCTCAGGCAAACTACAATGGATTTTAATTGTCTTTTGTTGCTGATGCACGTAAAGGTTCCACAAAGTCAAAATCACCCGTGTATCCTAAGGGAAGGTATTTTGTTAAACAAAAAGGGAGGCCTGCTTTAGCTGCCACCCATTTGCAGCTTTGCTTGGTGTTATAGTCAAAGTTTCCTGTGACAAAGGAGGGGGGAAATTATCGCTTCTACCTTAGTATTACAAATATCAGGGGTGGGAAGCGCAGAAAATTGTTGATGCCCCTGTGAGGGAATGCTGGGACTAACTGCATGAGTACAGGCTAATGGTGCCTGTAGAGGTCCTTTGCCGTCCTCCACAGGTAATGCAGGGCAAGTTGAGACGTCCTCTATTAACCAGCTAGTAAGAGTACCCACAGTCTGAGCCGACCACCTTTTTCGCTGCACAGCTCGTTTATGTGTTTTTTGGAAATATTAGAGCTACTTGGTCGCAGCATTGAGTTCAGTGGTGCACTAGCCACATTCTGCTTGTCCCTTATGGGTGGTAGATCAGGGGCAACTTGTGATTGTATCTTTGAAGGTTGCCGCTTTGTAAGCCTCACCTTTCGTTTTGACAGGCACAAAACTACAGGCACAGGATCAGTCAGACCATTGATCAAAGAGGCAAGTGATGGTGGCAGGACCGTATCATAATTCACCCCAGGTGCCTCTGAGATAACACAGTTAGGGGTTTCCCTAGTTGCTTGAATTTGTTTTTGAGAGGTTTCCCCCCGTAGATCAATAACTGGGGTTTCTGTAGGCTGTTTGAGAGTTATCAAATGTTTATGTAAAATAGCAATGGCCGCCCCCTGTAATTTCAAGTCTTCGTGGATAGCACCACACAATTTTAATAACATATATGGCAAAATCTAAGATACCATTATTATGGTGTGTAGCAGAAGTTTCATCTATACTGTGTTCTTCTTGTGTAAGTCTACTTACTGGTAACACAGTATCTTAAAAAAGATTTTGTCTAGCTGATAGCCTTGCGGTCCCCCCTGAGATAGGCAGTGGGGTATCCCCTATTTCAAAAGCCATAGGGATCTCCTCCACCGTCACTACAGGGAGTGCTGTTCCCAGTACTGGATCCCTCTTTTGCGCAGTTGATACTTGTTTAGCCTCCCCCTGAGAGGGCTCTGGTCCATATAACTGTATACCTGAATAGTCTTTATCCACAGCCCCCCTTCAGCCCCCCCTACAGGGGGAGTAGAGTGTTCCTGGAGAGCATAACATAATTGCAAAAGGGAATCATTGTCTAGATCCAGTGGTAAGTAGCTATTTTTAGTCTCCGGTAAAGGGAATAATATCCTGGGTGATTGGCACTATGGCTTGGGCTGGTGATTTAGCTTGAAAGAAGGCGTCCAGCAGGCCTTTTAGTGATGCTTGCTCTTCCTGTATTTTAGCCCCTTTTTTTCCCTCCTTTATACGCTATTGCCAGCTCTTCACTGGGATCATTGGGCTGTTTAGAGGAATGCATCTCATAGGGCTTCTTGCCCTTGGTCCCCGCCATTTTGCAGCGGCTCGCTGCTTTCCCCGGCATTGGTGGCTAAGCAACACTATATGTATAAGTTAATCGGTGCTTAAGAGATGCGGAGGGCTATGGCAGTTAAATACCGTCACACTCCCCCCGCACAATATACTCATGCTTTTCAAAGTTTTCACCAATTATCACCAGATGTCACCAGCGATTCCACCAGTGATTCCTGTTTTAGCAATCAGCCCTGGGAGCCCGCCCGTGCCTGCCCACTGGCCTGTGTCGGGAGATGGGAATTGACAGTCATATAGGCATACCGCTTTACCTGGCCTCTTCATACTTGCGCTCGTCTCGCCACTCGTCCCACGCCTCACTCCTCACCTCACCTCTCAAGAAGGCCGGGAATCGGCCGGGGCATCGGGACGTCGAACAGCTGCAGGAGAAGCTCTATTATAAAGGTATCAATCACTGTTCCTCAGTAACAGTAATCGAGCAGAGAACGCTCCCACGGTAGACTGGAGGACTCGAGGGCTAGAGAAAAGAACCTTGGGAGGCTGTCAAGCCGCACCAGAACAGAGTTTCACACTCAAAGATTCACACTGGCCGCTTCGACAACCTCATGCAGTACAATCTGTGTTGTTTTGCTTCCGAAACTAGTGCATTCAATGGGGAATAGTGACCATCAGCTCTTGGAGCTTAAATGGAGACAGAGTGGAATCTCTGATGTAAAAATGAAAGCAGAGAATGCACTGGTTACTCAAGGTGGAAATAGGCTTAGAATTCGTCCTGAGGAGTTGCCTGCTGTTGTGGAGGGTTTGAAACAACTGGCATCGGTTAGGGGGGCCACCTTGAATTATGAAGGAATTTTGTTACAGTTCCAAACAAAACATATTCTGGGCCCTCGATATGGGGTAAAGAGACTACACCATATAATAAAGAGTTGGTAGAAGAAAGACAAAATCTATTGTTCAGATCTGAGAAGGTTTAGCCGGATGAAGACGAACAATAGATATCAGCTGATAAAATAAAGGAAACCAGAATATCGGAATTGGCTGTTGTCATCTAGGGGCCTGCGAATGCAGCACGATGCTGAAGAAATATTGAAAGCAATAGAAAAAAAAAACCTGAGGGATCTTTGGTCCTTATTAAACAACAATGAGGTATATCAACTGGCAAGTATGATATATGCAGTGTCAGAGGCCAATTGGTTTGAGCACTTTACTGTTCCCAGCTCTTTGCCAATGGGTTGTCAATAGATGCAGACCTCAATTGGCTTAGATGCCTCGGACAGGTATTGGTGAAAGAGGACGATAAAAAGTAATCTAAAATAAATGACAAAGCTTTAAAATGGGCCATTGAACTTAACAAAGATGATATCGTGGATCTAATAATGAAGCTGAATACATCACGGTCAGCGGGCCTGGACAGCTTAAATAACAATATACTCAAACAAAACCCAACATTGTGGGCAGAATTTTGTCTCCTGCTGTTCAAGCAAATACCAGAGTGCAGGGATGTGCCTGAATCGTGGAAATCTGCCCTGATCATCCCGGTGTTCAAGAAGGGCGTTAGGAAATATCTAAAAAATATAGACCAATCGCCTTCTGGACACCCTGGGAAAGATCTTTGCCTGTATTCTGCTGTGGCATCTGCTTAATTGGGCAAGGCAAGTTGGGCGCCTGCATCCAAGGCAGACTGGATTTGTTAGGGGAGTAGGGAGTAGCCTCAACCTTTTCCTGTTCAATACACTTAAGACATTGAACATTCAAAGCAAAATCTAGGCTATATTTAGCGTTCATTGACCGTGAGCAGGTCTTTGATAGTATCAACAGGGAAAGGTTGTGGGGATAATTCATATCCTGGGGTGCCAGAAAGGTCTTATAGAAGCAACCATGGGTCTGTATTCGAATACAAGGGTGATGGTCAGGCTGTCCCCTGAGGGCCTGCTCTCGGAAAACTTTAAAACATAAAGATGACTGAAAAAAGGGATGCTGCTTGGCCGCAGCTTTATTTAATGATAATGATGTGTTATTTATATAGCACCTTAATTCAAAGCGCTTTACAGAGCACATATTTACAAACAATACCACCCAACTGAAATTGGTACTTATTTATCAACCTCGGAAGGATGAAAGGCTGAGTTGGCCTTGCCAGGATTCGAACCTGCGACCTGCAAATCATGCTCAGATCGCAGCAGCGAGCGCTCAACCCGCTGAGCTATCTTACCGAAAATCTCTATTTAGCAGACATCGAGGAGGGACAGGACACTGTGCAGGCCTTTCCACCCAGAATATATAAACAACCAGTTGCCTGGATCTTTTATGTCGATGACACTGTTATCTTAGACCAGACGCAAATAGGTCCAGCAGAGACTGAAGGAACTGAGAAATTACTTTGAGCTGAATGGATTCAAAATAAATGTCAAAAAGACAAAAATAATGGTCCCGGAACCTAAAGGAGAGGAAAGGGGCATAGGATTCAAATGGAGGGTGGGCAAAGCATCCTTGGAATCTGTGGATGCCAATATCCTGTTAGGGCGTCTGTCTGAATCCCAGCTCAACTGATAAGCAATGTAAGGAGAATATCAGACTGAAATATAAAAGATGAACAACTCAGGGGTAATATTACGTAAAAGCTTTGGGAAATTCCCTCTTTTTCCAGTTTGTACCTTCTTTAAACAGAAGGTTGTGCCTATCCTGATTTATGGTTCTAAGACCATGCGGGTCTGGCCCAACCAGTTCTGGGAGATTATGGTGGAATACTATTGGAAACAAATCCGTTGACTCTCCCAATCCCTTTCGAATGCTAGGATCAGATTTGAGCTGGTGACCCAGTCCATGAGATCCACAATTAGGTGGAAGACTCTGGCATTCTATGGTAAATTTATTGACACAGAGCCCTCCCCCCTTTTGAAATACTAGAAATTAACCCTATCCAAGGTGTAGATGGTTAACAGGTCCTTTGGAAAAGCCAAACATAATAAAAACATTTTTTAAATAGCATTTTAAAAAATCACAGACCCTGCACACAACCCAGCTAACAGTGCAGATTACTACAAAGCACCCACCCCAGAAGACCTTCATCGTCAGCCCAATGGTTCATAAGAGCCTGTGCAACATAAAGTTATTCTGGACAAGCAGTACCAACTTGAACTATACTTTTTGGCAAGTGGCCGAGTGTGGATCCTCCACTCTGCGTAGCACCGGGCTATTTTAAGCTTGCATTCCGAAGGGCGTCTGCAAATCCATCTCTTGAATCTTAGAGCCATCTATTAAGAAGGCAGTTGCTAGTAAGAATGTCTTTATAGCTAATGTAGCCAGTATACAGAGTGACATACAAGTACAACAGACCAGCCTTACCATTGTCTTGCCAGCTGGAACTATACTGATTCTCATTCTCTGAGTCTTTCCATGCCGATCCCCATGTTTACTTTAATCCTGTCTTGGTTGGAGATAGTTTATACTTCTGAACTTCTACTTGCTAGCTGGAACCTACCTTCCTAGCTATTGTCCCACTTTAACATTAACATATTGAGTCACTAGCCACTCCTATTGCAAATTTCATCAGCCTATCCCCCCAACAAGGTGAAGATCCCATTACACTTAAGGGAGGCCAATGTCATGTCTCTTCTAGGTAATCCTGCCCGGACAATAACAGATTCAAAGTAACTCATGATTGTTACACCTTCGCGTATCACATATACGCATAACCCTCACTTCATCAGTATGTCACTGTGTTTCGAATAAGCGTCTTAAATCGGGGTCCCTTCTTGGCCAGACCACTGCCCATACTAACCCGGCTGCTGAAGCCCAAACATACGGTTATGTGCCCAGCCTTCCATATAATAGAGAGACTTTCTTTGTAAGCTCTGGCTCTGCTTCAGTTATACGGCTGCTATAAGCCCCTAACGCAGTTCTACTGTCCTCCGCAAATGTGACTGCGCCTGGATACAGAGGGCGCCAGAGCGCTGCCCGCATCCACCCTAGGAGTCAGGATGCGTGAAGACACAAAGCATGCTTCTAGAAAAATGTCATTCAAAACAAGTCTTGGGAACGGCCTCAGGGGAGCTGTTTAACTGTCCATATCAATCAGCGCCATTGTATTATGTTATGTTATGACATTCAAAAGTGAATATAACCCAAAATATATAGATCCTGATTTCAAAATAAATGATAGCATACATAACTCACTTAATAAGACTAAATAATATCGAATGGTATCCACAAAAGATCTAGCAATATGGCTGCATATTGCTCCTTGGTTGCAGATCTCTTTTCTATCCAACAGCTTCCTCTGGGATCACTGAGCTTTCACTCCACCCGGAATTAAGGTCTTCAAGAGTAGTTTTAATGTTCATCTCTTTTGCTAGTGCTTTGGCCTGATTGGAAGATTACCTTTTTTCCTAGATCTCCTTTGGAAGATCTGGGCACAAAGAAAATGGCTTTCCCGCATATCAAGCTTTCCACTTCTCTTCGGGAGCCTTCAATATCTTTTCTTTATAACTTATCTTGATGAGGTTCTTGGAGGGTTGTCAGGGTTTGCCAGTCTCCCGCTAGGCAGCCCTAAACGGGAAATACAGTTCCATAGGGCCCATGGTATTAGCGCCGTCCACCGGTGTCATGACTTGAACCACACATGTGCCAGTGTTTTCCCCAGGTTCTCACTCTTCCAGTCCCACCAGCCATAGAGTGTGGATTCTGCTTTTCATTTCCAGCTCAGCGTGTTTTAGCCTAAGTCTGGAAAGCTCTCCTTTCATGTCATTTGTCTGCTCTGAAGCTGCTGGTCTTCTAATTTGCCATTCTCCGGCATCCTTTTCCACTTTAGCGATTCTGTTTCCAGGAGATTAACCTTCCCTGACAGATATGAAAGGGTAAATTACATTTCTCCCACATCCTGGCCAATATTCATCAGCAAAGAATAAATGTCCCTAGAGCCTGGTACTTCCTCCTCCATTTCAGAGCCTTTTTTGTCTTTCCTTTGTGTGGGGTTTTCTGCTATCTCGTGATGTTGCTCATTATGAGCAATACGTCATTATATATTTATAGGATCCACATGTCCAATTTACAGGATGGGGAGAGCAGGAGCTAGAGGCTTAACCTGCTGCCTGGTCCAGCAACATTCCATAGGGTACTTTCTTGAATTAAGCCTAGAAACACTTGTGTGCAGGTGCGTTATAAATGACATATATCATATCAAGCCAGTTGTCCTAAGAAATATACCCCTTTGGGATATAGGTGAAGGGTTTATCCTTATGATTAAACAGTGCTGCAAGGACTGGATGTACAAGCAGAGACCTTGCGCAACTGTTTTCGAATAGTGTGAAAACAGACTCCGAAGTAACCAAGTATCTACTGTGGAGGCATGAAAGGAATGGGTTGGTTTCCCAGGAGTGGCCAGTCTGATTCACTGAACTCTGAACAAAGTATTTGGATGAGGGCTTCGTATAGGAGGGTGAGAGAATTCTCGTTTTACAGTGACCAGTGTTGAACAGGGAGTAGCCCTCAAATTGTGAACATGGTTATTTTGGCCCCTGACAAAGGAAGTAGGAAGCAAGGAATGATGGGAGGAGGCCCCTATCAATGGTGCCCCATCCTCACAGGCCTGTTACCACCTCATCTCCTTTGCTCACACAAAAACCGCCATGTGCACTTATGGCAGTATCTACAGTGATGGTTATACTGGGAGCAATGTGTGATAAAGTCACAGCCACAGAAATATAAAAACAGTACCAAAATAAACCATGGCCATTAGGCAGATCTTACTTTTTCGCAACTCAGTTTCTCGAGAAGCAATCACCCCTCTCAACCAAGGAAAAACAACCACCTCTAGTGTTCGCACAGATGGTGACAGTAAACAACGGATGTATGTGATTTCACCAAAACCACTTCACGTAAAGGTAAAATCTACTGAAAGAAATGTCTTCAAATTTATTTTGTATTATGCGGGGGGGGGGGACCCCTGACGCCCCCCACTTTCCCCTACCGTATCCTATACCATTACCCCACCCCATCTATGTTTTAAAATGTAACAACTTACCCAACCAAATACGAAGAAAAACAATTTTGAAGATTTCTCATTCAGTGAAATGGTATTCGGTGAAATTTAGCTATAGGGTAAACAACACCCTTACCTCATCCAGACAGGATTATGGGAAAAGCACTTAACCTGGCCTCCCTCGTCTTCTCCTACGAAGACTTAAAAGGCATGATCAGTAAATGAGCGTATCAAAGATCTCATTTGACAGCTAGGTTTGTTACTACAATGTTATTTGAGAACAATACATATTGTCAGTGAATGATTGTGTGTGTGGGAGCGCACACTATTTAACTTAAACCCAGGCATCACAAGGAATGTTGTTAAGAGACTCCGCCCTCTTCCTGTAATTTCTAAAGGACACCAATCAATCATATTTTCGATGCTAAATAATTGGAAAATGGTGACGTGATGAGTAAAACCTTGCCCTTGTGTAACTTCACAAACTTCCATGACTGAATGAGCACAGTGCATCTTGTCACTTCTCCCCAGACGCCTGCAGGCTCAACAGAAGATGTCCTTGTATACCATAAGCCTTAATATTGGCGAAGTGCTGCCAATTTCGCCATCTAAAGCATACGAGACTCATAGAGTTAATGTTGTGTTATCAAGATGCCACCATGTAGGGCCTGTGGGTAAACCTGGATTAGATATTATGCTGCCGTGTTCCCAAGTCAGACACTAAACCCTCAGACTATTCACCCTTCATGGCCGGAGGAATCACTGTGTTTAACAATATTGAACACATTAATAAAATACCTCCGTAAAATGTGCAAAGCAGAATAAATCGCATGATGATGTATTTTTATAATTATTTTTGAGCTATATTTGATATTGACATTTTAAATATTGTCTGACACCCAATGCACCCTATGAGGTGACCCAATGCCCTGTGTCTCGGCAAGACGGCTCTTTTTTGTTTTGTTTTGCCCATTGCCATTACAAACCACATTGCCTATGTGCAAGCTTTACACCATAATCGACATAGTGCATTATGAACGGTCCTGCAGGGTGTGCACACAATGCCATTGCATATTGATGTGCAATGCAGTGCGTAAACGTGCAGTGCGAATGCTTGTACATGCTTCATAATCACAGAATTGCTAGTGTACAAGATCAGACATGTGACTTTAAAGACTGGGTTCAAACTTCTCTGTCATACCTAAAATACACTACATTGAGTACTACATAATGATCGTATGAAGACAAATGCATCAACGCTGTGCGCTGGCTTAGCATGTATTCAAGGCTCACGTTATTTGACAAGTACTGTTTTTCAATAACAGCCTACAATTAAAACACACTGCTTGATTGAAATGTGCGCTATTGTTTGCAATCAGAGTGACTACAAAATAAGACACAGGATCTAAAACAAGTGTGTTATGACATGTGAGGGCTCAAGGGGAGGTGCTAAAGGTCCACAATGTGAGTGGCAGTGATTATGCAAGGCCATTGTTGAGTACTCCTGGCATCAATTTGTTTCCGTGGCAACGGCCTTCCAATGGCTACTTTGGTTGGCCTAGACAATCGAAAAAAATAAACAGAAATGCGGGAAACAAAACAACAGAGCTGCCCATTTAGGGGGACCACACTGTGGCATTGTGACCAACAGAAGAATATCGCCAGCTCTCCAGGCTGCAGAACCTCCAGTCTCCAGCACTAAAGTCATCGCCAACCAAAGACACATGGATGTGTGTTTAGAAGAATAAGCTGAGCTTGGCACAATATCATTTTACATACTCACCAAGACGCATTCAGCCACTGAAGAAGCCTTTACTCTCCTGCAAATGCAGCAGCCCTGTCGGAATCTGTGCATCGTTCATCAGACTTTATAAGGAATTTGAAAAAGTTCTTTCAGTTATCAGTTTAAGTTTATTGACCATACTCGACGGAACGTCATTCGGGCCACAATACATAAAAACACAAATCCAAGATATACAACCATATAACACAGTGCAACCTCTGCAATACATAAATACACAGATACATGATATACAATCATAAAACACAGTTCATTTCATGTATGACCAGTGGTAAAATAAGTAAGAACTACCAACAGTAAAAATTCTCAGATTGAAAGTGCTCGATATTTTCACACTGATTATGTGAGTCCACCTGCCAGTTTTTTTCCCTCGCTTGTCTCCTCACCCACGCCCTGTAGAGGTATTTAGAAACAGAATGTACAGTCACTTCATCATCGTCTCCAAGGCAGAGCACAAGGCCCCTCTGAGGCTATGTACTAGAAACAATGATTTCAAATAACTGTTTCTTAGGTCCATGTGTGAAGGGCACATTAACTAACATAATAAGTGTACCAGGTTTTCCACCCGTTCTTTACAATGATTCCATGTTTTGAACAATGCAGTCACAGGCAATCTACCAATACTGAGTTTTATGTAAGTTTAAAAACGTAGGTTTCAAACAGTGGAGACACCCCTCCATGTCATGTAAATGTTTAATTGTCCAGTAATTACTGAAACTCCCTCTTACAGGCTCACCTTTTTGGGACCTTCCTGTGGTGTCTGTCCATTTGGGTTTTCTAGGCTCCTTAACCCTTTTGGATTTCCCAGCCTCGACTCGTAAAGTTTCCCAGGCTTTAGCACTCTCCAAAGCACTCTGGCCCTCTAATAAGCATTCTTTAGCTTGGTTCTGGTAGGGCATCTGCCTGCTCGGGTTTATCTCGCTCCTGTAACCTTTGTCGCTTGTCCAGCCTACTTCCTTTCCACTGCTCGGCTTGGCAGCTAATGCACTTCTCATGCGCAGGTCGCAGATCAAGTCTCTCCATTGGAGGTGGGTCTCAGCATCAGTTAACGGGCCCCAGGTCCAGTGTGGCATCCATGTTGTCGTGCCACCAGGTGAGATGGTCACTTTCCCATCTCCATCTCTTTAACGATCTTGGCTTTTTCTCCAGTTAGTAAGCCAGCCTGCCATCATCTTGTGAGCGATTTTATCACTCTCCATGCTACCACTGGCTCTGTGGTCTAGAGTGGCTCTGCCCCTCCAGGCCGTTTTCTCGTCAGAGGCTCAACTCTGCGTAGGATTCTTGCATTCAAGGTTCTTCATGGTTTTAGGTACATCATCACAAAAAATAGAAGCATGCCGTTCTTCTTTCGACTGGCGTTCAGGTGGAATCCAGCATTTCCTTAAGCCAATGAGATTGAAGAAATTTCACTATTCTGTGAATTCAAAACAGGGTTAACAACAGTCTTTCCGATTCCCATGAAGGTGAATAGTTTGTTCTGGACAGGGAGTTTCTTGCTGGAATGAGTGGACTCACCTCCCTAACCTCAAAGGGGGTGGTTCCCCTCTGGGGAGAAGGGATGAATAGTCCAGATTCAGCACATAACCCAGTGGTCTAAATTTTACCAGGGAACCGATTCAATGCAAATCAATTTCCAAGAAAAGTGGTGTGATAGGAGAATTATAAGGTAATCCCAAAATGTTCTTCACAAACCTATTTTCGATGATGGATAGGCTATTGCAATTCTGTGCCATACAAGGCCACCTGCCGGGATTGTAGCCAGCAAGCCTCAAGTAAGACTGTTACTGCTCCAATGCCATACTCCCTGGTAAATTTGGCAATTGCCCCGCTATATCTGACTTGCACCATCCCCGCCTGTGATGAATCAACTTCCTGGGTACCAGTGGTCCAGGGATGAATATCGGGTTCTAAATGATCAATCAGCCCCAAACCTCCATTACACCAGAAGGGATCTGAACAGATTGGAACAAAGGCAAATTATAAACCTCCTTGTCCAATTTTTGGTAACGTGGAAGAAACCGCAGGCTTATCTCCACAAGGTCGTGGATCGTTGATTAGTTGCAACACAGCGAAAATACAATTATTAACCAATGATAAAAGGGGCTGTCCAGTCAAGGTTGTTTAAAAATATCTACTTTATTAATATTAAAACAGACAGTTCTAGCACACTTCAAAATGCAAGCTACCCTGTAAAGGAACAAAGAGGACAGACAGTTTCATGAAGGAAAGGGATGCAACTTCATGGATACTGACAGGAGGGAAGTCGGTAAAGCAATCAGTCTTAACCGTTCAAGGTTATTTGGTTTCAGCACCAATGGAACAATGGGTCGTACATGTCACAAGGGGCCTTCGGAGAAGGACCAGGGGGAAAGAACCACAATGTACCTGATGATTGAGATGATCTTGATGCTCAACAGCATCGAGTCAGTTCCAGGATGCTTTGTAGCTCCTGCGACAGAGTTGAAGATGGGAGACAGCTGCAGGTATCAGGTGGTAGGCAGTTCAGCAAGCAAGGCTGGACAGATGACTGCAGCCTGGCCTACATGGCAGCTCGGGGTCAAGAATCGATGTCTCTGTGCTGGTCGGCAGATCTGGAATGCTGGTTGAGGCATCTTGGATGGCATTAGTGACTGCAGCATGACAACAGTCAGTGTCTCAGGGGCTCGACTGCCTCGAAAATGCCCTTCAAAGGTGGACGCTGGTTGATGCCTCTTGTGGCACTCCCCCTAGCTTCTTCACAGGGCTTGTGTTGTCCTTTAAGGCAGACAGCCAAAAGCTGAGGAGAGTGTTTGCAGCCAACTGCCTTGTCCATTGTTCAGAGACTCTCTGCCACTTCCCACCTAGCAAGTTTGCTTGTAGAACTGACTAGGGCATGATGTGTGCTGGCTGGGTACCGCTGCTGGACAGGTCCTCTGGGTTCAGTATCTCCATCTGTTCCCTGGGCGATGTTTAGGGGAGGGATCTTGTTTCCCCCTTGGAAATCCTGGCCTTCCTTCACTGGCGGAAGCTTTAAGGCAGACTGTACCTTCAGCCAGGGTACACATGTGTCCTTCTTCTTACTCCTTTCGAAGTCATCAGATGATCTGCTTAAGTGATGGTCTCAACCCTCTTTTAAAGCAAATGGGCCCCAGTGATTGGTGCAGGCTAAGCCTACCTTAAGGAACCAATCTGTGGTCCCAACCAACAATCTTCTGTTATGCATGAGGTCAGGAACAGAGTTCTTTGCAACAGGAAAGGTAAGAGGTGACAACATGTACTCCTAAGTCCCACCCATGTTACTGTCTGATGTAGATCAAAGTGTCTCTCTGGTTAACTGAACCCTCTGTGATCTTGATCAAAGCACAGGTCTCCCTTGAAGTTTGTGTCAAGAGCAGACTTCCTGTCTCCCTTAGATCACATATTTCTTCCCTCTGAAAGGGGTCTTCTCTGCAGGGGTGCCTACGGTAAATAGCGGACCAAGACATGCCATTTACTGCCTTTCCTACAGAGGGGTGGGACCTAGCTAGCTTCAACTTGACACATTGCAGATCCAAGAGGTGTTAGTCCTGCCTCCCTTTTGTCTGTTCTGCGACAAAGCCTGTTGCAGGCCCTTTTCAATGAACTCTTATCAGTATGCGCTGCCACCAGCAGATTTAGACAATAGAGTGGCAAATCCATGAAGCCTTTCATATTTTAATTAGGCTGGCCATGGCCGGAGGAGGAAGGTGTTGCCTTCCCCCTCTGAGATGCTTTTGATGTACCTGTGGCTGTCACATTCCAGCTGAACATGACAGGGTAGGACGATGCCTGTAGGCTGCGTCCTCCCACAGTACACTCAACTATGCATTTGTTGTGCGGTGAGCAGGGAAAATGTGTGCGGAATGGCCCCACACATTTTCTGAGGTTGAACTCCCATCATTAATTTTCATTCCCAAAGTAAAATAAAACAAAGGCAAGCGTATTCCCGTAAGGATGGTCGAATTCGTCACACCACCTTTTCAATCTGGTTTATCCAGGAGCAGTAATCCATCACCCTGAGGCAAAGGTCATTGTATGATTTGACATTTGGCATTTTGATGTATACATTAAATTGCTTTTTATTCCTCTTTCTTGAGAAAACCAGAATTTTTGCTTTTGGGGGCATTAATAGTTAAGCTGGTATGACAGCAAACATCCTTTAATATGGTGAATTCCCCCTTCAGATCGTCAAGGGTCAATGGAATAGGAACAGCATTGTCAGCACACGTAAGAGTTGGATACTTTTCTCCAGCCATCCTTGGAGCATCAGAAGAAGTAGCTAATAGATGATCTATTTGACACCATTTGTAAAAATGCAAAAAATGTTTGGTAATGAGAACACACGTTTCTCATACACCCACGGGTGTCTTGAATGCCCTTGCTATCTCACCATTAAGGTTCCGTCTTATAGTCGCTTTATGATATGCATCCAGAAATTGAATAGCAGAAAGAAGCACAGGGAGGATACCTACATTTTGAAGAGTGTTCCATATCCTGCTACAATGGATATGGTCGAAGGCAGTCTGCAGATCGATGAATATGATTCAGAGATGTATGTCCCTTAATACCACATATGTTTTTGCTGAAGGAGTTGCTGCTGCAGGCTCTGGTCAGTTGTGCTTATACCGACCTGAAAATCGGATTGGAGATGGTTTATAGGGGCTTTTTCTTCCGTTCAGGTTTCCAGGTGCCCGGGCACCGCTCTTGCAAACCCTTTGTGTACCGCGCGTATTATGGGCAACGGATGCGAGTTGCACGGGTCCTCTCTAGCTCCCTTCTTGTATAAGGGAATTATTTCCACTCATGTCCATGATGTCGGGGCAGCATTGGCATCCAGTCTTGCATTAGACAGCTGTGCTCGGCAAGTTCTTTCATCAGAGGAATCAGGAATATGACGATGCCTGGCACATAGTAACATATTGATAAGTCTTTGAGCTTATGTAAGCCAGTACACACTTCATAGCCTAAGCATTTCAAGTCTAGGGATCAAACCTTGGACATTGAATAAAGGTGTGTGCTGGGTTCAAGATTCTGCTGTGCTCTTTTTTTTTAAAAAAAAGTTTGTAACTTCTGTTTATTGGAAAGTTTCTCTGCACACACGATAATAAAGAACATGCAATGTAACAAAGAAGAAAAGGAAATAAAAGGAGATAAGCGGGGTACACACACCAGCCCCTGGCCATACCTCCTCCCAATCCCCCCCGCCCCCCCCCGCCCCGTCTTGGCACAAAAGCTTGCAAAGGTCCCTTTTTAATAAAATATGAACTGCTTCGGCTTGAAAATGCCCCGCCCTTGAGACGAAATATTGATGATATAAAGACTTCTGCAAAGTATGATTTTACAAAGTCCGAAGACAGAGGTGTTGGAGGTAAAGATCATAAAGGAATCAAGGGACTGACAGAGCTACTGTACAGACACCGGGAGACACGCATGCACCCTTCATGAAAGATATCATCATCAAAAATGGCAGGAGAGGTAGCGTTGCACAACATGATAGGGAAAGAGAGGGGTGTGGTCCTGGGAGTGGACATTGAAAGTCTGAATTTGATTGAAGGAGGGATTATAATGTCTGAGTGTGCTGGTCACATATGGGGGAATGAACTCGATACTGGCAATGATACTCCCCCACTGTGTATAAG
The DNA here is from genome assembly GCF_040938575.1 of Ambystoma mexicanum. NCBI lineage: Eukaryota > Metazoa > Chordata > Amphibia > Caudata > Ambystomatidae > Ambystoma > Ambystoma mexicanum. Next base: position 923,376,243 of record NC_090927.1, on the reverse strand, counting down.
TAAGGCCTCAGCCAGGGTCCCTGACACATACAGGGTTGGTCGTGTCTGTGTCAGACAGTGTTAAGTACCTACTGCATGCACACAGAGTGATTTCACTTAGCAAAAATAGCATTCACTGTAATTGGGCTTTTTTAAAAACTCCTTAAATGCCTGCCCTCAACCCCACCTTTAATAGAGGGAGACCTTCATGGCTGTTGCAGTGAGGATTTCTGTTCAACGCTTGCCCCCACTAGAAATTCAAAAGATGTTGACACAATGGGAGAGGCTGATTATATGCACATAATGGAACAATGTGGAAAAGAGGATTGGTTTCTCTCCTTTGCCCTGTGCCTGTAGCATATACAGATATCACGCTTCTGCCCAGTGCCCTTCCCCAATAGCAACCATCAAGTACACAACCAAGAGTTTAGCAGCATACCTATACATGGACTCTGGCGCATAGTGACGTGCCAAAACTTTCCAACGGTGCTCTTTCCTTTAAAGTGGAACTGCTATGGTGCACCCATGGCCTACACTTAATACAATTAATAGTATGAGTATTTCTACAAAACACTATTGTACATCTTAACCAAGGAACAAAGATAGCAGTTGTTGAGGGTAAAGACAACAATCAAAAAGAGTGCCTGAGTTACAGCACAGGAGCTAGAAGAAACAACATGCATCATACACAAAGGATTACCGTTATTAATAATAGGTGTAGAGGCAAAGTTGTACATATTCAAAGAAAACGAGTACTGGTCATCTAGCGGGGACAAACTTAGCAATAGTAACCCACGGAGACAACATTTATTTTGATTGCTGGAGGGACTGCATTGCTGGAGGTCACCAATTTGTCTTTGAGAATGAGTCTAATAGGAAGGGTCAAGCTGAATGCATACAGAGTAAATGTATGAGTTAGGTGCGCACCTAGCAAGCACCGAAACTACCGCTTTGCCGCGTTACTTTGTCTGCTGTTCACTGGACTGGTGCGAAAAAACGGACTTTTGCTACCCAACGTGGAAGGTAAACTTTGTATGAACTTTCGATTATTTGGTTGACAACAGTATCACTTCATATTGAATTTACACCTTGTTTCTGCTTGTTTTTAGGCGTGATTACACACAACAAACTGGTTGCCATGCCTCCTTCAGGGACATCTCTACTTATTGTGAGCACTCGCGCACCAGCATGCGCGCACCTAGCAAGTACCGAAAGTGGTGCTTTGCTGCTTCGCCGCGGCGCTACAGTGCAGTGTAGGCAGGTACGTTAAATGAAGTGTGTGTGTTAGGCTGAGTGGTTTCTAACTTGTGATCCTTTCAGGGGGGCATTTACTTTGCATTTATTCTTTAAAAACTGACATGCCTAATAACATAACCACGCCACAAAAATCCTTATCTCACATGGCGGAGAGGGTTCAACAAATATCTTGAAAGGCCATTGTATTGACTCCAGTCCCACGGGCACTGGGGTTGAATCGAGATATTCGCACATTTTGTGCGCTTCCTAGTGAAAACACGGGTGCCAAGTGTTTACTAAAGTACATCTCAGACCCCTCACAGTACTTCCACCACAGACAATATCGGATCAAACTATTTTGAAGGTGCCTCAGACTCCATTTAAACCGGCACATGTGACTAATGCACGGCTACAGTCTCCAAACATAGCTCTACCGGACAGGAGCATTGTATTCTCAGATATATCAATACATGCGAGCATTGGTGAACAAAGCATCTATAATGAAACTAGCTCGCCTGATTACAATGCTCGCTGCTCGATGGACTCATCAATCCACTCAATCTCAATCACATATGCCCAACCAACACCACGCAGAGAACCCCTGCCCTCAAATACACAAATAACACATTTTGAACCCACTTCCATGATCGAAATTACCTTAGCATCGGTCAACACTACCATTACGAGTCTTTGTAAATTGTTTTAAACTCTCAATGCTAAGATCACGTCACAATCTGAACAAATCCAACAACTGGTATCATGGATGGACAACCTTACTAACAGTACGAAGATTCCAATTGACGGTCCGGAAATACTTACTGTGACTAATGTGGGAGAGAAATCCATTTGGAACCAGCAATTACATAATGGCGGTGAGGTAATAACCGCCGTTTGCACACGTCATTCGCCCAGTGGAAATTATTGATGCTGCAGTCATAGAAATCAATAATGCCTCATGGGTAAGTGTGGACCCAAGCAGCGCAAACAATTGTTATGAGCAATGACAAAATCCTTTCGAAATTTTTACTCAGAAACTTCCTTTTCAAACTCGCTATAGAGCAGCGCTGTGTAAAACAAAACAAACATCACGGAAAATAAAAAAGAAAAATAATAAATGTCAGCGGAGTTCTCATATTCCAACTGCTAAGACGAATGTAAAACAACAGTAGAGGTCCCTGCAAATATAAAAAGTACCTGCAACTACAAACAAAGCAGTGATGGCCCCTAATAAAGAGAAACTTCAATTGACATCGCACATAACTACAGTCAAGCCTGTTTTTGATGAAAATATGCGGGACTCTCTGTCACCGGTGTCTATCGAAATGCTGCAGGGCCCACCTACGGCTCATCCTCCATTAGATGCCATGATCGAAATCATCGAACTAAGTGCAATGGAAAAACAGCAAGCTGAGCCGTCAACAGTCAAAAAGACGACCGTGAACAAACTGGTTGATACCAAAGCCAACATCAAGAAGAAAGATCTGGATTGCCGCACTTTAGAAATAAAGGCTGCAGGGGATGCCTACCTCGCTCAACGTCTCACGAACTCCGCCCCAGGTCGAACAAATGTCAGCGCTGTTAGCAGCAAAGCCTCGTCTAGATTGCACAATCAACCAACTGTGCAGCCTGAGACCTTAAATCAAACAGGTAAAATTGAGACCACTCCAAAGTGTCCCAAATCAAGTTTATATTGCTTGAACGCAGGAAGCATGAACAAGCCTGAATTGTCTGGATTGCAACATCAAACAACTTGCCAAGAAACATCCACAAAACAAGTGACTTTTACAGGCATCTCGGAGAAGATTTCAAATTGAAACCACTGAACATCCAACCAAATGGATGGGACAATAAAAAGTGGAACAAAGTCCAAACAATAAGTCATTGTCAATTGCATGCAAACTCCCAACTCCAAAGGAATTGCACCAAAAAACCAGCACAGATGTGTCACACCCTTATCATGAAGTGCCGTGACGCTCCATTCACAAAGTATGATCTGTGCCGCTCAAGCATATTAAACATCTTTGCTGACATTCATGATCTAGAAGATATATCATCACGTGATCAGGTCGGGTTTTTGTGCGATCACAATCTTTCAATAGTCCGATCTTTCAATAGTCCGGCTCTAGATCAAATCAGGCGTAGTTCTCAATGCAATATGGAGAGCCAAAATTGAGTAATTTAAGATAGGCTTCCTCATAGCTCAAGATCCTGAAAGAGTAAATCTTCGATCACAGGATACAAAGAAAACCATTCGAGAACCTCAAGTGACAAGAATCATCAAACCAGCGTGTCAATGTGCGCACTGTCCTAGGATGAGTAACACACACGATGATATCCATTGCATAAATAATGCATAACCATCAACAAAGTGCATATACAAATCGGTCTCATTAGCAAGTTGGAATTCTCGTGGTCATTCTCACCTGCAGCTATCGACAAATAACCAAATTAACACATTTGACATCATTGCATTACAAAAGACGTGGATGCAATCAGTGACTATTTGGGATGATCACAACATTTTTCTCGTCCCTGCAAAGTCATTGAATAGAGGCAGACCGACCTCTGGTTTATTGGTACCAGTCAAAACAAGTGCAGGGATGACTCTAAACCCATGGGCGTCTCCGAATAACGTTATGCAGCTGGTCCGCATTTCTTACCAGAATCAGAATCTAGCTCTAATTCACCTGTACCGAAACCCAGCAGGCATTACAGATCATGTCTTTTACAAGGCCCTTACCATTTTACTAGAAGTCACAGCCAAATCAGATGATATTATTTCCACAATAGTAGTTGGTGATATAAATCTAAATTGTATCATTTTGAATGGAAAAACCAAACATAATGAGGCCAAGAGGTGGCAGAATTTCATGGCTGAGAGAAACTTTAGAATGGCCAATAGAGCCTTGCTGGGAGATGTTCCAGCACAATACACTTGAAAGAGAGGCACCTCAACCAGCATTATTGATGATATATATCTGAGTGATGCACTCTTTCAAAGGGCAGATACATTTGAGATCATAAATCAAGCACATAGCGATCATCAAATGCTGGTGCTATACTGGAAGTGGAAAGTCACAGAGCCAGATAACAACTCTGGCTGGTCCAAACAACATTTGATCATCAACAATGCACACACTAACTTTAGAAGGCCCAAACCCAAGCTGCATCTATTGAGTAATAATCTTATTAATCAGCAGAGATCTGCTATGCCTCTCTCGTATTTGGAAATGCTATTACCTTTCAAGTCAGCATATACCTCCTTGGGCCCTCTTGCCCTTAATCATAAACATTCATATGATCCAGATTTACACCAGGCAAGAGCTAGCTATAGAAAAACATGCAAGAATGTATCAAATCTTCCCATTGAAATTTGAGAGCATGCCTTCAAAACAGCTAAATGTAAATACAATAATTGGAATTGAGCACGCAAAGCAAAAATATTTCAACATGGCAGTAAAGCCTTCTTAATGTCATTAGCTAACAAACGTTCTGCACAGACATGGGACTTACTTAATAACCATATTCCACATAAACAAACAAGTGCTCAAACAAATGGTGTGTCAGAATCTCAATGGTTAGCACACTTTACAGAACTCTATGCTGATAAAGGTTTTGATGAATATACATATATGCCTTACAAGCCCCACAGGATTGGTTGATGGAGTGTAATGCGGTATCCGGTCAAAGGGTCGAATACATTGTTTCGAAATACAATAGTTGTGAAACAAAAGGACTGAAAAAAAAGTTGAATGCCTTTTTTTAAAATATTTTTTTTGTTGCTTTCGTATAGGAAAAAAACTGGTTTTTACACTAAAAACTTACATTCGACTTCTTTTCTGTCCTTTTGGTTCGAAACTATTGCATTCCAAACAATTGCATTCGACCCTTTCACCTACAACCGTGTTATGCGCAGGTGATTGAAGAACTTATTCAAAAATCTTCAAAGTCTTGTGCGGTCTTCAAAGTCTTGTGCGGCAGGACCAGATGGCTTAAACAATTTTATGTTTAAGACACATCAAAAACAATGGGTGTTCATATTGAATAACATCTTTCAAAACATTCTAAAACAAGCTCAATACCAACATCCTGGCGCTCCTCTTTGATCGTTCTGATCTTTAAAAAGGGTGAACGATCTTTACCCATAAATAAGTGACTTATCGCGTTACTTGACGCACCTCGGAAATTTTATACAAGATTGGTATTAACAGATTTCAATGAATGGACACAGACTCAACAACACCGTGATAAAAAAATCAAACAGGTTTTGTAGCTGGTATGTGGACGGCGATACATCTGTTAACACTTCAAGCACTTAAGGAACAAGCCCATGTCACACAACAAGCAATCTTTTTTGCATTTATTGATTTGCACTCTGCGTTTGACTCTGTGTCTAGAGTCAAACTATTGTCTAAACTACTAAAGGAAAAGTGCCCACCCACCCTATGTGATATAATATATAGCGTACATTCAGACACATCAATCCAGGTCAGATTAACTACTTCTGCACTATTATCAACTTCAATTGCCACAGCTCTTAATCTATATTTGGACCGGAATGAACTTGTAATCAATCTTAAAAAGTCGCAGATTGTGACATATCCTTCGAATCTTGTCAATAGATGCAGGTTGAACAGGAACATCAAACATGCCAAATTGGAGGTGGTTCCTAATTATGTGTACTTGGGGATGATGACTGATGGTTCACCATTCCTAAATACACAATGGGAAATAATAAAGCGTAAAGTGGAGACTGCCATATTGCAGACCAGATTGATCCTACACAAATATGGGAAATTTTCCATTAATTCAGCTGTTTTTTTGGAACCAGAAAGTTATTCCCATGCTTTTTGTATGGCTTGGAGGCTAGAGCAATAATAACAACAGCCTCCCATAATAGTCTAGAGGCCAAATTCTGGAGACAAGTACTCCATCTATCGCAATCTTTCCCAGGACCTTGGCTGCGATATGAGCTGGGTTTAACTTCACTAATTGCACTGTATAACTGGCGTTTCTGTGCTCTGTTTCGAAAGTGTTTAATCTCGACTGATGTAAACAATGTATTCAGAACCCTATCAGTGCACATAACCTCCTCTCAACATTAGTTTGTCCAAAAATGGACGAATCATATTTTTCAAATTCTTGCAAATGTGGATGGAACTGTAGAAGTTCTGTTAACAAATCCAGACAGAGCGAAACGCAAAATTTATTTGATGGACTGGATAGAGACTAGGAATACATGTCTTTGTTATAAACATTTTAGCAATTAACATTTTGGTGAAAAAAAGTTCAGGCACATGGAACCTTATCTTCACAGATCACCTTCACCGTTCATTCAGAACTCAATATTGCGACTACGGCTGAACTTGTGGCATACTCGAGATCTTTTGGCCGAAGAAAAAATCATCGGCATGCAACAAAACTTTTGTCGCTTCTGTAAGGACTCTAAAACAAAATAAACAATGGAACATCTCATAGTGGACTGTCCAGCTCTAACACAACTGAGAGAGAAGCATTTTGTCAAACATTTAGTTTATTTCAGAAGCATGCCTATTGAAAATAGGTGGCCAATCATTATGTCCACATCTTCTATCAGCATTCGTATAGCAACTTGTAATTTCATAATTGATTTATACTTGCATGCACGAAATGAGAATGACGAATGCTGTGAGTTGCTTAAAGCAATGCCAGCTTTACAATCATAATCAATATACAGAAATGAAATTATTTTGCTAAAGCCGATCTGAATGTCAACCCGCTATTGATCGGTGTTACAAACTCCAACTATGCATGTAACTTAAACTGTACGTGCACAATCTACAATAATTAAGCAAATCATAAGCTTGTCATTATAACTAGCTGTCAAGTATTGGGTAGTTGGTCCACAGATCATAGCATATCTAAGTTTCAAGGGTGTTTTTATCCTTTATCCTGATTGTTTCAATATGTTGATCATGAATTTGTTTATAATGTGACAATTTTGATAATTGTACAGGTTGATAGTTTTAAATATTCTGTTAATACTTATTGAAAAGTTGATTCATTTCAGCTAAATCAATAATACAAAAAAAATGTATGAGTTAGGGCTCATCCAGTTCCCCCGGTATACTAGACTACTGATTCCCTAGCCAAATCATCATATTTTAAACACCTGCTGTATGTATAGTATTTATGCATGAAAAATAATAGCATTACCTGTAATTAAACCTTTTTTTTAAATGTTGTTTAATGGAGTACATTACATGAAAATGCACATGTGTGCAATGTATTTGTTTTATTTCAGGCCACCATGCTATGGGTGTTTTTAATGTTTCTTGGACCACTATGTCCACAATAATTATTAAGTAACTGATTGGAGAAGGTATACAAAGAGGTCAATCGTGCAGAGTATGGTGCCCAGAGATCCTGTGACTCTGGTCCACCAACTCAGTCTATACTGCTCACCAGAACACTGTTGTACCAGGGAACAGTGCACTGTATGTATTGTGGATAGGCCATGCATGTGCAGGTATTTCAACCAGCGTTGAATGTCAAGGAAACACCTAATGACAACATTAATGCCAATGCCTCACAAGGCTATATCAGCCATGTATCATGGACATTTTGGGGAAAAATACTGGTGAGATATGTTGATGAGATCATCGTTTGGGTGATAAAACATCAATAATTCGCAAATGTCATCCGTAAAATCAATGAAACTAAACCTTAAACCTTAATTGACCACAGCTAGTATGACCTGTGTGTTGCTTTCAGCCCCTGCACATATTTGTTTGGTGCATTGCACCTACATTTTCTTACCCAGTTGCATATGATGTGTGAAGAATTGGCATCTGTTAAGGGAGTAAAAGCCCTTGCTTTTTTTTTTGCTATTACATTACACAATGTTGCAGATAATTCCATCTCTGAAAGGGTTGTCTGCTAACCAGGATCACTTATCCGAAAGCTCCTTGCTAAAAGCATACTGTACACGTGCCCTGCTACACCCGTCTCTGGGATCTGAAGCCCATGCTCTCCAGAGGCACAGAGAAGGTTCAGAGGTTAGAGGGGCCCTCTTTGGTAGCTGCTGCTGACAGCAAAGTCACTGGAGACAGAGGTTGTATTTAAATATGCACCTCTGATTCAAAACCATAATGATAAACTATCATCTGGTGGCAGGATAATCTTGAAAAACAAGCCATATGTTTGGAATGGTGACTGGCATTTCATATAATTATTAAAACCACATCTGACTTGTAGCATACCAGTGACAACCCTGTGAGCTCAGACCATCTTTGAGAGGCTATGTGGATTCCAGGCTGCCTGGCCATCTGCATTCCAATGAATGAGTCAAAGGGTAGGGTGCCTGCCTCTGTAAACGCTCTGTGAGGAAGGGTAACTATTCCCTGGCAGGTCGAGTCACTTCCACTAGGAGATCTACTGCGTGCCTGTCTTGAAAGGCACTTCCATTTCAAAGACTTCACTCACACTAGGGGGTTGCAAAACAGAGAAGCTTTGAAGCTGCAGGCTTGGTGGGGGAGCTAAGGCAGTCAGAGACACAAGGTATTTGGAGAAGGGTCCTTCGTTCCTGCTTTTCTGTGGGCTCCCACCCACCCCCCACCTTTTGTGGGCCAAGGAATGACCTCAGGAGGCAATGCTCATCCAATCCGCTGTGACCTTTTAGCTTTAAAAGATGAGGTCTTCCACTTCTTCTTTGATTCAATTTTGGACTTTCGCGGACACCAGGAAGAATTAATCTAGACACTGCTGCTGGGAAAGCAATTATTTCCAAAGCCCTCTGCCAGAAGTGAAGACGGGATACGCAAAAGAGGAACTCCAAAACATTCGGGAACTCAATGGAGCACAAAACCTAACCTATAACACAAAAGTGTTCCCGAACAAACTCAAGTTATTATATCATTTAAATGGCTGTCAGTACATATTCAACTGGTAGCTTAAACAGAACAAAGCATACAATTATTCATGTGTATTTTTTAATCTCACCAATCAGATGATCCTAAAACACCATTCAAAAAATAGGTACAGAAATATGAAAATAATTGTTTTTTTTGTTTTATTATTTATAAAAAAAGCAACCAATTTAACCAATAGATGGTTACAAATATAAACAGGGATTACACAGATCAACATATATAAACCAAATTACAAGAAGGAACGTAGTTCTTTCAATTGCAAAATAAAGGGGGACAGAATCATACACAAATGAAAAGGAAGAAAGAAAAGAAAAAGTACAACACCAAATCAAATGTTATACCAAAAAAAACACATTTGTTCTATTGATGGTCTTTATCCATATAGATTGCACAATGGTAGAGGAAATGGTTTGTCAAAAACTAACAGAGAAAGGCCGTTTAGCCAACACGGGAAAGACTATCACTGACTAGCCCTTACTATCTTGAGGGTAGAGTTTATCAATACAATCACAGGTAGTCTTTTTGTTGATAGAAACAACTTAAATGAAAAAATCATGCAGCAGAGAATACTGTGCATTGAGCCTAATTTAGGCAGAAAGGATAGAAATCATAAACAACAAAACACAAATAAATTTGCGAAACTGATAAACACAATTGCTTTAGTTCCAAAAAAACCTAGAAGATTATGTCACAGGCTGAAATGTTGTACTACACCCTTTGCTAATAAGCGCGTGTTGCCACGCCGACTTAGTACAGGAGCAAATGCGCCTGTGGTCATGACGTGGAAATGGGTGGCGTTTTGGTGGTATGATAGTAGATGAAAACCACCTTCCTCAGGTACTTTGATCTTTAAGTTCAGCCCCTATAGAAGCAATGAGATGTAATACCTTTAAAAGTGGTAATCTCAGAGGACATTTAGAAATGCTGAAAGTGGTTCTGATATGGGAGATAGAGGGAGGTAGGTACCAGTGTATGGTGGAGAGCATCGGGCCACCTCTACCTTACAGCTGGCAAACGGAGCCCCCAGCGGTTAATACTAAAATATCAAATCCTACTAATACTCCAAGCTCCCCGTGAAGAAGTGAAAAATACGTGCCACTGAAGAGAAGTGATCGTGAGAAAGTCATCGAAACTCTGTCTTAAATCCCATGCAAAAGAGTAAAGGGAGACAAAAGGAGAGAGGTAGGCATAAGGTGTTATATATGACTGCATGCCACCCATATAGGTAAAGGGTGAATCCCAGCATCCCTATGAGGATAAAACAAATTCATACCTACAATAGTATTGAGGGTGCCTGTTGAAAAGTCGAGTCGCGGTCAGTGTACTGCGACTAGATGGCCAAATGAGTGCTACCACCTCTCAAGTATCTGTAAAGAAACAGGTAAAATGAAAGCTTATTGGGGAAATGCTCACAGGTTACAAGTTAAAGGAGGGGGGTTCGTGCAACATAAGCTTAAGCGAACCTGTGCTTGTCTTCAAAAGCGCGTTGTGCGAATTCGACACAGAAAGGGCAGGGAACCAGGTTGTTTGTCAGGTTCAATCCATCCGTTCAAAAAATATATATAATGGGCCGCATCGTTGCTGCAAAGACAGATACGGTTGCCTATGAGGATCAAAACATGTTAACGATGACCGTGAATAGAGAGATACTTATCGAAGTACTTACTTGCGGGGCACCTTCAAATGTCAACAAGTTGTAGGCGATCTGAATGCACATCACCGGTCTGCGTTTGCTGAGCAAATACACCGTTTGCGCTTCCGGGGGCACGGTTAATCGCATAAATGCATGCGCATAGAAAGGGGACTGCGGAAATCATTCCTTTGCGTTTTAAGGGGATCTGCATTGTCCATAACGGCATGGTGAGGATCATGCAAGCAATATGTGTTCCAATCTGTGCATATATGTGTGTCCAGCTGAATTACTGGATGGGAACCGAAATTAGAAAAAATACAAATAAATAGAAATAAAAATAAAAATAAAAATAATAATAAAAACATTTAAAAAAACAAGGCAGGCAACTCTGCGTAGTGCATCTGACCAAGGGTGCACAAGACAGCAACCCAGGTCATGGTGTGCTGTGATACATAGGGAGGGCCCTGGGGACAGATATATAGAAATATATGTCCAGAAACATTACTGAATAAAGGTAAGTGCTTAATAGATGATGATGCAAAAATGAGCAGCGTTTGAAGGTGGAACTAGCTAAGGATGCATCAAACTACAGCGAAGAACCTGGTGTATTGTAGTATATGCTAAGAACCACCTGAAAAAGGCTAGGTTATACCGAACCCAGGGATAGAGATGGAAGTTTACCACCAAGTTGGAGCTGCCTCATTGAGACCATTGGCGATCGTGTCTAATTCAAAAATCCAGCGTGCCTCCTTATTCGATAATGCCTGGAATGGGTTGGAGGCATTTTTAACAACATCAATAACCCACCATCGTAAGTCTTCCGTTGTGTGGCCATATTCCATGTAATGGCTCACTAGGAGTGAGTTGATGGCTTTGCACCGGATCCTGGAGCGATGTTCTGTAATTCGGGTATGGACCGGTCGTGTGGTTTTACCTACGTATTTGAGCCTGCAGGGGCACTCAATACAATAGATAACCCACGGGGTCTTACAGTTTGAGTAATGGCGTATCGCCCAAAGTTTGCCATGCACGGGGAATGATTTAGTCCTAACAGCAAATTTGCAAATTGAGCAAGTGCCACAAGGATAATGTCCCATCAATGGACGGAGATCCCAACTTGTTGTGGAGGATCTGGAGGTCTTCTGTGGAGTAGACGCATGGACCAATTGATCCTTTAAGTTCTTTTGTCTCTTCATTGCAAATATTGGCAATGGTTCTGCTGGTAGGGAAAGCTGCGCCACCGACCAGTATTTTTTAATTGCTTTTTTGATAAGGAAAGTATGTGGACTGTAAGTGAGGGCACATACTAGTTTATCGTGTTGCACAACGTCCTTAGGTAGTAATAGAGTGTCCCGGGGAGTGAATCTTGCCCGTTTGTAAGAGTTAGTAATCAGGTCTTTAGGGTAACCACGTTGCCCAAATTTCGAGGTCAAATTTGCTGCATGTTGATCATAATCTGCTATGGAGGTACAGTTCCTTCTTATTCTCAAAAACTGAGAGTAGGGTAGATTTTCTTTTTGTGTGCGTGGATGGTAGCTGTCGAAGTGCAATAAAGTATTGTGATCTGTCGGCTTGGTAAAGAGGGAGCTGACTAGTCGATTGGCGTGATGCTGAATGAGTAAATCGAGAAAAGGGATTTGCATGTTACTCTTGGCAAGAGTAAATTTAATAGTGCAGTGGCATTCATTCAGCCATAACAAAAAGGAGTCACGTTCTTCGGTGGTACCATGCCAGATGAAAATGATATCATCTATATATTGCCTCCATTTCTCAATATGTTGGTGGTAAGGGTTAAGGTCAGAAAAGATGAATTTGGTTTCAAGAGGGGAAGACGGGGGCATCAAGACAGAAGCAAGCGTTGTTCCATACCCATCCCTCAAGCACCTTTGCTGAAGACCAAGACCAGCCACTCTGCTATCAAAACTACCTGTTAGGAGAGCAGAGAATAGCAACGACTCAACTTGTCCTAGAGTCCCCTGCAGTGGGTTTCCCAGCTTCCAGATAAGCAAAAGCCGCCAGGTGCCACATTATCAAAATTAGTTTTTGCTTTGATAATGCAAAATGGAGCATACCGATTTTGTCACAATGCATACTATCTAAACACATTTGCACTAGGACAAAAATACAGCAGGCTTTTTTTGTACTATATTTGCTGCATCACATTAAACATATCTACTACATTTCTTTGCACGTTACACAGCGAGCACAGCAAATGAAACAGCCTGCTCCAATTTCCCCCAGTGAAAACATTTTTAGATAATACTGATTGTGGCTAAACCTGTTTGCTCCTTTCTCTATTATCAGAGCAGCAACATTGATGCTAAATTCATTTGCTCAACTGTTTTGCACCAATGCAAATCTTTGATAATCTGGCCACAGATATTCTATTTTCATTGCTCAAACCAGCCCGAACCAAACTCTAACCATGTTCACTACTTTCAAATCACCTTGACCCAGGGTGATGCCTTTGGCATTCACTTTTGAGTTTCGAACCACCACTTGCATCCAACGAACTGGTTTGACGCTGCATCGCCCCAGCACAGCATTGTCACCTGTCAGGTTTACGCCCCAGCAGACCATGCAGATGGCTTCAAACCGCTGCATCATCAAACCAAGCTCTGAACTGCCAGGACTTTGCATCACAGCTCAACTTGAACCACTGGATCATCCTATCACTCATCAACCCAAACCAATAGTACTCATAGCTTCAAAACCACACCCAATGCTGCCTTCCAGCACACAGATCAGCACTCAAACCCAACTCAATGCTGACTCGCCAACTTTGAACCCAGTTTGAACTGCAAGTATCGCATCTCAAAGACTGTCTAGAACCTATAGAGGTACATCTGAGCTGAAATCAGGTACTATTGAGAGCTCTTGTCCACATGGTCCATCTTTGAGGCCCTTGTTGCATCTTTTTTTCTAAAAAAGACATCTTTCGAGTGACCTTTTTGCAATTCTTACTTTTTCCACCTTGTTAAAATAACATATCCAGAGTGCCTTGGCATATTTGTTCTGCAATTTCTTTTTTCTTTTACATCAGTGAGTTTGTATAGAGTTTTTAATAGTTGTGTGATTGATGTGTTTAATTATATTACATGGCCTGCGGTAGTTATGGTTAAGTTGCTAAATCCATAGGAAGAGCACTTTTTGGGTGGCAACTAACTTTGCTCCCCCGGGACGAATCCTCACCAAACTTTGCAAAAACAGTATATGGCCCATTCTGCAAAGCATGGTGAGGTTTGGTCAAGGTGGGGGCAAAGTTATAGGGGGGGTCCCAAAATGTCTTTTTTTCCCATAGACATAATGGGAAAAAACATTGCTCACGCCTACAGACCAAAACGCTGGACAGATTTTCACCAAATTTGCGGCTGGAGCGGCGGCTTGGTCCCGAAAGCCTGCTTTTGTTAATTTGGTGTAAATCCGTCAAGTATTTTTTTTTTAAATGACCAAAACATAAGGCAAACAAATTAGTGATATCTATGTCTGCTCCTCGGACGCAATTCTCTGTTCGCTCCGCGGAGAGGACACCGATTGGCTAATAGACTTGCATCATGTCCGCGGACACACAACGTGTTCACTGATTGGTTGGCGTGAAACATGAAGTGCGACAGATTTTTGGAAACACCTGCCATCTTGGATTCGCGGACATCAGCCGATGTTCGTGGACATCGCGACAAAAACATATTCAAAAACACAACATTGCACTTGTCAAACTTATCAAATAATCTCTGGGGGATGAGGGGTTATGAGGAAGGCGAGGAATATGGCTGCAAGAAGCAAAAATACAGCTGCTTTCACTGCAAAAGTCTGCAAAACATTGCTGTGAAAGTTTGTGGACAAATCTGCTTACTGGTTTGGTGAAAAGCAGTTCTTGGATGGCTTATAACTTTGGCGCCACTTAATGGAACTGCATGTAATTTTGCAATTATATTCATGTCCTGATCCCGAATGAGGTTGCAAAGTTTGGTGGGATTCTGTCAAGAGGGGGCAAAATAATGTAAAGGCTAATTCATGAGGTGCCATTTGACCAATATACACTGACAGGCAGATTCATGGAATTAATGTGCGGTGAAAATTTCTAGCGAAACCCGCGCACAGCGATTCATGGAAGTCCGTGCGCATGTAAATTAAAAAATTGGGCTCCTGGTTTGGAGCCTATTCCACCCAGGAGGGTTCAATAGAAAACAAAAATCACAATTGAATAGGTCGAAGAACACTATGCTCAAAAAACAAAACTCCCAGAACTTGTCAAACTCTGAATGTATAAAGAAGGAATCACTCTTCGATATTCTGTTGATTAGACAAGTCTCATTTGTTTATATCAGGAGTTGTGCAAATCAAACTATAAATGAACAATTAAGCATTAAGACATCAAACGGTATTTAACCGAAAAGCAGACAATATTTACACCACACAACACCAAACATTTATGGGACAACAGCCAAATTGTGTGTGTACAACAAACTCAACCTCTGTTGTGGTTTGCCACGAAATACACGTATTACAGTATACAAATTCAAATCGACATTGTAAAATCACATAGAAAAGTTAGAAAACACAAAATCATTATCCTTGTGTTAAGAGCATCAATGTGCTGCAGTTGGGGATAGTAGTGCGTCTACACCAAGGTGTTTCAGCCGTTTCTAGGTGGGCTTGATGTTACACAGCCTTCATCAGGGCGGGGTTCTGTGCTGTATGACGTCTGTGCTATGGGTTAATTAATTTCACCGGCACTGGTTTAGAGATCCGCTAGCCACAAGGGCTGGTCTCTGTGTAATCCTCTCGCAGGAGGTATCTGTGTCTAATTCAGCCTGGACCGATTGGGTATCATTTAAGAACTCCGCACGGCAAAACTGAGGCAGCTGCAAGTTTGACAGACCGTCTGCAGTGTTAGCGAGCAATGACTCTTCTAGCTGCTGAGTCACCACGGAGTATGCGGGGGCCTGGCTGCAAACGTTTGGTGTTGTGTGGTGTAAATATTGTCAGTTTGATGCTTAATTGTTCATTTATAGTTTGATTTGCACAACTCGTGCGCGTGTAAATCCATGGATGTGCGCTAAAATCCTCCGTGGCGCACGCTGGCACACACGTCTTTAAACAGCATGCGCTATGCGCACAGCGAAAGCGCACATAACGCAGCGCACACAACAAAAGTAGGCGTAACACGGGGCGTAACACGTGGAATGGGGAACAACGCGTGAAAATGTGGGTGTCACGGGGGAAGTACAGGAGGCAAATGCACGGAACGCCCACACGCACGCCCACAACACGTACTCATGGAATCTAACGGGGCTAATGGGTGCGTCAAAAAAGACGCGCTAATCCCGAAACACGTACGCCAGCAGGAAGCAGGCATATGTGGACCCGCGCAGCATAAAAGTGTGCGCAAACAACAAACAAGCTCAGACGCTAAGATGAATATACAGTTCCTTGCAGCAGTGGTCGTGGGATACCGCAGGAGGAGGAGGAGGATAGTCAGGCCCAGAATTATTACACCCAGAACCAGCCTTTTTGGGATGCCTGATGACCAGGTGTATGGGAGGTACAGGTTTCCACCTCACATAATACTCGACCTGGTGAGTGAGTGGGAGGATGACCTCACATCACCCACCCTGTGCTCTCAAGCACTGAGCCCCCTTGAAAAGGTCCTTAATGTACTGCACTTCTTGGCCACTGGATCATTTCAGTGGACCAGTGCTATAGTGGGGGGGGGTGTCACAGGCCACACAGTCACGCTGCCTACACCAGGTGTTGGCCATCATGACTGCACACCCATCAGTCTGCAGGCACATATAGCTGTCCAGAACACATGCAGAAAGGCAGGCTGCCATCCAGGATTTCTACGGGGTGGCACAATTCCCCAAAGTGCTAGGTGCCATTGATTACACCCATGTATCTCTACGTCCCCCCAGGGCAACGGAGCACATGTATAGAAAGCGCAAGCACTGGCATTCCATCAACGTGCAGGTAGTATGTGATGCCAAGGGAATCATCACCTCAGTATATGCCAGCTATCCAGGGTCCACCCATGACAGTTTCATTTACAGAATGTCAACCCTAAACCAGGACCTAGAAGCTGGGCGGTATGGCGATACATGGCTGCTTTGTGAGTATAAATGCCACTGCACATGCATGCATGCATGTCAGATACTGAGTAATGTCACAAACCCACTAATGATACCCATCACCACCTCCCCAGGGGACAGTGCCTACCCTCTGAGCACCCACATGATGACGCCAATTCGGAACCCCACCACACCACCAGAGGTAAGATACAACACAGCCCATATTGCAACCCGGGGCATAGTGGAGCGCACATTCGGAGTGCTCAAGTCACGCTTTCGCTCCCTTGACCGCTCTGGTGGGCAGCTGCTATACGCTCCCCCAGTAGTGTGCAGGATCGTAGTGGCAGCATGTGTCCTGCACAATGTTGCAACATGCCGGGGCCTGCCGGTGGTGCCCCCACATCCCCAACCACATGCATGGCCGCTGCGCATGTGAGGGGAAAGGGCACGTGGTGAGGCAGCCAGTACGGAGCTGGTAGCTAATTACTTCACCTAAAATCACACCCCTGTGGAGTGCACACAGCCCTGGCACATACCAGCTGACAATCAATGATGATGACATAAGGGACAGTCAACTGTCACAACCATACCAGCCTGAGATTGGTCACCTAGAAGTGTTACATTGTGTGCATCCCTACCTACCAAACCACCACCAATGCTGTGTCATTATAAGACATATATCTATGCTGCTAAATTGATAACCCCCTTGCAAAATACAACATGAAAACAGCGCCATGTCACCCAACCCCTCCCCTGCTCCGCCACCCAACACACCATGGCATGTCATGCAATGTGAAAGCAAACAAAGCAATGCACAAGACCTGACACAAGTGTCACAAAGTGCACTGTCCCGAATGGAAACTGCCCACAGATAATATGCTCCCAGTAATCAATAACAAACAGCACACATGAACAAATACTTACCACCAACACAATACAGCAACACACCATGAAACATTGCAAAAACATGACAGTACTAAGTCAAAGTAGTGGTAGTCTTACAACCTGAATAAGCCAGCACATCGACCCCTTCCAACTGTAGAGTGTTGCTGCCACGCAAATGTTTCAGTGTACTACATACAACATGAACTCCATCTGCAAAGGAGACGGCCTTGTGAAGACATGAGGATGGAACATGCAAATTAGGAGGAAGACATGGATGCACAAGCACATATCAATACACCATGCAGTGTACAATACAACAACAATACCCACTAGGGATGTCCACACAGTATTGACTACAGACTGCCCACACAGCTCATGGGAGCCCAATGTCACTGTGTAAGTCACTGTCACTTGGTCACACCGTTTGAAAGCCCATGAAAACGGGAAGCAGGAGGGGTGTGTGTGTCACAAACCCAAGCATCTAACCCAAACTCAGGACAAGCCTGCATGTGCCCAGCCGGAATACAGTTGGTGCCCACGGGAGCCACACAAGGCAACACACTGTAAAAAAAAGAAAAATCAAAAATGGCCATGTGGGGGGCAGGGGGGGGCACCCAGGAGGCTCGAGGACAGGGTGCACATCAACACCCACCTGCGAGGATGTTGCAAAAAAATAAATATTTCCATGGGCTCATGGCCTGCACGGCTATGCCATTGTGGGAGAACTGCTGTCGCTCTCTTCACCCTCTGCTGCTGCATCAGGAGGTGGTGGCACTATGGGAGGCAGCCTACGCAAAGCCCTGGTATGGTCCTCCATGGCAGCAAGCATGCGGGTCTGGAAGGTCCGATTCTGGAGGATTAAAGTGCGGAGATCCCCATGCAGCACGTCACGGGTTGCCTGCACTTCTGCACGCATGGCCTCGCGGGATGCCCAGATCTCCTCACGTGTTGCCTGCAGCTCAGCTGAGAGTGAACGTGTGAGCTGTTCCAGCTGCTGTTCTGCCCTAACTTTTAGGAAGCCTCAAGTTCAAGCAGACTCTGCCTGAGGTTATGGAGTTCTACTCTCAGGGCTTCCTTGTGGCCCTGTGACTCTATTGATATGGATTCGCGCAGAGTCTCCAGTGCCACCTGTCGGTCCCTGTTGGACGCCAACATGTCTTCTCTGTGTGATTGGCAAATGGAGTCTGTTGCCTAGTGTTGTTGCTCCATCTGCCTTTCAGGAGGGATAATGGAAGTGGCCACCCTCTCCATTGCCTGAGCCATCATTTCTACTGATGCTGCCTGTTGGGTTGCCATACCGTACATGGAGTTTTCCCATACAGTATTGCCTGGTGGCACACAGCCACCGCATCGGCGGGCACCACACCTGTTCAGGGCAAGGCGATCTGCACCTGTGCTGGCACTGCCTGAGGCTGCAGGACTGCATTCCCCCTCTGATCTGCTGTGGGTGTGACCCTGCATCCGTAACCGCCAAAAACGGACCTACCAACACTGACATCCTCATAGAGGGTTCTACCCCTGGTACAGTGGGTTGGACAGAACAGAATCCCTGCCAGAAGCACTGACCTGCGACAGCACATAAGTCTCATCATCCGACTCAGCACCTGAATAGAGGTCTGGGGAGCTGCACCCAGAGACACCCCTCGACAGTATGGTCTGCAGTACCAAAGGGTTTTCACCCACCACCACACCACGTCCCCCACTGGTGCCTGGTCGTGGCTGAGAATCCTCCTGGGTCTGCACCATCTCCTGAACCTCACCAGCATCAAGTGCGTCATCACCTGCAAAAACATGAAATACAAGAAATGGAAACAGGCATGAGCACCATAGCACACACATAGGCCTGACAAGACAGAGATCCTGTACATGGTTTACACATGTCCCACATGACTATAACCCTGGCATGCATGCACTGTCAATGAGTTTGAAGGGGAGTCAAAAAGGCAGACAATGAGGACACCAAGATGGAAAAGCAACACATTCGCAGCATGTTGTGTAGCACTGGCATCACACATCAGCCTGTGAGTGGCATGTCCAATACACATACATGACACATGCCAGCACACAGATGTCATGTAGCATAGCCATGGTAAATTAGACAACTACAGTGATATGTCAGTGAATGAGTACTGTCACACATCCATGTCACATGGACATGATGAGAAGATTAATGCAGAATAGTGTTGCAAAATATGCATGTGCCACACACGGCAACACATCCAGTGTACAATAGGACAGTGATTGTAGGCAGATGTACACATCAATGGTTGGTCACTTCAACATGACAGGAAACAACTATCATGTTCCACATGCAAATAGGCCCAAAAATAAATTTCAGCAGGCCAGTACTCCCTCGCCCTGAATGGTCTAATCATTCACATAAGCAGGTAACTAAAGTGGCACAATGTGGGGTGTAAACAATGACAGAAGCATGTCACATATGTGGCATTAGGGATTAAAAAAGCATATGAAAAATGGGATGATCTAAACAATCAGCCTGAATGAACACAGAAAAAATCAGAACAATGTTGTTGCAAGATGATAGTTCAAGTGCAACAGCAGTAATGTGGGTCTTATTGGCTACTGTGGGCAGAAGGGATACTGTCATACCCAAATCAAAGGCACGTGAATGTATTGGAGGAAGCACATGGGTGACTCATAACACTCAGGAGTACACACCCTCACCTGGCACTCAATCAGAACCCGTCACCCAAACAACATACACATGGATTACACACACATGCATGGGCACTCACCGGACAATGCGTCGTAATCAGGTAGCTCTCCCACGCCTTGGATCTGTTCCTCTGTGACGAAGGTCCCAGCAACAGACTCATGTTCAGTGAGTTCATTGTCCTCTGGTGGAGACCCACCGCCAGTCACCAGAGTAGCGGCATGATTTGAGGCCAGCTTGTTCTTTGCTCTACGTTTCAGGTCATTCCACCGCTTGTAGCAATCATCAGCTGTGCACCTCACAAATCCAAGGGCACTTATGCAGTCCGAGATGGTCTGCCAGTGTGCCCTACGTTGACCAGGTGTGGTCTTGCACCCGGCAGTCACCACCATTTCACGGCTATGTGCCGACACATAGGTCACAAGTGCATCAAGTTCGGCGTCATTAAAGCTAGGCATCCTTGACATGCCGGACTGTGTATCGTGTCTGGGGTCTCAGCCTGTAGTGCCAGAGCACCCTTCTTCCTCTTTTTCAAAGGTGGAGCGGAGCCTGAGTGGCTTACGCCGCTCTGGTCAGTAGGGGCAGAAGCGCCGGTGGACTGGGTACTGGGACTGTGCGAAGGCACAATGACCATAGGTCTTGGTGCAGGCATTGGCTGAAGTGCGATGTTAGCAGGGGCAACGTCGGTTTGATGGACCAGGACCGACACTGTCCCGGCTGGGAGACTCAGAGTTGGGGTGGATAGAGCTGCAGCTACCCTGCAGCCTCCCCACCCTGCCTACTTGGGGCAGCAGATGACATCGCTGCCCCAGATCCACGTGGCTTGGTGACACCAACTTGCACCACCACACGTGGTTTAGACTTGCTGACCTGGAAGTCAGCCTGGGAGTCATCCTGTGCCGGGTCAGGTGCCACAATGGGCTGGTCCAACAAGGGCTGAGCTGGGATGGTGTCAGCTACGTTTCCCACAACCATGGGGGGGCATGGGTGTCCCTGATTGGTCCTCCACACATGGGGGTCTAGGGGCACCCTGCAAATCCTGGCCACGTCCCCTACCGTGCCCACCACACCCACCTTTTGGAGGTCGGCCACCTTTGCCTCCCTTACCGCTTGGTCACCTCCCAACCATGGCACTGATGTTGTTGTGCGTATGGGAGTAGCAGTAAACGATTGTCCTGGGCAATTGGGGGTGAAAGGGGTAGGGTACTAGATGGAAATCGTACCCTAGCGCTCTAGCAAGGCTGTCTGTAACCCCTGGGGCAAGATGACGGGTCACGCAACGTACAGGCACCCCAAAAATCAAAAATAACGTGCACGCAACCCCTCGTAGACCACGTGCGTGGAAAAATGAACCTGCACTACACTGTGGCACCCAGGAACACAAAAAAAAGCGTACGCGTGTTACACCCAGCCTACAATGACCTCTGAAGGGGTTCACGACACACGGGGCAAGCACAGTTGGTAAATGCTTGAGCAACTCACTGTCTGCCTGGAAAAAGAATGTGAAAATAACGCATGTGTGCGCATTGGCAACACCTTCGCCAAAAGAAGAATTGTACGCTGTCTGAGGACACAGGACAAAAGAAGAAGTGAACGCTGTTTGAGGAAACAGGCCCAACAAAAAAATGAACGCTGTCAGAGGTAACAGGGAGTACGAACTTGAAACGCTGTGAAGTAATTGCGTGTGAACCGACAAAAAGTACAGAATTCACCCACTTGCTCTCCACGAAAAGCACGTACAAAGAAATGGGGTCCCACATGTACCTTTTAAAGCGGCCCACACGTACAACGTCACTTTTGCATGTACGCGCTAAGGCCCTTTCCTCCAATTATACGAGCTGACACTCGGAAGTGCAGTTTTTGGACGTGTACGATGAACATGCACCCGTGTTGATGGAAACGCCCACTCGCATCACGTCACAGACGCGTAAGCCCTTTCCTCGGATTACATGCATTCACACGCGGACGTGCAGTTTTTTCACGCGCCATGAGCCACTATGGCCACGTCACGAGGGGAATGCCCACGCGCGTCACGTCACAGACGCGCTTACGCGCTAAGGGCCTTTGGTCCAATGAAACCGAGTACGTGTGCTGATACGCTTATACGCTAAGGGCCTTTCCTCGAATTACACGCAGACGTGCAAGATTTTCTCGTGCCAAATCACTCCTTATCAAGCTGGCGACGCAACAACACACGGAAGACCACGCTCCTGCCCAGAAGGCCGAATGACTGCCCCCCAGAGCCCCAAACACGCTCCCACCTGCCATCTGCTGCTGCCTGCCTGCCTGCTGCCCACGTGCCTTGCTATTTGCTGCCTACACATCATCCATCTGCAGGGGTGCAGTTGTTGTGACCACCCCTGCTGGAACTGAAGACTCCCGAATGGGATACCATCGCACCACAGCCCAGCCCCAGGACCCAGTTGCCCACCCACACCTGCCTCTGGGGTTGCCATGTCGGGCACACCACCATCTGGCACCACTGGCAACCCCCAGCCAGAGAGGCAGAGGGCCACCAGCTTCAGTGCCAGGGAAGTTGGTGTCCTGGTGGAGCAAGTCCTGGGGCAGTATGATGCCCTCTTTGGAAGTTCTCGCGCTGATAATGAAGGATGGACCAGGATCTGGATGGACATCGTGACTGCCATCAACGAGGAGGGGGTGGCAGTCCGCGACATCAAACATGTCAAGAAGCGCTGGGAGGACTTCAGGTCCAGGACCCTCGACAAGGCCCGGTGCCTCTTGAAGGCAGCGGATGCCAAGGGGAGCCGGGGCCACCTGTCCGACCACCAAATGAGGGTCCTGGAACGCATATGCCCAGCGCTCCACGTCCAGGTCCTTGAGAGGCAGACCCGTCTGGAGTCGAGCGGTAAGTGTACATGCATACTGATTGGATGCTGTGCGTGTTGTGGTGTGCCAGTAGTGTGCAGGTTGCACATGTGTTTTTGTAGGGCCATGTGTGGATGTGTATGTACAGGGGCGTGGGGCTGACACATGCGAGTCCTCTCATGTGTGAGACACATGGATGGTGTATGTGTGGGTAAGCATGCAGGCCAAATGCAGATGTGGGAGCACACATGTTTGAATTACGGTGTATGTACGTTGGCATCGTTGTGGTGTTACACATGGATGTTGGTTCCAGCTGCATGTATCTGCACTGTGTACATGTGCATGTGTGTGTATTTGACAAGTGTGCAACTGTGATGCAACATGGATGCATGTGGCACTGACATGTAGAAGGCTGAATGCCAGATGTGACATGGATGGCGATCCCATCATTCTGACAGTTGGTGGACATGCACACATGCATGTAAGTGTGTTGGTGTGTGTGCATGTGTTGTGTATTCCCTGTGTTTCATGTGACGTCAGGCTCACCTTCGGATGCTGATGCTGTTGTATGTGTATGGATGGTCAGGGCGGAGAACTCCATGTGGAGGGCACTGAGGCGGGCCGAGTGCCTCGAGGCAATTCTCAGGGAGTTGGAGGCCAACATGTCATTGTCTCTGCGAACCCTTGGGGCCATGGAAGAGGACCGCCTCCAGTACATTGAGCGGGAGTTCGATGATGCCCTGGCCCGGGACATCCAAAAGTGAGCCGTCGGACTAGCCTGCTGCCATTGTAAATAGTTAGTTAGTTAGTTAGTGTTAGGTTTCATTTTGGTTTTAATTTTTTTTTGGTGCACTTTGACAATACCCCACATTTTTGTATATAGTTCTTCATTAGTTAGTGTATTTTTGTAGGTTTCATTTGGACAGTTGGGCTCATGGACTCAGGATGTCATCCTTGTAAATAGTTGGAGTGTTGATTTGTCGGCATTTTCTTTTTTTATTTTTCCATGGAGCAATGGATTTTACTTTTTCATTTCTGTTTGGGTTTGCTTTGTTGGAAGGAGACTTTGGAGACATTTTTGATTTCATATATTTTGGATTCTGATTTCCTTTTTTTATCATTATGTGACATTCTGCATTGTTTTTCTTATGTCCATTGTTTGGTATTTGATTTTCTTTCACCACATTTTTGGTTCAATACATTTGTTCCTGTACTTCAATGTGTGGTATTCTCTCATTGGATTCATGCATGTCACGATGTGGGTTTTCACACTCACTGGCACCCATTGTGTGTGTGTGACGGACATGTGTTGATGTACATACTTGCCATTTGGGTTGTTTCATGTAATGGGCATTTCAATGTGGGGTGTATGTTATGCTTGGTTGGTTATTTGGGCAGGGGTGGCGTGCCGGGGAATTTTGTTGGCCATGAGGGCCATGATTGTGGGTCATGTTGACATGTTGGGGGGGGGAATGAGTGGGGGCCTGCTGGCAGGTGCCCCTCACTGCTGGGGGGTGGGGGTGCAGTGGGACATGAGTGGGGGCCTGCTGGCAGGTGCCCTTCACTGCTGGGGGGTGGGGGTGCAGGGGGACATGAGTGGGGGCCTGCTGGCAGGTGCCCCTCACTGCTGGGGGGTGAGGGTGCAGGGGACATGAGTGGGGGCCTGCTGGCAGGTGCCCCTCACTGCCGGGGGGTGGGAGTGCTGGGGGACATGAGTGGGGGCCTGCTGGCAGGTGCCCCTCGCTGCTGGGGGTTGGGGGTGCTGGAGGACATGAGTGGGACATGAATGGGGGCCTGCTGGCAGGTGCCCCTCACTGCTGGGGGTGCTGGGGGACATGAGTGGGGGCCTGCTGGCAGGTGCCCCTCACTGCTGGGGGGTGGGAGTGCTGGGGGACATGAGTGGGGGCCTGCTGGCAGGTGCCCCTCACACCTGGGGCTGGGGGTGCTGGGGGACATGAGTGGGACATGAGTGGGGGCCTACTAGCAGGTGCCCCTCACTGCTGGGGGGTGGGGGTGCTGAGGGACATGAGTGGGGGCCTGCTGGCAGGTGCCCCTCACTGCTGGGGGGTGGGAGTGCTGGGGGACATGAGTGGGGGCCTGCTGGCAGGTGCCCCTCACTGCTGGGGGGTGGGGGTGCTGGGGGACATGGGTGGGACATGAGTGGGGGCTGCTGGTAGGTGCCCCTCACTGCTGGGGGGTGGGAGTGCTGGGGGACATGAGTGGGGGCCTGCTGGCAGGTGCCCCTCACTGCTGGGGGGTGGGGGTGCTGGTGGACATGAGTGGGGTCCTGCTGGCAGGTGCCCCTCACTGTTGGGGGTGGGGGTGCAGGGGGACATGAGTGGGACATGAGTGGGGGCCTGCTGGCAGGTGCCCCTCACTGCTGGGGGGTGGAGGTGCAGGAGGACATGAGTGAGGGCCTTCTGGCAGGTGCCCCTCACTGCTGGGGGGTGGGGGTTCAGGGGGACATGAGTGGGACATGAGTGGGGGCCTGCTGGCAGGTGCCCCTCACTGCTGGTGGGTGGGGGTGCAGGGGGACATGAGTGGGGGCCTGCTGGCAGGTGCCCCTCACTGCTGGGGGGCTGGGGGTGCAGGGGGACATGAGTGGGACATGGGTGGGGTCCTGCTGGCAGGTACCCCGCACTGCTGGGGGGTAGGGGTGCAGGGGGACATGAGTGGGGGCCTTCTGGCAGGTGCCCCTCACTACTGGGGGTGGGGGTGCTGGGGGACATGAGTGGGGGCCTGCTGGCAGGTGCCCCTCACTGATGGGGGGTGGGCATGCTGGGGCACATGATTGGGGCCTGCTGGCAGGTGCCCCTCACTGCTGGGGGATGGGAGTGCTGGGGGACATGAGTGGTGGCCTGCTGGCAGGTGCCCCTCACTGCTGGGGGCTGGGGGTGCTGGGGGACATGAGTTGGTGATCATATTGCAACGTGACATGTGGCTTGGCTGGGGGGCATGCCCATGGTGGATGGGCTGCCTGCGGGACATGACCAGGGGTGCAGGGTAGTCCCCTGTGGTGTGGGCTGCCTGCAGGGGCCGTGGAGGGGGTAGAGGGGACACCTGGGAGGACCCACACTGCCAATTCACGTGTAAGACTCCCCGCGCACTACACTGGATACACGTACCCCGCTCTGACAGCAAAATTGCGTGTGAAACTTCACGCGCACCCCCAAAATACACATACCCCGCTCTGACAGCAAAATCGCGTGTGAAACTTCACGCGCACCCCCAAAATACACGTACCCCGCTCTGACAGCAAAATCACATGTGAAACTTCACGCGCACCCCCGAGATACACGTACCCCGCTCTGACAGCAAAATTGCGTGTGAAACTTCACGCACACCCCAGAAATACACATACCCCGCTCACACAGGGCCAATCGCGTGTGACACTTCCCGCAAACCCCAGCAATACACGTAGCCCGCTCGCACAGGGCCAATCGCATGTGAAACTTCCCGCGAACCCCAGTAATACACATACCCCGCTCGCACAGGGCCAATCGCGTGTGAAACTTCCCACAAACCCCAGTAATACACGTACCCCGCTCGCACAGGGCCAATCGCTTGTGACACTTCTCGCGAACTCCAGTAATACACGTACCCCGCTCGCACAGGGCCAATCACGTGTGAAACTTCCCGCAAACCCCAGTAATACACGTACCCCGCTCGCACAGGGCCAATCGTGTGTGAGACTACCCGCGCAGCGAGGTACGTGTATTCGGAGGGGTGCGCGGGGAGTTTTACAGGCGTTTTTGAGGTTGTGAGCCTGTGCGCCATGTCTGGGATTTGTGCGCTGTACATGGCGCACGGGGAGGGTTTGGGGGCGTAACTGGCGCTGCTGCAGGGTTGATGCGCCACTCTGCGCCACGGCTGGTTTTGGATGTTAAAATCCATGAATACGCTGTGCGCTGAAATGGATTTTATTGCACGCGGCAGGCGCAGAAAGTCGCACGCGCACACTGTGCGCCAGCCGCGTGCACCACTTGTGCGCTGAATTCTATGAATTACCCTCTTAATTTGGTAAACTCATAATACATATAGATATAAATGTTTTTTCAAAATTTGATGGGATTTTGTCGAGGGGGGGTAGAATTAGAGAGGGGTCCCAAAATAATGTAAAGTTTTATAAATGAGGTGCCATTCGACTAATATACACTTAATTTGGTAAAGTCATAATAAATTTAGATATAAATGTTTTTACGAAGTTTGGTTGGGTTTCGTCAAGAGGGAGCAGAATTAGAGGGGGGTCACAAATTATTTTAAAGTCTTATAAATGTGGTGCCATTTGACGAATCTAAACAAAGGTTTGTAAATAGATTATAGAACTATATTTAACACCCTGATTCATGGATTATTTGCGCCGAACAAAACAGGATTTGTGTGCCATTCTACCCGCAAATCCCTGTTTAACAAATGGGGATTTGCGGCAGAATGGCACACAAATCCAGTTTCTTTCAGCGCAAATAATCCATGAATCAGGGCCTAAATGTGTTTGCAATGTTTGGTGGGATTCTGTCAAGAGAGGGCAAAATTAGAGGGGGGTCCCAAATTATTTTAAAGGCTTATAAATAGGGTGCCATTAAACGAATCTACACAAAGGTGTGCAAAAACATTATAGATCTAGATATACATGTTTTTGCAATGTTTGGTGGGATTTTGTCAGGAGGGGGCAAAATTAGAGCGGGGGGTCCCAAAATATTGTAAAGGCTTATAAAGGTGGTGCAATTTGACAAATCTACACAAAAGTTTGTGTCATGATGCCTACCCCCGGGCATCCGGATCGAGTCCATCAGCCCCGGGAGCAGGCATCCAGCTACTCATTAAAACCCCAACAGCCCCGGCTGGGGGCTGTTTGGATTCAGTCCTGGCGCCTTAGGCGCCAGGCTCATCATAGAAATCAGTCCTGGCGCCATAGACCATGCTGCAAATGAGTCCAAGCCAACGTGAGGCCTGGATGGGACTATTTTATTACAGGGACTATTTTTTACTCGGGTGTGGTTCTGGGGAACTTCTTACCTGGGACTACTTTGCAGGCTATTTAAACCACACCCGAACAGCAGCTCATGCTTCATGTTATTCTGCATCCAGCAGCGTAACGCTCACCGTGTCTGCAAGTCAGCATCCAGTCTTCTGCCATGCCCGCCTCGAATCCGGAGCTCCTAGACAAAAGGAAAAGAAAGGAGAAGAGGTTAGATCACGGACATTATTTGATTCCTTACCTGATTCAGGACCCAGCACATCTCCGAGCCTGGAAAGGACATTATTTCAGCACGCGTCGCTTCGCCAGCAGCAGAGCCGCGTCATACTCACCAGTCCACCGCATCTTTCAACTCGGCGCTGCCTCCATCATTTTCTTCGTCGAAACCCAGCACCTGGGGGGAAAACAAAATGAATAACAAGGTGAGCCATGAAAACCGACAAAGACAATCTCTTTGCCACCATAGGCTTACCTGCTTTACCACCGGAGGTATTATCCTTTAATTCGCAGTATCTTTCTATGCCGCACCTATAAAGGGAGAGAAAACAGCAAGTTAAACTCATGCAACTTTTACCGGACAGTGTTTGGTAATACAGACTCTTACCTGAACGCCATCAGCTGCCTCCAGGCAATATTCTTTTGGACCCAGCTGCAACCTAACGAGGGAATGGAACAAGAGTGAACATCGGACATATTGAACTCTTTGAACTTTATAGACACTGGAGTCAATATTCCTCCGGAACTCCTCCAGTACCTTCAAACCAGTGAAGTAACTGGTATCTACGGGCCCCTGCATACCATGTAGGATGGAGAGCTCATCATTTAAAAACATAAGGTGAGGTTACCAAGAGGGGATATCAGAGGTGATTAGTGGGGAGAACGAGAACAGTTGGGGGGGGCCATCACTAAAGTCCACGGGTGGCTAAATCCCTTTCTCCACTTGCAGGAGAATACTTCTACGAGTCCAGCAGACAAGATTAGGTGGGCCAGTTCAGACTGTCATCTCTTCACTACGCATCACATTGGTGGAGACCGCAGCTGTCCGGGTCTGATCGACGCCTCTGTGGGAACCAGGTGAGCGTAACAGTTTGCAAAAAGATTTTAGATCTAGATATAAATGTTTTCATAAAGTTTATATGGATTTTGTCAAATGGGGGCTAGGTTATGTGACTATTGTATGTGCATACATTTGACACTTTTGAAAAAATAAAACATGTGTGGATTTCCAGCAAACTTGTGGAAGGAGCATTGGCAAGGATCTGAAAGCATGGTTTTGCAAATGTGCCCGTGTTTTATTTTTTAACACGTGTCATAAAGTAGGTACAAAAAATTGTGATATACCTTTTTGGTGACTGAGGTATAGCTGGTAGCCATGGGCAGTGGCCAGATTGTCCGGGTCATGGAATAAGGTCATGTTCCGGACAATCTGGCTACTGGTCATGACCACAAGGGACAACACATGGTGTTAAAGTGGCCATGTCTACCTGGGACCGGCTTTGTGGTAAAGTTGTTCGAAATTGGGATAGGTTTGAAAGGGAAGAAAAATGTGCTTGTAGTAATATGGTCATAGGGTTTTCTCTTCACATTCTGCGGGCTGCCATGGAAAGCAAAGAAGGGCCCTGTATGGAACCTCACCTTTCCTTTCCATGGTGTCCATCTCGAAAAATCCTTTTTTGGCACTGCGGGTTCCTGATTTTGGAACCTAGGGTGCTAATGGCCTTCATCCCTCATTACAGGAGCTTGAATGGGGGGATAATGGTCCGGAGACCTCGTTATCCACCCTTGCTTCGCTTGGGCTGATAATGTCGGCTGCTGGGACGGTATCCACCGTTCCAGTCCCTGGAATGGGGGGTGAACGCCACAATATTCCCATTAGCATAACACAAAATGAATCGGACAGGTTGGAAAATCTTATTGGGTCTATGCAATTTACTGAGAAATGTAAAGTAGATTTGATTCTATTTTTTTTTTTTAGTTCTATGTTTTAACTGTGAACAGTGGTTCCTAAAGGAACATTTCTTTTGTTGTTTTTGGATGTATTTTTTATTTTTTTATTGTTTTTGGCAGGAGAGCTAAGAACGAAAGGTGGGGAGGGAAATGAGGGAAGAGGCACCAAACACTAATATGGAGGGGCAGGTGGACAGGGGAAAATGTTGCGCGTGTGTTATTTCTAAGATAGGGGGCCGTGTTTCTTATGCTCCCTGATTACAGCAATGGTGGTGGCTCTTGGGGAGGAGGAATGGCAATAGCGGATGTCATTTTAAGATAAATAGCAATTTTGCTAAAAGTATGTAGTGTGTACTAGATTGATAATGGATAATGAGTAGGAATAGATGTTGGAGCTGTGCAAGGGAAATTTTGAAGTTGAAAGTTCCTTGAACAGTAGAAAATGCAGTTCCAAACTGTCCACGAAGCACGGATCTTATCATGAAGTGTGACCAGTTCTCGGACACGTCATCATGTCGCGCGCCAACGTATGGTCATGTGGCACTGTCCGGAAGGTTCGCAATGAAGTCAGATGTTCGTAGACGTCTACGGATGCAAAACTATTTGAAATAGTTGCAAAAAGTGTATAGAAGTGTTAAAAATGATTCTGGAGGTGGGAAATGGCAGAGTTTTAAGGTGACACTTTGTAAATTGGACACAAATATTGTTATATTTGGTAAGTATGATATTAGAAAGTTGTAGGAAAATGGCATGCACTGGTAAAAACCCATGAAATTCACTGAACAAACATTGTTAAAGGGACGTTATGGTTAAGTTGGACTAATAAAAACCTATGAAATTCAATGAAATAACTTTGTTAAAGGGACGTTATGGTTAAGTTGCACTTATAAAAACCTATGAAATTCAATGAAAAAACGTTGGTAAGGGGACGTTATGGTTAAGTTGCACTAATAAAAAACTATGAAATTCACTGAAAAAACTTTGTTAAAGGGACGTTATGGTTAAGTTGGACTCATAAAAACCTATGAAATTATGTGAAAAAATGTTGTTAAAGGGACTTTATGGTTAAGTTGCACTAATAAAAACCTATGAAATTCAGTAAAAAAACGTTGTTAAAAGGATGTTATGGTTACAAGTAAAATCGAAAACCCCCTGAAATTGGGCAGTTATGGTAAGCTAAGCAACCATAACTCGCGCCACCACCATGCACTGCTAAGACGAACACCCAGGACATCAGAAATATAATTGAAGACATCACTGATGACATCGCATGTCTAGCCCCTTCTTTTTTGTTCACTGCCATATCTAGGCCAGGTGGTTTTATTTACTGACAGTCAGAAACTTAACTTTCAAAAGGTATTACATTTATAGATGTTGCTATTCTCACGTGTTCTTACACTACTTTCCTTAGAATTTAATGGCATCTTATGATGTACATGTATAGGGGAAGAAGCAGGCCTGAAACACAGCAATCATGTTTGTGCGTGAATACAATCATGTAGATTATACACAGTTGCTAATGATACTGCCTCTTGTTTGCTTAATTTACTCTCCATATATAAGCCCCATATTTGTATGCATTGTAGTCTATTTATGTTTTATGTTTTGTGTGTATTAGTAGAAATATGTAGTAAGTGATGCATTATTAGCTACTTAGTACATGTTTCACAGTACGGAAAAGTCTGATACAGAAGCATTCACCATTTTATTACATAACTTTGGAAAATTACAAATATAGCACCTCTGTGGTGTATGCTGCATCCAATACCTACATTTCTGTATGAGTAGGTTCCTGTACTAGAAAGAACACTGCAATGAAATGTTCTTTAGAACACTACATTGCGTGATGAAGTATGTAGTTTATTACACATCTCCCGATAATCCCTGATACTTTTTTGCCAACATTACATTCACAACCCCTTGTATGAAAAGTCAATGCACATGAGATGTCATCAGTGATGTCATCAATGATATGTGTGATGTCATCTTTGATGTCCTGGGTGTTAGTCTTAGCAGTAAACGGTGGTGGCGCGAGTTATGGTTGCTTAGCTTACCATAACTGGCGAATTTCAGGGGTTTTTCGATTTTACTTGTAACCATCACGCCCTTTTAACAACATTTTTTACTGAATTTCATAGGTTTTTATTAGTGCAATTTAGCCATAATGTCCCTTTACCAACGTTTTTTCATTGAATATATATATACATATATATTTGTATGGAACCTTGATTGGACTTTTTTGTTTTGAAGCTTGAGCACTATTGCTATTTGGGTTGCTTCTGTCTCATAGTCATATTCTCACCCCTTCTAAGAGTATATCCTTCCTTCCGCCCATTTTACCAGAACAGGTGAAGGAGATATATCTCTTGGTGTTGCCAGATTTACTTTTATGATTGGGGTCGCTGTTGGATTATAGTGCGGGGGCTGAGTAGTTGGTTTAGCCACTACTCATCCTTGTATTCCTTCAGCGAAGTAGTCATTTTAGTCACAGACTGACATATCTTTAGCATCCTATTCTATTGAATGTATGTACATTTTGTCTCGGGAGGATAGCTCAGGGGCAACGTGCTCACCTTGGGAGCAAGATGACACGAAGCACCACAGGTTCGATCCTCTCACTATACATGTCAATGTTCCACACTTAGGGTACTTAATATGTTCCATCAAATAAGCAGGATGCTATTTGTTTTTGTGTATTAACACTTACTGAAATTCCAACGAAGTGTTGAAATTCATGTAAATATATATGTTTCTAGGTGGACAGAGTACCCTAAGTGTGGAATATGAGAGTGGGAATGAATTTTGGAATGAATGGTGGTGTACAAATGTGGATGTTGAGAATAATAATGATTTGTATGAGATACATATAAATGAATATATATTTTGTGACAAGATTTGGTGAAGTCTATTGAAACAGACGTTCTGATCTCATTTCGCTCAAGTTAATTTTCTGTTTGTTCCACCTTATGGACATTCTCTCGTCTCGCATATTCCACTTTGTGACATGGTGTACCGACACGCCTGTACACATACGTATGTTCACGTATGGTAGTGCTGATGGAGTGGGGGGGGGGGGTCATTCAAACAGATTAGTGCACCCCCAGATTCGGTGCCGTTGCACAGACTGGGCACGGTCTTGGTGCACCAGCTAAGGCCTCCTACAAAGCTTTTTACTTGTATTGGGTGGTGGAAGGAGATACAGAAGAGCAATGGCTTCATATCGTCCGGTGCTGCTGAACAACCAGTTTTCGCGCATTTATTTATTTATTTACATCGGCAAAGTAATACGCCCATAATAGTGGGAGTTGCAGAATGAGACGGCTGCGTGCACCTGGATTGTTGGGAATATCCCTATAATCAGACGTGGGCGCAGTTTTAATATTTCCTGGGGGAAATGTGCCGTTCAAAGGCAGGCTCCGTAAGTGCTAGAAACCACAGTATTGTTTTTGGCCAATGAGTTGCATTGTTTATAAACTAGCATCTTATAAAGACATTAGTATTCCAGCTCTTCCTGGATGTCAGGAAGCCGTGATTTACTAATTTCCACTACATGGATTTCGTTATATTACCTAACAAAGCACGACCACATAGCCAGACCGTGTGCACACCTTTAAATAAAACTACAGTTTTGTCAGCTCACGTTTGCAACAATTAGCCCTGGATTTCTCTCCCAAGTCCCGCAGGTCATCATCCATGCCGCTGCAATCAGCAGGCAACCTACTAGCAACCTGTTCCCTCACTGTCAGATGTGTATTTGTGTGCATAGGCTAATTAATTCAGTTTGAGTACATGCTTGCTGTAGTCCCGTTTTTAATCCCAAGGGAACTCTAAAAATGAAGTTACAGGTCGTGATCATTTTAATAAGCGCTCACTCAGTTCCATACTAAGCCCATTACGGGAATGCGCCGACCTCGGTCCCACTTCCCTTTTCTGCTTGTGCAACTGGGGTTTCTTGGCAGGAATGAAGCTGTCCTCTAGCCGCTTCCCAGCCAGCTCTCTCTGGCAGCCCCCGCCGAGCTCTTTCTCGCAGTGATCGGCCCTTATGCCCCCAGGTTTTGCGCTTGGCTTTGCTGATTTGTGGGTCGGGTGGCCTGGAGGGGCTATGAAGGGCGATGTGAACAGCGCAATAACTCCGCCTACTTTAGCTGGCGTCCTTGGTACACAGGGCCTCGTTTAGGGAACATCAACGGTGGAAAGGAATGTATTTAAAGTGCGCACTGCGTTGGCCTCACACCATGAATCCACCAAAGTAAGAGGTTCTGGTCCCCTTTTCTACTGGTCGTTCATAGTGAATTTATCTGCGGGTTTAATGAGGGCGGTGGCCGATCGGACCGACCTGCTGTCCCCCCAACTGAGACACCCAGTAAAAGGTCACCTCCTAGAAAGAGGCACCTGAGGAGAGGGGTTGTCAGCAGTGGGGATGGTCGACGTCCCCTCACCCAGGGCAAACATGGGTAGAAGAAAGGAAGCACAGGTGAAAGCACTTTGGAAAGTCATTGGCCCGCTGAGAGACCTGCTGTGCCCACAGAAACCAAGAGCAAGGTTGGAACTAGTGGCATCCAGACAAGCCTAATAACCGAACCTGGAGCTGGACTAGCAGCAGACTTGAGCACCAGTGAAAGACACCAGAGCAGACTGCTCCAGAAAAAGGACATGGGGATTTTCAGAAATACAGTGAATTCCCCCCAAAATATTCTGTTACCGGAAATCAAGCGTGATTGTGAGAGAATATATTTTTCTCGGGATATTTTCCTAAATGTAATTTACAGGTTTCTGGGCTTTGGAGGTCTGAAAAGGAGCATGCCATTTTTTTTAAAGTTCATAGCTGTACAGTTTTACACGCTTTTTGATGCTTCATCATTCTTTAACTAATTATATGTCTTATAATGGCTACATTGGTACTGCATAGCCAATGCGCCTTTCCTTTACTGCGCAGGATTGTAAGCCATTTTATGTCGTTTTGTTTTTTTAGGTTCAAATATTAGTTTAGGCTATTACGTGGCAGCGCTAGTTATAAGACAAAACTATTGCATTAGAGTACAGATAGGGTGAAATGGTAAATGAGGAGGGAAACATACCTTGTATGTGCTGTTGGTTATTTCCCCACCCATTGACTACCCAAGACCATGAAATCCCTATGACCAGTCCCACCCATTGGCATCTCCGGTAGTGTATATGACTGGTTTAAGTCTTTTTTGGACTCCTGCAAACAGTCTTTCTTGCTGTACTCCTTTCATCTCATGATGCTTTGGCTTGAGGGGTCCATCAAGGGTCTGGTCTTTCCCCTCTTCTTTTTAATGTTTATGTTCAACCTTTGGCTTCTTGGACCCACTCTTTCGATTTTCGTTTTTTTTTTTGTTATGCCGATAACACCCAGATCCTCTTTTGAATAGATCTTGAGAGGGACGGTACGGCTGACATGGCTCCAGCTGAATGGGGGAAAACACAGGTGCTGGTGGTGGGATCCCCGGATGCAATTCAGTCCTGGACATCTGACTTCTGGCCGTCTGGTCTCAGCCCTCTGCCTTCTCCTGTTGAAGTTGTAAAAAAACTAATCTTGGCCT
The DNA here is from genome assembly GCF_040938575.1 of Ambystoma mexicanum. NCBI lineage: Eukaryota > Metazoa > Chordata > Amphibia > Caudata > Ambystomatidae > Ambystoma > Ambystoma mexicanum. The sequence goes on along the minus strand of NC_090927.1, from coordinate 923,340,543 downwards.
CCCTGTCACTAGCTAGCTCTATTTGCAGTGCAGGTTTTTTAAACTGAAGAAATTGATGAATGTTTTGCTCTATATTGCTTCTGACTTTCACGTGGCAGCTATTACTGCCACAATAAACGGTAGTCTTGATTACTGCAACACCAATTTCCTAGCTCAGCCTGCTTATTTATTAAACCAGCTGAGAGTGCTGCAAAATACAGCAGTCCAACTAGCTAAAAGTATTCCTTATGGACTGCCTTTTTTTGCAGCCCGAAACAGCCATCATTGGCTTCCGGTCAAAGTGCGGATTCATCTAAAATCTTTGTGTTTTGATTCACCGAGAGCTGTAAGGTAGAGGTTGTCTGGCAATGCAAGACAAATTCATTTGGTAATTCCCTAATCCCCTATTACGTTCGGCTTCCCAATGTTTGCTGAAGAATCCGTCTTATTGTTTCGAAAGATGTGGTGGTCCAGCTTTTTCAGGGGCCTGCCCAAAACTGTGGAACTCTCTCCCTTTATTGTTTACATAAGATCCAGGACTTCATTTTAGGGCACAGTTGAAAACATATTTGTTTGCCTGAGGTCTTCTTTTATTCTTGTGCCGGCTTTCTTTCTTTATTTTAATGCCCTGATGCTTAGGGTGAGGGTTTTTTACACTTTAGAAATGTTGTTTGATTGATTTATTGACCCTGCTCCTGCCCCTCCCTGCCCAAAACACCTCCCCATGGGAACTCTTTCAACTCGCTTTATTCAAGCAATAGTATCAACCTTTTCACTGGAAGTGCTGCCAGTGTTTTTTCAAAGCAGTCTTCTGAGAGTTAATGACATAATTGGAGCTATAAACACACTCCTGGCGTCATAAAAAAGTGCAAACCAGGTCTGCCACTCAATTTATAAGCACTATGGGTGTCCTTCACTGAAGTCCTGTTAAAAACAGGCATTGGCAAAGCCAACTGTTTTGGCTTGTATTAGGCATTAGGCAGGCACTGCTAACAGATGCCCAGGTACTCACACCATTTTCCACCTGCTATCAACAAGGGACAGTTAATACCACTATGGCAGTGCCTGGCAAGTGCCTTTTCCACGCTTACCTAAAAGCCCAAGCATTTGGCATTGCCAATGCGTATTTATATTGTGTGACTGAAACCCTCAAAAAAGCAAATACAGTAACGACACTTTCGCTTACATTTTTCAAAACAAATTAAAAAGCACATTTCTATGTATCTGTGCACTTTAAAAACATATAACATGTCAAAAAGGAGGATTGCCAGAAGAGAGCTGCAGTTCTGAAACTGGCATAGTCTGAAATTAAACGTAAACAACAGGAACTGCAGATTTAAAAGTCAGTCCCTAGTGCCTCGAGCTTCGAGAAAACTACAATGAAGAAAAAAATACAGAAAAACAATTTTATTTTACTCAACATAGATACATAGACATTATCAAAAAAGCACCATTACAAAAAGTATTTCTAAAGAATTCTGAAAATATCAAAAAACACAGAAAACCGGATGTCAATACAATAAAAGGAGGAAGCCTAATACATAGAATGTAACGATCCCATTTTTACACAACTAAATGCTATTTAAAAACATGTCCATTTAATAATATAGACAAATAATCCCTGGCATGCGCATGTTTCTGTCCTTAGCTGCCCATTATTACCCTAGGGGCGTGAGTACAATATGTTTTTGAGCTTTTAGACTGGTAAAGCTGTCTAATGAAATGTGTATTTTTTTGGTTACTTTCAGAATTATTTTTGAATTTTTTTGTAATGATGTTTTCTTGATAATGTCTATCTATATATTTTGAGTAAAATACAATTATTTTTCTGTGTATGTTTTTCTTTATTGTACTTTTGTGGAAGCTGGAGGCAATAGAGACTGACTTTCACATCTGCAGTTCCTGTTGTTTACGTTAATTGCTCACCATTGACTATTTTTATTTCTTTTTATTTATTTTATTTCTTTTTATTTATTTGCATTTTAAAAGCGCTCACACACCCCTCGGTATCGAGGTGCTGTTACAGGAATATGTCTCTTAGTTGCATATTTATAACACGCTTAATACCCAGAGGTTTCTAAGCGTGGACCCGGGGATCGAACCTGTGTTGCTTTGTGTCGTCTTGTTTCCAAGACGAGCACGTTGCTGCTGAGCTATCCTCCGGGACTATGCTGGCTATATGTGACGAATCAACTTCTAGGGCACCAGTGGTCCAGGAATAAATATCGTTTTCTAAACCATCAATCAGCCCTACACCTCTAGTACACCATAAGAGATCCGAACACAAGTAAATGATAAACTTCCTTGTCCAATTTTGGTAGCATGGACGGAACAGCAGGCTTATCTCTGCAAGGACATGGATCGTTGGTTAGTTGGAACACATTATTACCCAATGATAAAAGGGACTCTCCAGCCAAGGCTGTATAAACATTTCTACCTTATTATTATTACAAGAGACAGTTCTAGCACATTACAAAATACAACCCACCCTGTAAAGGAACACAGAGGATAGACAGTTTAATGAAGTAAAGGGATGCACTCTGGATACTGACAGGAGGGTAGTCGGTAAAGCAATCTGTCTTAACTGTTCAAGGATATTTGGTTTCAGCACCAAGGGAGGAAGGGGTTGTAAATGTCACTAGGGGCCTTCGGAGTAGCACCAGGGGGACAGAACCACAATGTACCTGGTGCTTGAGATGATCTTGATGCCCAACAGCATTGAGTTGGTTCCAGGATGCTGTGCAGCTCCTGCAACAGAGTTCAAGACCGGAGATTGCTGTGGCTATCAGGCAGCAGGCAGTTTTGCAAGCAAGGCTGCACGGATGACTGCAGGCTGGCCTACATGGTGGCTCGGGGTCAAGAATCGCTGTCTTTGTGCTGGTTGTTGGACCTGGAACACTGGTCGAGGCATCTAGGATGACTTTAGTGACTAGCGTCACAGCAGTCAGTAGTGCAGCCGGTCACGGTTCGAGGGCTTGACTGCCTCGAAAATGTCCTTAAAAGATGGACACTGGCTGATGCTTGTTCTGGCACCCCTCCTTGCTTCTTAACAGGGTTTGTGTCGTCCTGTAAGGCTGATTGCCCAAAGCAATGGAGAGTGTTTGCAGGGACCAGCCTTGTCCTTTCTTCAGGGACTCTCTGGCATATCCTACCTAGGAAGCTTGCTGGCAGAACCTAGCAGGGTACTCTGTTTGCTGGGTGGGTACCAGTTCTGGAGCTGCTGGATGGGTCCTCTCTGGTTTGGTATCTCCCTCTGTTCCCTGGGAGATGTTTAAGCGAGGGATCTTGCTTCCCTTCTGGAAATCCTGGCCTTCATTCACTGGCAGAAGCTGTAAGGCAGACTGCACCATCAGTCAGGGTCCAAATGAATCCTTCTTCTTACCGCTTTCGAAGTTGTTGGATGATCTGCCAAAAGAGCGGCTCAACCCTCTTTTAAAGCCAAATGGGCCCCAATGATTGGTGCAGACTAAGCCTACCATAGTGAACCAATCCTGGGTTCATACCAACAATCTTCTGTTATGCGTGAGGTCATAAATAGAGTGCTTTGCAACAGGAAAGGTAAGGGGTGACAACATGTACTCCTAAGTCCCACCCATCCTCCTGTCTGTTTTGGATCAACATATCTCAATGGTTAATTGAGCTCTATATTACTCTTGATCAAAACGCAGGTCTCTTTTGAAGTTTGTGGCAAGAACAGACTTCTGTCTACCTCAATTCACTTACTTCTTTCCTCTGTAAGGGGGTTCCCTGCAGGAGTTGCCTACTGTAAACAGTTGTCTCAGACATGCCATTCACTGCCCTTCATACAGACGGGTGGGAGCTAGCTTCAAGATGACACATTGCATCTCAAAGAGGTGTTAGTGTCCTGCCTCCTTTTGTCCGTTCTGCACTCAGGCCTATCGCAGACCCTTTTCAACTCACTCTCATCAATACGCGCTGCCACCAGCAGAACTTTAGACAATAGAGAGGGCAGATCCATGGGCCCTTTGATATTTTAATTAGGCTGCCATGGGCAGAGGAATGTGTTGCCTTCCCCCTTGCTGAGATGCTTTGATGTACCTGTGGCTGTCACATTCTAACTAAATGTGACAGGGAGGACTGCGACTGCATCTGTAGACTGTGTCCCCCAGGAGTACAATTGACTATGTGTTTGTTGTGCAGTGAGAAGAGGAAAATGTGTGCAGAGTAGCCCCACACATTTTCTGAGGTTGATCTCCCATCATTCATTTTAATGTCAAAACTTCAAAAAAAGACCAGGCGGATGGTCGAATTGCTCACACTATAGCTGATTGAAATTGTAGTGCAAAACATCTGCAGAGCCAAAGGCTACTGTTCCCATAGTTAACACTTTGTTCTGAAGTTTTTCTTTTCTGCTCCTGTTTTTGTTCTTCAGTGAGACATTTCAGAAATGACTACACAATTTGGTAACGTGAGCCCCCGCCATATTGTGAGAAACTGCTTTTGAGTGCGCTCACACTACCAAACAAACATACTGCTGCTGACTTATAGAGAAGCTTTTGTCAGTAATTATCTTGTGTCTTGACTTTCTCTTGGAGACTGGCGATTTGACAGGAGTAACTATCCTTACGTAGTCACTCTCTCCAGGAGTAACTCAGAGCTGTCCCTGGTAACTTCTTTATGAAATTGCCCAATAGGATTCAAATATGGCAACTAGAGGGTAAAAGCCGGGGCAAGCAAATAGCATATGGAATGTCGTATCTAGTATTCCCTGTTACCATGCCGACACTGCTCATTCCTGGCTATCTCATTCTACGCATATTTGATCATTCCGATAGGACTTGGCATAATGTAAACTATACACATTTGTACCAGATATTAAAGAGGCGAATTTCATTCAAATATATTTGAAAATTCAAAACAATTATCCACTGCCCATGAATGCAGACCGTTAGATGATGCAAAATCAGCCCTTCTCTACTAAGCTTGAACTTAAATCTGATTGCCATTGTGTGTGTATATGGGGGTGGGGAAGGGACGGGGGAGGATTCCTTGATCACTGCATTTAAAATCTCATTCGGTTTACAAAAAGTGCTAATGAATGCTAGAAATCGCAGTAACACCTTTATTGCGACCTACTGACTGATAGGGGAACAATAAAGAGGCGAGGGGGTTGCAAGTGGTACTGCTTAATGAAGCAAAAGCATTAGTGGTTACTAAGTAAATATTACATTCTTCAAGGTCCGAGAGAATTTTAATGAATAGCTAAAACATGAAACCAATTTAACCGTTTTGGCTTTTGTCTAGTCACGAGATACACATTTTCTATGCACTGATATAATGTTACTGCGTGGCCACCAGGGTATATTATTGCAGTGTCTGGCCAATAACTACTTAAAGCCTATACAAGAGGCAAACAGTTGACTTGGCCAATGCTTGTTTTTGACATGAATTCTGTGGAAGGAACAGATGAAAGGGCACACATAATGCTTACAAATCAAGTGTCTGAAGGCACAAGTAATTGTATTACATCAGGAGCTGGTCCAGCTGGTTTATAGCTCCAATTAAGAAACTACCACTCAGAAGGCTGCTCAGAAAGCACAGAGATAGACTCATAGAGATCCCAGGATGATGTGCTTTGGGCGGGGAGGGTCACAGAGTGGCTGGGAGTAGGGAGAGTGTGGCCATGTACGACAGATGGGTTTGTAAATAACCAAACCCACAGGCTGTGTGTCTGTCTTCAAATCTCACCACTTACCCATGACAATAGTTACAGTTCATAAGCAGTGGTTTCAGTGCCATATAGTTGGCAAAACTAAAATACATTTGGACAGGCTGAAAATTAAGGGATGCCTAATGGCTCATGCAGTGAACAGTGGATGCCGGATGGCATTGTACTGAGTAAGAACACCCAGGCAAATAAGTAGTAATAACATGCTCACCTTGCATTACTGCTCCGTCTGTACACATGCTTAGTTTCATGCAGACTTGACATTGTGATTATGGATACTCGTGACACCTGCTAATTAAGCAGAAAGCCACCGTAAATGGCACCCGCCATTGTTGACTGTGGGAGGCATTTGCACTTTTCCACAACATAGTAGAAAAGACCGTGAAGGTGTTGGGCACAATGAAAGTTGCATGGAGGGAACCCGACTGCACAGAAGGGCAACATTGGCAGTGCTCTCTGTGCTATTAACACTTGTTTTAAAATGAGGCCCTTCAGTGTATTAGATGAAGCCTGAGAATGACTCGACCTCTGCTGGTCTAAACTATTTATTCGTATTATTTATTTAAATTTATAGAGCGCACTGCAGCCCTCAGGCATCGAGGCGCTGTGTAAACTATGGACACTTCAATCACGGTCTGCAAAGAGGTATAATCACTCTCTCTTTGTGCTTCAACATGGATTTAGCAATCAAGTCGAGTCAACTCAAAAATACCTTTGTTCGACATAAGTTATTTCAGGCACTTAACAAAACACATAATTGATAAATGTTATATGCATCCATAAAAAATAATTAAATAAAAAACCTTAAGGCATCAATAACAATTATAAAAGAGTAATAAGAAACTTCCATAGTTAAAAACTTCGAGTTAAATTGCGTGTATTTTGCTCATGCCAAAACAACACTACACATACAGTGCTCTTGAGTGTGCAGAGGTAATAATTATTAATCAGGCACACCCCAGTTGCTTTTCCCCATACCTTCACCAAGGGGGAACAATCTATCCTGAGTGATCAATATCCTACTTATCACCAAGCTAGCCTGAGATGCCCTCCAAGTGATTTTGATATCTAATTCCTGCATATCCCAGCGTGATTAATATATTTTGACAGAAAATAAATAACATTTCTATCCTTTGTAGATTTGCAATGATCCATCGCTTCAGTAGTGCTCCGGATGTCTGCGAGGTCAAAGATTGGCTTCAAATATCTAACGCTCAGAACCTTGAAACCGTCACATGGTAACAAAATGCACAACCGTGTCCTCACCCTGCCCACACACTGGGCAGGGACTAGAATTCGTTCATCCCCATGTTCTTGTAAACGTGGCCCCCCTCAATGTGCTCATCCTTAGCTCCAAAGAAAGTGTCATGCATATGCTGGGGTGTTAATATCTAAATACCTTTCCAAGCTGAAATCGGGTTTACTTAATAAGTACCCTGGGTCCAACCCCAGTTTGAGGCGTGCTTTCTCCATACTTTCCTAAATAGGATTAACACAGCTTTTTTTTACCCTTGCTACAGTTCCTTTGTGGATGATAGACGGGTTGGCCCGAAGGCTGCTCAAGTCCAAGGTAGCAATTGTTCTCTGAAGAGGCGCTAGCCATGGGAGTGCTTCCTCCCTCCTCTACTTCCAAAACACGTGCTAGCGCTTCCCTATACATCACAAGGCCCGGTGTACCCCACAACCTTACCCGGTACATCAGAGGCCTAAGGGCAACCTCAAGCCCAATGGGGGGCATATTGATTGGCATGTGGATGAATGCATTAGGAGTACCAGGGGGAGCATGAGTAGATTTTTAACAAACTTATGTTGTGCTATTACTTAGGTCTGGGCATATGCATGGCCCCATAGATTAAAACATGGAAGTGCAACATTTTCAACTCAGGAGAAAATACATGCTGCACGAATATTATTGAATGTTATAGAAGTGAACAGGTCTGCCATTTATTGACTTCACTTCTGCCATTTATTGAATTGGGTATAATTTGTACCACACTCTAGAGAGTCTCTAAGACTGCCACGTGCTCTTCCGGGATGGACGGGTAGCACAAACTGTTAAGTAATTTGTCCGAAGGGTTAGGCCTCTGTTGTAGTTTCCGAGAGAACCCTTTTCCCAGAGACTTGAAGATTTAAGAAATAACGGTTTCTGGCCTTGGCGTACGCAGGCGGGTATGTGGTAGCTGCAAAGACACTCTTTAATATGGAGGAGCAGTATGCTTGGGAATAGCATGGGTTGCCAAGATGTCTGGGTGCAAGGTACGGAGTTTATTGTATCTAGTTTGTTGTGTGAGGGGCAGATCTCGCTCTTCCCACTAACTACTCGGTTTAGGTCATCTGTAATGGGATTTACAAAAAATGTTACACATTGTTGCAGTAGCCAATAAGGGTAGGGCAATTTCTGTTGTAGTTAGATTTGTTTAGGCAGGAACCAATAGGATGGATAGAAGGGGCTTACACCTAATGTCTGGAATGCATGCAAATGTATTTTGCAGTTTTCACCTTTAAATACTACAGTGCGGGTCGAGTTTTTAGTTTTCCAGTCTCATGAGACTGGCTGACTTCCTGGCCGTCACTTTGCATTTGCATGAAAAGTTTGTTTTCTTGCAATTCATGTGTCTCTTTATTGTTTCCTGATAATCACAAAGGATCTATATCTGGTGATCCCACCGCGATCTCCAACACCTCCCGAGGACACCGGGGTTCCCCGTGCATGTCCTGGGCTGCACCACCTTCCTCTAGAGAGCAGTTTGTACGCGCATCAGATGGAGAGGTGAGCAGACACTGTGTTTCTCTAAAGGTCTGTCTGGTTTCTGGCATGGGAGGCCGACCTGGGGGTCTGCAGGCCGTTGACAAGGGCACGGCATGGGGGGAACTTGGAGGACACATAGTAAGTGAGTGCACATTTTGCATAAAATACAGTGATTTTGATGTTTTGTTATTGCATATGTATTTGATGGATTATTGTAGGGAAGCTCCTCTTAGTGGAGAAAGACAATGTTGTATATGAAGTGATCATCCTATGATAACAGGGCAGGATATCCCTCAGTTCTAGAGTGAAGGGAAATTGAGGAGGTTTTGAGTACCCTCATGTCAAGGTAAGGAGAGAGAGAGAGAAGAAGGATCTACATCATTGTGTAAATAAAGGGATTTTTTTCTTGTCAGATATTGTTAGAAATTGTTTATATAATGATTATTGTTGTATGGTGTTGGTAGCAATTGTGTACATAAAAGGTGTTTGTTGCTAAGTATTGTTAGCAATTGTGTAGAAAAAGGTGTTTGGACTCAGATATATATTTTTTCTTTTTTTCATTCTTTATTGTGCATTTGGTGATTCAACCTTTTACACATAAACAAATATGAAAACAACGGGTAGCGTACTTCATTAAAACAAGAAAAACACCCTAACCATGAGACCATAACATTTACTGGATAAAAACGGCCATCACATAATGATACAACCCTGTAATGATGACAGAAAAATATCAAAGTTGAAAAACTGTGGTAAAAGGGGGGTTACAAAAGCAATGAGTGTATCTCAATGTAGGTTCATCCTGGGTGACTGGCTATGTGCCAAATTGTTGATAAGGTGGGAGAATCAGATAAGCTTGTCCTGGATACGATTCCATTGTGGTATGTAGCCACTGTGATGACCAAGGATTCGGCGCAATAGATGGCACTCCAAATTGGTCAGATCCATACTCACCAACTTTCTCATAACTTTTAGAGTAGAAATTGGTCAAGTGGCTACAGTTGGTGAGCACATGCCCAGTGGTTTCAATATCTTGATCACACATCCTGCATAGTTGGTCCTCCATGGGCACCCCGGCCAGGCACCTGGGTTGGCAAAGATTGGCAGCTGTTTGCCACGCAGCTATAGGATAAATCTTATAAACAGGGGCAAATAGAACTTAATAAGGTAACTACGAGGTACGTTAAGAAAATTACCTTGATGAGTATGTTTCACATACTTGGCTTTGCCTGTCAGGTAGGTAAGCGACTGGATTGTATTTCATTCCATCTTTCTTTTCACATAATGTGAGAGACAGAAATCAGTAAAGGTGGCCTGGTGTTATCCACCTCTGTATCAAAGAGGTGGCTTCTAACCATGTAATCCAACTCAGTGAACCAACAGCTAGAAGAACGCCTCTCCTGGTGGGCCTTAACTAGCCTTAGCAAAGGGTTGCCATTCACCTCAGGGTAGGTTATATTTCCCACAGTCTACAAGCAGAGGTTTTCCAACCGGCCTCTAGTGATGGAAGTCTCAACTCAAGTCTAATAAACTCCACTGGGGTGGCACAGGGTAAGCACAGGAGAGAACAGAGTGTTTTGGCCTCTAGTGACACCAACCGCTCAACTGACCGATCTGGATAGTTCTGTAGGCCATAAAGTATAGTGGGTACAATTGTCATCCTGTAGGCTCAGACATGGCCTCAACTGAGTCCTCCCCTATCTTTTTTATGGTCCTGGTCTGGATATTATTTGACAGATGTGTGTCAAAATGGTATTTATACTCACTGGTCTACTCATCAGGTAGTCACCCACTAGCCAAGTGAGTTTTTATTTTTCTATAACCTTCTTCTGAAAAAAACAATCTTGGTTTTGTAGGTGTTTATCACAAGGCCATTCCTTTTGGCATATAGGGAAAGAGCATCCAGAGAGCGTTGTCACAGTTCTGCCCAGTATCCCTGTGTCATCCGCATATGTGATGCAATGCAGGCTCATATTACAATAGGTGGGAGGGTGATTATTTCCGAGCCGTTCAAGATGTTTTTGGAAATCTGCAACATAGAGATTGTACAACAAAGGTGCTAAGGCATAACCCTGTTTCAGCCCCTTGTTTGTAGGGTACGGGTGGGAGAGCTCTGCTTCCTGGGTTAACTGTATTCAAATTTTCATATCCGAATATAGCAATTTGAGGAAATAGAGAATTGAGGGATTAATGTCCCAATGAACTAGTTTCTCCTAGAGTCATCTATATATGAGACAATCCAATGCCCCGTAGTAATTCACGAAAGATATGTACAGTTGGGAGTTGGGATATTGCCAGAAGTCAGAAATAAGCATCCGTATAACCCAGATCGGGTGGGAAGTATATAATTCTTCTAAACCCTGTTTGAGAGAGGTGAAAGAATCCCTTTATAGTGACCCAAAAAGACAGGAGTTCCAGCAAAATGCTTGCAAACATTTTTGAGGAGCAATCTAGCATTGCAAGCATGCAATAGTTTGAAGGGGACTCGCAGGGCCTGATTTATGGACCGGGACTAAGATAGAATGAAGCCAAGACTTGGGGATTATTCCTGTGTCACGGATATGGATAAACAGGGAGAGAAATAGATTGTTCCAAAGAGCTGGGTCAGAATTAATGACCATGTTGTTCATGCCATCAGGCCCTACCGTACATGATGGTTTCATTTTACCAATAAGTCCCTCATAATCAGAATCTTTACAGTGGTGCCATACAAGAGATCCTGTCATAGATTTGTTTGGAGCTGTAACTGTGATTTCATTGGGGTCCCAGTAGATCTTTTTTATATATTGGAAGCCAAGGCCCTCCCATAGATGAGTGATAGTTCCCTCGTGGTGGCACCAGCCAAGGCAAAATTAAACACGTACCAACATTTCTTGGAATCATTGTGAGAATGAGACTGTTGATAAAGGACCAGTTTGCATTGGAGGTGCCACTCAGATATTTTTAGCAATCATGTACAGGACAGCGTTTATCGTTAATATGTTCTTAGCAGTTGTGTGAATAAGCAGTCTGCTTCTAGGATTCTGAGTTTTTGAAATAGAAATGTCTGATGTTTTGTTAAGGGAACAGACACTAGGCCGGTGTTAGCAGATTTGCTTTTGAGCATGGTCAGAGTCTTGTGACAGTATGGATATGCCATTGGAGCATATGATGTATAAAGCGCTTCCGCAGTATAAATAAATTATTCTTAAGAACCACAATGAGTGGGTTCAGGGAACTGCGAGTAAAATGTCTACAATGTGGCCCGAAGAAGGCATGCACAATAGGCGCTTATTAGAATATGTGCATACATACTTGCTATCAACCTATAAGGGGAAACCGTTGAAAAATCAGCAGGGAATTATAGCTTTATGTAAAATGTTTGTGAAAGAGGAGAGTGTTTTTGATAATGTGAGGGGTTCACCCAGGTGAGCAAAAAATCTACCACCCCACCATACTCATATAGGTCCTATGCTTTACAGCCTGTGGTAGAGTATATCAGTTCCCAGTTCACTCCTCCAGCAGAATATGGGAAGGCGACATCAGGGAAGCCTGGGACAATTTCAGAGACCTATTTTAGAAATTGAAAATAAGGCTTGTCGCCAATTGAGGGCAGCATTACAAAAGGCAGAGCAGGAGCTGGCACGAGTATTGCTGGTTGAAAATCATCAGAAGGGGTAAGGGGAGGGGCAGTGCACATCTATATCTGCAGGCCAATGGAAGGGGGCACAGATTTTTCTCAAGATCGATAGTAAGGTTGTCAAAGATTCATAAAATTCTTGGAGCTCAGATAGCCCCCAATGAGACAATCTGAGAAGGGCAAAATTTAGGGGCCGCTACTGGGGGTTTGAAAGGCATGAATGAACACGGCGGAATTAGAGGAGGATGAGGATGAGTGGGAGTCAGATACTCGGAGGTGGTATCACCATGGAGGCACAGGCTTTGACCGTGGGTCAGCCGAATGGCCTTTGCAAAGACTAAAACACAAGTGCAGGGATCCCAGCCTGGCCAGAGGCGTAGTCAGGATTGTATAAAAAGTGGGGCCTGAAACTAATCTAGTTGGCCCCACGGCAGTGACATTAATATCTGTAATTGCCCACACAGTGCTGCTGAGTGGGCATTTACAGAATTTGGGTGGGCCTGGCTGGCTCAGGGCCTACGCTTTCTCCTTCTCTGAATCTGGCAAGGAAACACAGGAACGTGACGCTAAGGTGCCGGGAACACAGTTCCCATAGTTACAGAAGGGACCTTATTATGTGCACTGGCCTCCCATTGATCGGGAAAATCTAACACACGCCTTGCCCTCACTTACAATGGGAGCTGCCAAGTGGATTTTTGCCCTTGAGAAACCCACAGCAAGCATTACTCTAGCTGTAGGGGACATGATAAGTTTGTTTGCTGTGACAGACAAGATATGGAGAAAGGAGGCAGGGTACAGGGGAAGGATGTTAAGCGACACCGCTCATGATGGTCGCCATTTAATAACTGCCGAGCGCACATTTGGAAAGTATTAAGTGATATGTACCCAGACAGGGCTGACATGAATTCTATCATGGACTGCACAATGAAAGCAGACAAAAACCCTGCATTTTACATTCAGCAGATTCAGGAAATGTGGCGGTTAGAGACAGGTGAAGTTATGGACAAAAACATTGTTGGCTTTTACCACGTGTTATGCAAATGTTATGCAAGGGGCTCCGTTCAGTAGTACAGGACAATTTAAATAAGGCATTGGAATTTAAGCCAAATCATGGCCAGAAATACAGGTGCACATAACACATTATTGTCATCAGAAACAGGCGAAGGATAAGGATTAGGTAGAGCGAATACAAAGGGCAGAAGAAAAGTTGTTGCAGAAAAAGCTAAATAAGCTGAGCATAGAAGGTGCAGTAATAACTAATACTACGGAAGGACAACCTGAACAAGGCCATGCACAGGGGTGGTTAGTGGGGCACAGGGATGTTACTAGGGAAATAGGAGGTTTTTGGAAAAGAAGAGGACATTTTTATAGGGGTGTGGGGGCTGGAGGGAATGGGAAACAGATGGCCCGACCGAGGCTGCAATGTTGGTCCTGCAGGAAGATGGGTCATTTTGCACAAGAATGCAGGAGCAGGCCAGCCATGCCAAAATCCTAGCCTGCCGCCCCACCCTTAAACCACAGCCCAATTTGCCCTGTATGACCCAGGCCCCGTACAACAACAATCCATGCAACCTCAGGCTTTACATTTTAGCCAGTCACCTGCTCAGCAGGGGGATAAGAACTCTCTGCCACAGGGCACCATCACTCACTATACAGGGGCATGCGTTTTAGGGGATCATCTTTTCCTACTGTGAGGATCAAATGTTCACTCTCAATAGGACAGACCACATGGAGCATTGGCATGCCCTGTACTATCAGTAACTACTGACTCAGAACAGGAACCCTGAGTGGGAGTGAAGATAGGGGATAGAATATTCTCTATTTTGGTTGACACAGGAGCTACCGAATCCTGCATTAAGAAAGGGACATTCCTGTTGTCAGACATAATAATGGACAAGCAAGGATTTTCTGGGTCTGTCAAATTGGTTGCTTTTACTGAAGACTTACTTGGCACCATAGACTGTCAAGAATCATCAGTCCCTTTATTGTATTAATGGGACATCCCAGTTACTCTCTTGGGTAGGAACATCATGAGCAAGTTGAATATGACAATTTCGTTCTCAAAGGAGGGCATAGTGTGCTCGACACATGCCATGTATCATGCTAGGACTGCGGCAGTAATGCAAGCCCTCTGTGACCAGAGCACCTATGGAGCGTACGGGCCTATGGGCATCTGGGCGCAGATCTAGTTACATGGTTACAAGGTTACATAAGACAGGAATAGAAATACAGTAAAACGAATACAGTGAAAATATACAGTGAGCAGATATAAACGCAGATAAATATACAAAGTGCAGATATAATCAGGTATATACAGGTGAGTGTGGCAGCAAGTTATTCATCGTATAACTCGCTGCCACACTCTCTAATCCCTGGTGCCCGGGGTTAGAGACAAAATTCTGTGCATACCTGCAGAGTTCTTGTTTAGACTGGCAGTGCAGCAGGAAAAGGGCACCAGGCGCCACTATCACGTTATATTTCGAATAAGTAATCACCAGGCAGACATTGTAATCCTGTCCGGTTTGGACAAGGATGATCTTGAATGGCGCACAATTTTATGCATTGGCCCAACACAGGGATTGATAAATGTGTCCAATGAACAGCTGTTCGAGGACACTGAAGACAAGGGGGAGATAGTCATTCAAATCTCCATACCCTGCCAGGTAATAGTGGAAAACAGAGAGATACCACACACCCTGCTCCCTGCCAACACATTAACGTCCCACTTGCAGGAAGATCTAGAAAGGGTGCGCAGCCAGTTGTGGACCTGTGGCCCACACGACGTAGGCCTACTAAAAAGCATAGGGGCAGTTCACATTAAATTGAAACCAGGAACAGTTTTGCCCCAAGTGAAACAGTACCCCCTGTTAAGTTGCCTTATGGCAACAGGACATAATACAGCCATCAAAATCTCCATGTAACCCAGCTATTTTTTCCTATGAAAGGGTCAACATGGAGGATGGTATAGGACTTGCGCCTTTTGAACAATATTTCTAGAGGCAGAGTTCGTAGTAGTTCCAAACCCCGCCAATATCCTCTGTAATGTCCCCATGGAAGCCACCCATGTTTACTGTAATAGACCTCAAAAATTAATTTTTCTCTATCCCATTACACCTTGAGTCCCATCCACTAAAAGCGTTTACTTACAGAGGACAGAGGTTTTGTATAATTGGCCAGGGGACTATTAGCAGCCTTCTCGTCTACATGCAAAAGGAACTGGACTCTGGAAATCCCCTCCACCAAGAACGGAAGACCCAGCCATAGGACAAAGGTTTACTGCCTTTATTACAAATTCAAATGACAGGGATTGCAGCATGAACAATGTAAAATTCTCCACACACTCTCGGTGGTGCTTGTCAGATAGTTTTGTTAGTACGTGACATCACAAAAACGTGGTTACTTCCCAAACACCTAACAGGGGAAGGGATTGGTTAATAAGGCAAACTATATATATATTTTCTATAAGGGATTAGTACACTCATTGGGTGAGCCATATATGGTGGCTCCTCCTGAGACCACCTCTTCATGTAACAAGTACAAAGTTTCACTTTAGTCAAAGGCGGTTGGCCAGTACAACATAGTGTGAGCTTATCGTGTAAGGTAAATTGGGATTGGATAGAACAGGTCTTCTCAGCGTTGGAGCCTTGGACAGGTACCGGGCCAAGTGCAACAACTCAAGGTAGTGAGAATGGCCCTGAAGGTGCTGTATTTTCCCAATAAGTTACCATGTCTGATCTACTAGTGTTAGGGCACCCACCTGGAGGACGGCGGGATGCTGCCAGCCCTGGCGGGTTTATCCTAGATTTCGGTTTGCCGGGAGACTAGTCTCCCGACGTCCGCACTTGCCCTCCTGTTTTGCTTCCGGGCGCGCGCATACACTGCGGGACACGAGACCAGCATCTTGCGTGTCTAGCCTCGTTTCCGTCCCCAGCGGGGCCGCTGCACATGCGCGGGCCGGCCCGCGCCTCAAGCCTCGGTTTCATGCCGAGGACCATAAATGGCGGACGAGCACAGGAACGGATCGCGTCTTAACGCGATTCGTTCCTGACTCGCCGTAGTTACGCTCTATCCTAGCTCTTGCCTGCCTCCTTGGTTCCAGCTTTTCCCTGTTCGTAGCCTTACCTTGCTGATCTGTGGATTCTGCTTGCCCCCTTCCTTGGTGTTTCCTGTTCCCCCGGGGGTCTCTCTTTTCCCCAGGAGTGCCCTCCCTGGTGTCCCTCTGGTTCTCCCCTGGGTTCCCCTTGCTGACTATTGCTCTGGGTACCAGCCCTGCCTTACCCCTTGGCCTTGCTCTTCTGAACTCCAGCCATCCACCCTTCTGAGTTCCTTACCTGTTCTTCCTGGAACACAACTGAACTGCCACTACCAGGTGTTTTTTGCTTCAACTGCTTCAGTATTATCCTGCCACCTGACGCTACCTTAGGCACATTGAACTGTGCTTGTCTCCTCACCAACAGAACCTCAGGACTCCTTCTTCAGCTACCGAGGTCCTTGGATCCCACCACTCATCTGCTACTGAGGTCCTTGGATTGACCATCTTCAGCACTCCGACCCTGTCAGTGCTGGCTGTCTTGGCGCCACGTAAATCCACAGGGAAGAAGAGACTGTGGCGTCAGGGGGTGGTTCCTCTCTATCCCTGTTCCATCAGGGTTGGGCAGGAGCTGCTGCCTTGAGTCCCACTCCAGCTCGGACGTCGCCCAGAAACCCAGGTACTACCCGATCCCGGGACACACAGCTTAACAGATTGAGACGCCTAACCACCAATTTTGGATCCAGAGATGGAGGACACAGAGGACTTGAGAAATGAGATCAGGGCCTTGAGCGCCGAGATGTCGGCTCTCCACCAGGAGAATCTTTCATTACGACAGATGGTGGCACAGGGGGCCAGTTCTAGTATCTCACCAGAAACTGTGATGGCCCAGACCAGTCCAGTGAAATTTGACGGCGACCCCAGACGAGTGGCTGAATTTTGCAATCATTGCAGGATCCATTTCTTGTGTCGCCCAACGCATTTCAACCAGGACAAGGCCAAGATTGGATATATCCTGGGAAATTTGGTTGGTAATGCGTTGGCTTGGGCTACTCCCCTGTTGGTAGCAAAGAGCCCTATTTTGGAAGACTTTGTGGCTTTCGAAAATGTCTTTTTGGAGGTGTTCCAATCGCCTAATCTAGCAGCAACAGCTCAGAACCAACTAATGGATTTGAAGCAGGGGTCTAGTGACATAATTTCTTATATCAGTCGTTTCCGCCAGCTGGCCACCGATTCTCAATGGCCGGAAGTTACCCAGAAAACGCTCTTTCGAAGAGGACTGAGAGAGGAATACAAGGATGAGTTACTGCATATCCCAGAACCTGATACCTTGCAGGCCCTCCAAGAACAAGTTCTACGTATCGATCATAGGTTGGCAGAAAGACGGAGCGAGAGGCGTCGATCTAAGAAGACGCTTCCGCAAATTTTGCCTGTCCCCTACTACCCCTCCGAAAGTCTGGAAGGACTGAAGTAAAGGCAGAAGGGCCTGTCGTTGCCTTCCCTACATACGACAGGCCATTTAGTTTTCCGACTTTCGGAGGGGTAGTAGGGGACAGGTGGAGAAAAGAAAGAGGGTAGCCTTCGACCATGCATCGATTACCGGCAATTGAACGACATAACTAGGAAGGACAGATATCCACTTCCCTTGATACGAACCATAATGGAATCACTGCATGAAGCCCGGGTTTTTACCAAATTCAATCTCCGAGGGGCCTACCACCTTGTACGCATAAAACCTGGTGATGAGTGGAAGACTGCGTTTAAGACACCGTTGGGACATTACGAGAACCGTGTGATGCCCTTTGGCTTGTGCAATGCTCCCTCAGTTTTTCAGCGTCTAATGGATCATGTATTTGCAGACTTAATCGGAGTATTTGCTTGGGTGTACTTGGATGATATCTTGATATTTTTTAGAGATCTTAAAGAACATTTAGTTCAGGTAAAAGAGGTTCTCAGAAGACTACAACAGAATCATCTAACGTAAAACCTGAAAAATGTCTTTTTCATCAAGATCACATTGAGTTTCTGGGATATGTGATCAGTTCTACTGGTATTCATATGGACCCTGCAAAGGTTCGTGCCATTTTGGATTGGAAGTCTCCCAGGGACCGGCGATCACTCCAACGTTTCCTTGGTTTCGTTAATTTCTATCACCGTTTCATACCATTATTCTCCAAGTTGGCAGCTCCCCTTTCAAGTTTAACCAGCACTAAGAAGACCTTTGAGTGGGGACCAGAGGCCGCAGTCTCCTTTCAGCAATTGAAGGAAGCCTTCAGTACCTCTCCCAACCTTCATCATCCTCGGGAGGACAGGCCCTTTATTGTGGAAGCCGATGCATCAGACTTTGCTGTAGGGGCCGTATTCTTACAACAGGACCCTGAATTGAAGATAGAATTCCCACTAGCATATTACTCCAGAAAACTTACTGCCAGTGAACGCAACTATTCGATCATTGAGAAAGAGCTTTTGGCCATAAAGACCGCTTTTGAAGAATGGCGTCATCATCTTTTGGGTGGACGATTCCCAGTGGAAGTACGCACGGACCATCGAAACCTACAGTTTCTACGTTCTTTACAGTGCACGACTTCACGGCAGGCTCGGTGGGCCTTCTTCTTCTCACATTTCGACTTTAATATCACCTATATATCCAACACCAGAAATGTGAAAGCGGATGCTCTGTCTCGCTCTTTGGAGGATGATATCGTACAGGAGAACAGAGGGCAGCCAGTGTTAGCCCCAAGTCATTTTCTCTTGGCCCTAGTACCCTACTTGCAAAGAGTCGCTCAGGAAACATCAGTGGATCCTAGACGTACCACCTTATTACAATATCCGCAAATTAAGGAAAAGGACGGCCTTCTGCTTTATCGAAAAAGGTTGTCCTTGCCCACTGAAGATCTCCGTAAAGTCGTGCTCCAAGGTCTACATGATTCTAAGATAGGGGGGCATCGTGGTATTCGATCTACGCAGGAGATGATAGACCGTCAGTTCTGGTGGCCTGGCTGGTCAACGCTAGTTAAGCAATATGTGGAGTCCTGCCCGGTTTGTGCCCAGGTCAAGACCCCGCGCAGGAGACCTCTAGGCTTGTTACAACCTACTGAGATACCACCATACCCTTGGCACACACTTGCCACTGACTTCATTGTGGATCTTCCATGCTCCGAGGGCCATAACTGTATCATGGTTGTGGTGGATTGCTTTACTAAAGCGGCTCACTTCATTCCTTTTGAGAAAATACCCACAGCAACCCAGATGGCACGATCCTTTCTACAGAACATATACCGTCTACATGGCTTACCTGAAAAGATAATATCAGATCGGGGCTCTCAATTTGTTTCAGCTTTCTGGAGTCAACTCTGTCAACATTTGGGTATACATAGAGCCCTCAATTCTGGTCATCATCCACAGACCAACGGGCAGACAGAAAGGACCAATCATACTCTGGAACAGTATCTGCAATGTTTCACCAACGCATCTCAGTCTAATTGGATGTCGCATCTAGCTCTGGCTGAAGTGGCTTACAATAACTCAGTTCACTCAGCAACTGGGTTTAGTCCTGTCTACTGTTCTTCTGGTTTACATCCCAAATTACTGCCTCTCCCTCCTGTTCAACCCAGTCCAGTTCCTTCGGCGGATCAGTTGATATCTGAAATACAAAATCTTCATCATCAGGCAGCTGGTACTCTGGCTTTAGCGCAGGCCAACATGAAGAAGACAGCCGACAAGCGTCGGAGTCTTGGTCCATTGTTTCGGGTGGGAGATCTGGTGTGGCTGTCTTCCAGAAATCTACCAGCCCAAAACCTCCCATCAAAATTGGCCCCCAGTTTCCATGGCCCCTTCCGCATAACAAAACAAGTTTCCCCGGTTGCTTTTAGGTTGGCCCTACCTGCTTCTTGGCGTGTCCATCCAGTATTTCATGTTTCCCTACTGAAGGCCTATCGCCCCGACCCCTATGGTCGTTCCCACTCCCGTCCAGCTGCCATCGATGTTCCGGGTACCCCAGAATTTGAGGTTCAAGAGATCTGTGATGCCCGTTATCATAGGGGGAAATTGCAATTTTTGGTGGATCTGAAGGGCTATCCCCCCTGTGATCGCACTTGGGAGCCAGTGGGTAATGTTCATGCTCCCAGATTGGTGCGGGAGTTCTACCTCAGTCATCCCTGGGAACCTGGTGCTCCTGGGCCTTCTGTGGGGGGTCATGGTGTTAGGGCACCCACCTGGAGGACGGCGGGATGCTGCCAGCCCTGGCGGGTTTATCCTAGATTTCGGTTTGCCGGGAGACTAGTCTCCCGACGTCCGCACTTGCCCTCCTGTTTTGCTTCCGGGCGCACGCATACACTGCAGGACACGAGACCAGCAGCTTGCGTGTCTAGCCTCATTTCCGTCCCCGGCGGGGCCGCTGCACATGCGCGGGCCGGCCCATGCCTCAAGCCTCGGTTTCATGCCGAGGACCATAAATGGCGGACAAGCACAGGAACGGATCGCGTCTTAACGCGATTCGTTCCTGACTCGCCGTAGTTACGCTCTATCCTAGCTCTTGCCTGCCTCCTTGGTTCCAGCTTTTCCCTGTTCCTAGCCTTACCTTGCTGATCTGTGGATTCTGCTTGCCCCCTTCCTTGGTGTTTCCTGTTCCCCGGGGGGTCTCTCCTTTCCCCAGGAGTGCCTTCCCTGGTGTCCCTCTGGTTCTCCCCTGGGTTCCCCTTGCTGACTATTGCTCTGGGTACCAGCCCTGCCTTACCCCTTGGCCTTGCTCTTCTGAACTCCAGACATCCACCCTTCTGAGTTCCTTACCTGTTCTTCCTGGAACACAACTGAACTGCCACTACCAGGTGTTTTTTGCTTCAACTGCTTCAGTATTATCCTGCCACCTGAGGCCACCTGAGGCTACCTTAGGCACATTGAACTGTGCTTGTCTCCTCACCACCAGAACCTCAAGACTCCTTCTTCAGCTACCGAGGTGCTTGGATCCCACCACTCATTTGCTACTGAGGTCCTTGGATTGACCATCTTCAGCACCCCGACCCTGTCAGTGCTGGCTGTCTTAGCGCCACGTAAATACACAGGGAAGAAGAGACTGTGGCGTCAGGGGGTGGTTCCTCTCTATCCCTGTTCCATCAGGGTTGGGCAGGAGCTGCTGCCTTGCGTCCCACGATCAACTGGCGGATCCTGATTGCCAGTCTGGCCTCTCCAGCTCGGACGTCGCCCAGAAACCCAGGTATTACCCGATCCCGGGACACACAGCTTAACAACTAGGCCGTGAGACAGAACATTTGGCTTTGAACCTGTGCTACTTTTGTATCCCCCTGCCTCTAATTCGATGGGAACAGTCATCTCAGGCTGGCACGAATGAATAGGCACTGTCTGGCAGGTTCAGGTCACGTGTGTAGCGACCACGAAATCGACTTCTCTGCTTGCAGTTTATGTGGGTTTTCAGCTTGTCTTTTCTGCATGTGTCCTATCTCTCATTTTAACTGGAAACTTTCCTTCTCTCAGGGTCCATTGCTGTCTGTGCACAGTAGCCACGCTGGGAGCATGATCCGCATGCTGCAGCAAGATCAGTCTGTTAGCTTTTTATGTGTTCTGGAACTCTTTCTGCTTTTCTCATTCACTACAATGTACCTGTGACGTTTATCTTTGATTGCATGGCCGTCCATGTTAGTTGCATTTAAGCATCAGCAAGCTGTTCATATGTATTCTGTGTGTCTTGCTGTTTCAGCGTAGCAAAAGGTATATTTGTGTCAGTCCTCTAACTTTGTGAGTCATAAGCATATCCTTCATGTCTACCATCAATGAAGCTAAATGTCTGCTAACTTCGTGCATGGATGCCTATGTGCTTCATGTCTAACGCATCTATGTCATGATGTCAGTTGTGACATCATTGGCTCTCTGCGGTTACAATCAGTTGAATTTCTCCATCGATTGTAAGCTCAACTCATTTATGATGTCATTATGGATAAGGTCTGAATGGCTGTCTGAGCAAATATAATTTCTCATACATGCAATACATCAATGATGGATGAGAGGAGGGGGCCTGGAGCGACATACATCTCTTGTTTTTCTGTCATCGGACTGAGAGTGGGATGGGTGTAACAAGGGCCATTTCTAGGTCCCCCCTCTGCAATCTCCCCTCTGGTCGACAGGTCAACCACTCTTCCTAAATGGTCCTCCCTGTTCAGGTATGGCTTTGGAATCCATACCTTCACCACTCCTCCCAAGTTTCCAGCACACTTCACTTGTTCTTTGAAGCTCCAGGCAATAAAGCAGCCATCTCTGCCAGGTTTGCACCATATACCCATTTGTCCCAATGGTTCTGTGGTTCTGGGGAAAAAGAGAACTTCGTGCCTGGCGGGAACAATGGACACTGCTTCGGGTGTGACTTCAATACGTCAAACGTCTGTGTCTCTACATCTGTTTTTGTTTCTATGTCCAGTAGTATTTCCATTCCTATCATTGTTTCAGTAGTCTTCTTGCATTGTGCTATAGCTATTGTAATAACACAAAAGGCGAAAAGCACTAAGGCTTCTATCAACACCTTCAGTCCATTAGCCACCCATGTAGGTATCCAGGAGAAGATGTATATCCGCATATCGTCATCTTCTTCCGTCCGATCTGGTGCTGCCTCCAGTTTAAAATGTAGGTCTGACAGTTGCATGATTGTTTCTATTAACGTCTTATTTTCTCCATCGTGGAAGACATCTTTGTTGAAATGCAATTTGCTCTCTTCAATCTTGCCAGCCCTGCAGACCTTTTCGTCCTTTGGTGTGCATCAATTTTGGGGAACCCATCTACATTGATGTCTTTTCGAGGCGATACTAATGCTGGAGTGTTCAACTGTACTAGAGAGCATATTCCTCCAGAATTTGGTGGTAATTGCATGTATGCCTTGGATCTAAATGCCCAGTAGTGATCTGCCATACTGACCTTCATGTCTTTTATTTTCGATATTCCTTTGCATCCCTTACTTTCTCCAACCTTCAATAGGCTGTCATTCTGGAACCATAAGGAAGCATTCTCGAGTGGTATGATTGGCATAGGACCTGCTCCATTTTCTACCCGGGTGAGCAGTTTTGCACTTGCTGCACATTCCTTGAGGCAATTATCATTTTCTCTCTGTACCACTTCTACTGGGACTGTCGGGAGTGCATGTGCTTTGCTCCTTATGATCCCTTCCTTCAATCCTTCTCCTGTGTATGTTTGTCTGTATACTAGCAGTCAAGGTCTTTCCCAGCATCCTGGCATCCCTCCTATCTGCTTTTGCCCTTCCATGGGAATTCTAACTCCTTTTCTGTCCCTATTCTTGCTTTCCTCTGGTTGGGCTATCAGGAATGTACTCTATTGTCTTGTCAGCGCTCCAATAGTCGTCGATAATTTCTTGAGTCTTGATGTAGCTGTTCTCATACGGGAATGTCTTCTGTGACATCCATCTTAGTGTGGCTCATCTTCCTTGGAATTGACCACTAGTTGTTCAGAGTGACAAGTGCATGAGCCACTGTGCTCTGGCTGTTGGGATTTCAGTGGCTATGAAGCATCCAGGGCATAAGGGATGGAAGAGCACGCTGGAACGCTTACCTGATGCCCTGTGGGAGTGTTGTGATTTCTGATGCTGGGTACATGCAAGCTCCTAACCACTCCTTCCCCACTGTTGCACAGATGGCAGAAACAGCCCTGTGAACGGTGCAGTAGGTAGTGGTTGGATGAAGTCCAGTGAGTGTAGTGTAGTTGGCTAGGGACCCGTGCTGGTGAAGAAGGACCCTGATTGGATGATTCTGCAGTGCAAATGAGGTGGCTAAAGGGGGGATAAGGATGATTAGTCACTGGGTGTGCTCTTGCTGCTATTCCTCCAGACCTCCCCTCACCCGATGCCCCTGATATGCTGGCTGGCAGACTGGCTCACCTCTTATTGAGAAGTTGTGCACCCAAGCATGCAAACAACAGTTCCCATCCAGTTTCTTCACTAGTGGGTGCACGGTCCAGTCCTGCTGCAACTCGCGTGATGCTAGGGGCAAGAACAAGTCCCTAACTTCTTCAACTGTCCTTATGTTAACGCGTCGCGCTAAGTTTTGTAAAATGTATGGCAAGCCCATGTCCTAAATGTCCAGCATGGCTTGCGCTGAGAAATATCTTGCTTAGGCTTGTTGTCCTTTGCATGTGGGCTTATGACTTGCTGCCCTCCCCCGAAGACCCAAGGGCCTAGATTGCCAGGTAAGCCGCCAGACTAATACTAGCTCGCACAGTGTCTCTGTGCAGGAGAGTTCTCACTAGTTTTTTTTGTCTTTGTTTTTCTAGGCGAGCGTCTGCAGAGCCCTGAAGAGGAACAGAGCCTGCAATCTGGAAATAACACAGCTGTTGGAATGCTGGAGCTCAGGCATGCGGATCGCAAGAATGACCAATAGGGGACTCTGGTGTGCAGATCAGGCATTCTGGTGTTCCGGTATGCAGTTCAGGTAAGCTGGTGATCCGGTATGCAGATCAGGTAATCTGGTGGTGGTCTGGTATGCAGATCAGGCAAGCTGGAGCTCCGGTGTGCAGATCAGGTAAGTTAGAGGGCACGTGATGGAAAATCCAAGTGGAATGGTAAGCGTTAGCTGCTGATGAAGTGAGCAGAAATAACGCAAAGAACAGGGTGTAGCCCAGAGCATGGTTTTATAGGCCCGAGCTGCACCCTGTGCTTCTGGACTGTGCGTCTCGCGGAACATAACTTGGTATTTCTGGGGGCAATCTTGGATTCTGGGTGGTGGTAAACCCTGGTGGCCATCTTGGATGTGGAACTTTCTATGTTTCCTTGAGCAGGAGCCTCCTGTGCCAGCCAGCAATTAACGAGTCCAGTCTCCCCTTGCCTATATCTGTGAATACCTGGGGGTACATGCCTGATGCCCTTAGTGATCGTGACACACACATAGCAGCTCTCCTTCATGGTCTCTCTCTCCCCACCTTTGTCATGTGCTGATACCACACGTTGTTAGATATGTGGGCTGAATCAGCTAAGTATGCGTTTACGTGTTTGAAATCTATGTCTGCACTTTGCCTGAGTCTCTTTACTTCTCAGGCAGTGCTAGTCATCTGCCCATATATGGCTTTGGTAACAGCAGGAATAGGGGTTGTGTTAGTAGGTATCAAAGCATATGCATGAGGCAATACAATCTTTTATAGAGCAAAGAGAGTAAAGAGGTAGAGACAGTAGAAGGCACAAAATATCAACACAATAGATCTTGTCACTGCTTCCACTTTCTGCAATGCTGGATGCCTCTTATATTGTCCACAGAGCCCATGAGACCACTTGAAAAAATATTTGAAATACATTATTATTGCTTTATTATGTTAATCAAGCTCTCGTGCGGTAGTACTGATTCAGTGCAGCAAAAAAAGTTGTTCGCAAACAAATCATATCTTTGCACTATTAAGCAATGTAATGACTGGCATATCACCTTGTGTTAATGCAGCGTAGGTATGCTCCATATAAAGTAAGAAGGAATAAAAGAACACATTAGGCGGTATCATTAGTCGAGTGTTTTCATATTTAGGAAAGTTCTTTGCAAGGTGTCTGCAGGTATAGAATCATTTTGCTGAAATCAGTACAAACATTCACGATGATTAGCTAGCCTGAGGAAATTACAATATGCCTAATCTAAATTTTAATTTTCTTCTTGCCTAACTCTAGTTTGTGATCATGTTTGCACTTGCTGCAATGTTTCTTCTTGTCAGTCTTCTTGTGTCTGATCATTTCACAGCCTTATCAGTTGCTTGTTCTGCAAGGTATGGCCCCTCAAACCTAAATTCTGCAGAAACACTTGATCTCCAGGGTAAAGCTGTGGTTGCTTCAGCAGTTCAGACTATTTTATTGGTGAATTATCTTCCTCATCCTTCTTCAACCTCCACCGCCGGGACGATTGGAGCTGTTGAGAAATAAAAGAAGCACTAGTCATCATTGAAGCAAGGAATTCACGCATTTCAGCACCTAGGATTGTGGCAATAGTTTGGGCGTCTGTTAGTGCTCTACTGGGAGGAGCAAGCGGGAGTCGCATGTGTCGGCCTCTCACCACCTCAAGAGGGGTTAAATGGTGGTCAGATACAGGTTGATTGAGCAATGCAAACAAGGCTAGGGACAAGCAATGCAGTCATCCCTTTTTTAGCGTTGCTTTTATTTTGGGAATCTTTTCTTTGAGCAAGCCATTGAGGTGTTCACAAACCTCATTATCTTGCGGGTGATATGTGCAGGGAAACGTATGCTTAACCCCAAGCCGGGCTGTGATGTGCTTGAAAACTTAATTTACGAAATGAGGGACATTGTCTGAACGCAGGACCTTGCACATCCCCTATCGTGAAAACCCCTCTCTGACGAAGAATTTCATCACACTAAGGGCATCACGGTGTGAGCATGGACCAGATTCGATCCAGCAAGAAAAAGGGCATACAAAAATTAGCATGTATCTATACCCTTGGCATATTTGGATCATATCCACATAATCTATATGGAGATGTTGAAATGGCCCATTAGGGCACGGAATTACTCCTTGCACTACGTGTAAAGTGTGACCCACATTGAATTACTGACATTCTATACAGGAAGTAAAAATAATAGGTCATGCTCTGTATTTTTTGTTTCCGAGGGGTCTGTGTTTAATAGAGCAAGGGCTATATGGAAAAATGTGTGAAACACAGACTACCATTGTCTCCTGTTTCATAACGTAGAAAATTGTTCAGACTATAATCAGGGCTGGACTTGGAACCAAAAGTGACCCTGGACATTTTTTTAAAGTGGCCCCATATTTCGCCAAATGATCGAGCACTGTGTGTGAACCCAACCCTTCTATGAGGGGATTGGGAGTATCCTCCAAGAAAATGTTGAATGAAATTAGTCAAAATGAGTGCATCTAAAACATGTTTTAAACATATACAGATTAAAATGTCATGTTTTTAATAAGTTAATGATCTCGCAAAAATAGATCTTCAATGATAGAGAGACAATGGTGCAGGGTTGAGTGTAGGGACGTACTCTCACTTGGTGTAGTGTTGGGCGCAGGGAGGGGCAAATATTTGTAGTACCCTGATCTAGGATACATTTTTCAGCAACCCGTTCATCTGGCAGAGTGACACCCTCCGCAGCTTATACATCCAAATCCAGGGACCCATCTCAGTGGTACCCTAGGAAGCCCATTAGCTTTACCCAAGAACCAATCCAGGTTGTTTGTGGGAATGGTTTCACCTAGCTGGGGTCGGATGTGTGTGTCTTTATGGCTGTGTTGTGTATGGGGAAAGGAGCAGAACAGCCAAGGAGGAAGTACTCATTCTTTCTGTATTTTTATTTTTTAAAGATACAGTGATATTATAAGACAACATGTACATACAGGAGCACAGGGAGGGCAAATAAGGGTAGGAGGAATCCAATTTTGAAGGGGAGGACCCACAGACCGAATAATGTAAATGATTATCCAATCTAACATCACTTAGTGCAGGAGTGGCTTTGTGCTTTCAGAGTGGCCCTGCAGCAGTGCTGAAAGAGGGTGTTGACAGCTTGCTCTGTAATAGAACAAACACATACATAGATTGAGGAGTATGCAGTAAATCGGCTAAGAACTCTAATGTTAACTGCAATCCAGCCCTCAATTGACAGATGTGAAACTTTTTACGTGGAAGAACCTATACAAAGTGCATATAACCACTCCAAGAAAAACATTTAAAAGTGGCTTTTCGTGAGTAGAGATAGATCACCACTTTGAAAAGATCCCTACCTACCCAAAACGCACCAATGCCTGGCTTTCAGAATACACATCACCCGAATGGCACCTCTCACACACTCGGTCCTACTGCTCAGCAAAGCTACAGCACTTTTAAACAAAAATTACTGTCAGCACTTATTATGTTAATGTAGTTGTGAAAACAAAGCAGGATCTTAGTAAAAACAGGAAAAAACGTATTTTAGGCTAAATGCAACGATTGAATAATAACGCCTTGGTGAGCTGAAACTAAAATATGAGAACGGATGGGAAACTTGACTGGCAGAAAGGGTTTACAGAACAATGCACTACTGAGCTTGACAGGCTTTCATATGGTTACTGCAGGATGCCATGTGATATTTAAAATATTGCACAGTCTCAGTAGCGGCAGCCTAGTTAAGGTTACACAACACTTTATATAGGAGAAACATTTTTCCCCTTTAATATTTGACCATGTCTGTGAAAGTTCTCCAAACCTGGCAAACAACTCATCTGGCACTCATGCCAAACTTGGTGGTTTCCTGAATATTTTCATGCAGAATGTTTTTTACAAAAATGTCTTTTTATCCAATGGGTTGCTATCCGGCGTGCGGGATCCAACAGGGTTAAAGGATCTTCTCCCTTCAAGGCAGTGAGCTCCCAACATCAGTGCTCACCTTGATGGCACTTTGGCATAATTCAGCCTTCTGAATGCTGCTGGAACTGTTTTGAGGCAGGTTAAGTCCTGACATGAGACAAAAGAGCCCAGTGCTGCATTTGTTTGTTGCACTCTGCAGCCTTCTGAACAGAATTACCCAGTTACTGAAAAGTTGCTTCTGGCAGGTGGGGGGTTAAGGAGGTCACAAATTCTCATAAACACCAATCCGTAACTCCTAAGGGAGCCCCAGGAAGTTAATGTTCTCCAATGAGGGAAGCCCCTATGAATAGTTGAATAGTTTGCTGCACCTTAGCTCATATGATGCATCCATTGCTGATAGGGTCAAGCTAATGGGGGGTTAAACAAGCCAGGACCCAATTAGGTTTTGCCAATATGGCAGATATTGATCACTCTTCCCCAGTTTTCTGTGTGGGGTGAACCTTCAGTTTATATCAGATTCTTGAATGCGTCATTACGATTCACTTCTTATACCTGTATTATCACATGTTTACTGACTTTTCTTATGTGTTCTACACTGGAGGGGCAAAAAGGGTTTTGGTTTGTAACTAATGTCTGTTTGCTACTCGTCATCCAGCAGGTACAACAGTGCTCAGGACACCACATGGAGCATTTGTTAGTACACCTGGCCCTGTGCACTTCCCCTGTTGCCATCACTAAGCATACCCCTTCCCCCCCCCCCCGCGGCCACTGCTTCCTGTTCTCAGACCACTAATGCCTCAGAAGCAATCCAGCCCCATCATCCAAGAAGAACCCAGATGTACCCACATGTCTCTCCTTATTATGGGAGCTATACAGGATTAGTGCAGGTTCTCCAAGTGGGACTTGCGATCACGGTCCTGATTCAGAGTCCGGAGTTCCTTACATATGTCCATTGTTGGTGCAACCAGCACACTAGACTTTCAGCATCTCTTCCGTGTTAATCGGGGACCCTCCAACTGGGAAAAGGACAACATCCGAGAAGTGATCGGAGCTCCCAGATCATGAACATTATTTGTATCTTTTATTGATTTACAATTAAAAACACTACTTAATGGATTGCGAAACTGTGTATCCTTTTAATGCAATTGAAATGTCCTAAATTGTTATTACTACTTGACTTTACAATGAATGGGTCACAATGGTTTTGCTCATATTGTTTCTCGTAATTATTAACCCTGCAGCTTCCGGTGCCATATTGAACAGTGACCTATCTAATGTCGAAGTAGGTCAGCACAAAAGGGAAAATACTGAGTTCATAGCACAGTGTGCAAGCAATTTTAATTAACATGGAGAAATGAAAGTAAACCAACAGCTTCACTGCCAGTGCTCTTCTACTACTCATATGTCAAAATGTCTTCACTGCATTTCTGGTCCGCAAAAAGTACCCTTCCAACACTGCCCCCCCCATAGAGCCTATTTCACTTTAACCTCGTCCAGCACTACCATGATGCTTTCTCCTGCACTGCTCTAGCCTTTCACACCCCACCGCCCATTCCACAGCATTGCCAATTCCATGAATCTGCTTCATTGCCCATATCATTTAGCCCCAATTGCCCTACCTATCATCAGCATCTCACCTTGTGCCTTGCCTACTGCGCAACCCCAGGCAACAGTAGAGTCGAATCGCAGAGCTGGCATATAATGACATGATGCCAATTACTTGATCTAAACACCCTAAACCACCCCAAGGTGGCCAGCCACCTCCCAATTCTATGAGGTGTAAGAAAACCTCTCGACCTTTGACGCACACTCCAAGACCAAGATGATGTTTTTTTCAAAATCAGGAGCGCCACACAGCCAAACTAGAGCACTTCACAAAAATTACTTGTCTGTTTACCTGAGTAGGTGAGTAGCAGCTTGCAAAATGAAAGGAGAAGCAACCACAATTGTATCTGAAGTGGGCTCAGTTTACAGCATCCGTGCTTATTCCACATCATCTGTTGACATTTGCCAATGCTACCGTGGAAGCTGGTGCAAATACTACAATTAAGGGCCATAATGGTATCTGGGGCTGAACGACGTCCAAGACGTTTGCAGTATTTTATCAGCACCATGATAGCAGTAGAGATTAGAATGCAGATATCCTCTCAAAAGGACCAGGCATTGGATGGTCTGTAAAACAGATAGTCACTGTGAGGGAGCTCCAGAGTGGAGCAGCCGAGTTGAGGGGAAATACAGATACTACATTATTGCCTGATATGTGACTGATTCTGGCCCAGCCCTTCCGGCTAAGAACCTTTGCCCAATTTTAAACTTTTTTTAGAAGCTAGCCTGGCGTGACTTTCTTTGGCCTAAGGCCTCCAATTTTCATAGACGAGCCTGATTCGGCTTTTCACATGTGATGTTCACACCTGATGCCTGTACATAAAATAGCTGAGCCTCTTCCTCCCTCAACCTCACAACTGAACCAGCCTTTCGGAGGCACTAGCCATTCAGGAGTTTGACTTCCCTGTAGGCCAGTCAACCTCGGACAAAGGGCACCAAGCAAACATAGAATCATAACCTCTATCCTAGGTCCATAGCAGCCCACACGACAATATACTGTACTGGCCCAGTGTGAGGCAGTTTTTAGCTTTGGCTACTCAAAACTATTGCATGTAAGCACAGTCAGGCAGATGATGGCATCTGACGAGGGACACAGAGCTTGTGGCTGCTGTTCGGTTCTTTACCCACCCATGCTAATACGTCTGGCCATTCTCACCAATTACCTACCCCTCCGCACTCAAAACGCATCCTCCGGGGATCTCTTCAAGCACACTTTAACTACCAGTAACATCAAACATTGTACAGTAAGTGCTTGCCAGTGTTATTTCAGAGCATTGTTCTGTGTTATTGGCTTGATTGGAGCTGTAAATGTGTAACTGATGTAATAAGCAAGTCTTAACTAAGCTGTCTTGAGTCACTTGATTTATACGTAGTATGTATATCCTTGCACTTAAGTCTTATTAAAAACAAACAACGGCAAAGGCAACTGTTTTGGCTTGAGTATAGATATATATTCAATGGGCATTTGCCAGGCACTGCTATCATATGCCCAGGTACTCGTACCATTTTTCAGCTGTTTCCATGGCCAGTTGCTACCAATATGGCAGTGTCAGGGGAATGCATTCCCTGGGCCTACACAAACGCCAAAACTGCTCTCTCTGCCAATGCTCTTTGATGCACTGCCATGCTGGAGGCTTTCACCAAAGTCTCTGGGCCGTTTTACAAAAAGCACATTTTCACACAATTGCAATGCAGGTATTGCTGCAGAATGTGCAAGAGACATATTTTATTGTGTTATTTCCAGGTCGGGCCCTGTACCACTCCGTTTATTTAGAGCTAAATCGCAGACTGGGCATTATTGAATAATGTAGGTCGGGCAGTTGTCAGGACGGGGCTTTGGCCCTGTTTCACCACAGCCCCCTCTGCAGAGAGTGATTCCCCCCACCCCCAACATGACCCTGTCTTGGCCGGGACCCAGGAGCGCTGTCACTGGATCGTGTTAGCTGGTAAATATGGACCTAAAAGGTTTGAAAACGTATCTTAATAAAGCATGGTTCGTTGTAAGGACAGAGCTCTTCATTAAAACGAACAAGTTCATAAGTCTATATTTTACATCCTGGTTTATCCACAAATGCGTGCACACCTCACCAAATTCATTCAGCTTCCAGGGTCGACTCGTCCATCTGAAACTCAAACATCATTTATCCTACTGCAATTAAATAACAGTGATGCTAGGCTGGACAGAGCCCGTCATTCTCCGAAAAGTGGCCTTGAGTTGGGTTCTGCCATGTCTCACCCACTAGCCTATTTTACCACTACCCTTTGTGAAAAATGCTCATCTCGGTTGGAGAAGCGGGAGCATTTTTATCATTGCTTTTGCTGCACCTACCTCTCGTTTTGTTTATCTGTGGCCATGACCCCTGCCGGCAGCCCTCTAATGTGAAAGCAGTTATGTCTATCTTGGGGGTCTAGGGGTGGAGAAAAAGATGCGTACAACTGTGTTAAGCCTGTCTGCTGGGGTTGGTGCCACAAGGAAACCAAGTGAGAGGTGGGCGCAGCAAAATGAATCCAAGCAATGTGTCTGCCTCTGCCTCTCCTAGTGACATCTGCAATAAGGTAATCCTCACCTCTGTAATTACGCTACACACCCTGTCAGAGCGCCCCCACTCCTCGATTTCTCACCACACTTATAGCACTGTACTGAGCTCCTGTGAGGCTGCTAGCCTGCACCAGTCTCTGCTGCATTGGAAACGCACCCCGTCATTAGAGGTCAGCAGTCTATCCTTGGACTTGAAAATCTTGCGCGCCTACTGCAAAACAGCCACTCAAGTTTAAAGCCGTATGGCTTCTGAAACCCAAATCCCACCGTGTGCTGCTCCTAATCCCAGAAAAGGTTGATGGCGGGTGCCGGCTTACCTTAATCGCATCCTCCTGAATGTGCTCAATAAGCTGCTGTGGGACGGCCTTTCACATCCAGAGCCGGAGTACTGGCAGCAGGTCATCACGACGGCATGGGCGGCCCAGGCAGCACTTCAGCACCTGCGCATGCGAACCAAGCACACTACAGCATGTGCAGGGCGGTGCCTGGCGACTGTGCCCGTGCCCTCCACAATGCGCAGGTGCGAGGCAGGCAGCAGCCACTAGCCAACAAACCACCCAGCCAGACTCAGGCTGGACTGGGTGATATGCTGCATTTAATGTATCCTTCCCCCAAGAAAAGAGGGCCTAGGTCTTGAGGCCCAGCGGGGAAAGTCCCGGTGTCCCGTGGCTCAGTCCAGGCCTGATAATGACATCCAATGATGGTAGTTTAGACCATCATATTAAAATACCCAGACTCAGTGCTTTTTGCTTATAGCAAATATGATTGTTGGTTGATTCATTTTATTTTCAACAATGCTGTATTTGTTGCAGCTTTTTTCATAAAAAACATAACATTATACACACACAATGCGTTTTCCTTGAAGGGTTTTACATAAAATGGTTCTATTCTCACAGCTTTCTGTTACAAACATTATCCTTTCATCAAAACCAATGGCCCTCATTACAACTCCGGCGGTAGCTGTGCCCTTATTTAGGGCACGGCTGCCACCAGAGTTGCATTTTTTCCGGCACACGCGAATGGGTAAGAACCGGGTCATGCCGAGTTTGGCGGACCCGGTAATTGCCCATTCGTGGGTGCCGTTATGGCCGGCCTCCCGATCCCCATTCTGCCCTATGGGAGAATGGTTGCACCGGCACCGTTAATATCAGTGCTGGTGCAATCATGAGTTCTTCACGTGGGTGCCGGTCTGCACGCCTGGTCAGACCAGGCATGCAGTCAGGAACCCGCGAGCAGAACTCATAATGTGTAACGTTGTTGCCTTTCCGCCACACTCATAATGAGGTGCCAATGGCTTTTGTCACTTTTCTACATACAGAGATATGCTAATATGTTTATAAAATGATGTGTCAACGCGTTTTGGTCTTTCTCTCATGGGATAAACCCCATCTTCAAAAAGATTTTCCCCAAGGCCTTCGTCAGGACAAATGGTACTCTCAGTTGGCTAATGAGTCATCTAAACTTTAACATAGGGTTCTAGAAAAAATGAATAAAAATCATGAATAAAAATATATAAGCACTTTGCTTACGGGGTTGTTCAATTCAATTAAAAATGTCATACATAGTTTTGGTCTACTGACTTGTTTAGTAGACTTGAAACAGGGACCACTAACGAGTGGATATGTTGTTTATGGAGCCACTTGTTAACACTGTTGCGCTAACATATAGGGTTGTTGTTTTATTCTGGATGGGATTATTTATCAAAAGTAGTTCTACACATTCAATTTTTGATTTGTAATTTATACTTTATTCGCATACCTTGGCACGAGATGGATTAGTAGATGTCGTGCGATGTGTCTTCTATTTTCTTCCCCAGGTTTAGACTCCTATGGGTGATAATAAAAGACTGAAGCTAAAGGTGTTTTATTTAGAATTTATCTCATTGTCCTTATGCACTTCTAATGCTATTATGAGTGACACTAGTTCTGCCACTTGTGCTGAAAAATGTGAAGGCAATTTTGCGCTTGCTACTACTTCAACTGTCCCGCACAAGTTCATTTTCACTACTGCTGTCCTCGTACGTCTCTCCCCCATCGTCTGGTCTATTGTCGAGGACCTGTCAATTGAGAGTACCTATCCTCCTTCGAATGTTTTTGAAGGACGAGTACATAATCTCCCTCCTCTGCTGGTTCTGCTACAAATGTAAATGAGTTTACAGTTCTGCAACTTACTATATTTATCGCCGGATTCAAGATAATTATCTTGTATCCCGACCCTCTGTGTGGTCAGTGCAAGCTTGGGCTTTTTTGAAATTGGTGAAAAAGGGCGTACATATTATTTCCCCAAATGCTTCAGTCATCCTCTGTGCCATGTCAGATTGTTGTCACCATTCTGTGCCTCTCGAACTCCACTTAACAGGAGTATTGTGTATGTGCTGTAATGGGACACCCAAGCTTTGCAGTAAATACAGAGGCCCAGGAATTGCTGCATTTCTCTTACAATCAGTGTTGGCTTTGTTCTGAAAATCACCTCTGCTCTTTCTGGGGTTACTTTCCTGCCTTCCTGTGATATTAAGTGACCAATATACAAAACATTGCTTTGGCACTTTGGCAATATTGCAATTTCGCCTTGTCCACCTTGTAACCCTTTTCTGTTAATATTGTCAGCAACTCCATTGAGTCTTTTCAGCACTGTCCTTCTGCCTGCTACAAATCAAGATGTCATCTATGTACTGAATGATCGTTCTATCTAAATGTATGCTCCCTAGGTCCATTTGGAGGGCCCTGTTGAATATGGAGCGTAATTTGCAGTACCCTTGAGAAGTCTGTTTCCACTTGGTGTTTCTATATAGGAACAATGTCAGGTCCTGTGACTCCTCATGAAGTGTTATAGAGAAGAAAGTGTTCTTCAGATCTATCACTGTGAAATGGGTAACTTCCAGAGGAATGCTACATAATATTGTCGCTGGATTAGGAACTAATGGAAATTCCACCTCAACAACATTGTTCAAAGGGCGCAAGTCCTGAATTAAATGCCATGATCACCATGTCACCTTCTTCACCGGATACAAAGCTGTGTTACACTGTGACTCTGATGGCACCAAAATTCCTTGCTGCTCTAACACATACATTGGGCCTCATTACACGGATGGCGGTAAGGATTTACCGGTACCGGTAAATCCTTACCGCCTTACTACGAGGTCCCTTTGCCGGTTGGGGATTTAACGCCTGCTTTTTGCAGGCGTTAAAAACCAACCCGCAAAGGGACCCAGGGAGCTAATTACTGTACCGTAATTAGCGCCTTCCCCATTCCCATTGAGCCCTATGGGGCAAAAATGGGAATGAGGAAGGGCAATGGTGGAAGGGGGAATTACCGCCCCACCAACCTTGGAATGGGGCGGTAATTCCCCTTTCCGCCAAGGCGATGCCAGTATTTTACCGGCATGAACCATGGCGCTAATAGCGCCATGGTTCTCCGCCATCCGTGTAATGAGGCCCATTGTCTCAAAAATGCCTTTGTCTGCTTCTCTGGACAAGGAATATTGCTTTGCCTTTGGTAGGATTGCCCATGGTTTGAGCTTGATCTTAACAGCTCCTACTCCATTCAACAGGCCCACATCATATGGGCTGTTGGTCCATAAACCACTTGGTGCTTGTGCTAGATCTTCTTCAAGAATTGGCAGTGGTACCTTCTTCAGTAGGGCCATTATCTATGGCACCTCTCTATAATGAATTATCAGCCAATGGGTAATGGTCATGAAAATACTGTCTCTAGGTCTTAATAGTCATCTCGGAACAAGTCCCTGTTGTGCAGTCAGTGAATCTGTGCCCTTCTCCTACTTTGATTGCTATTCTCCATGCCCGTCCTGAGTCATCGGTCCCTATGGCTGTCTCTAGTTCCACTGGGAACATGTGTCCTTTCTTTTCATCGAAAAGGATTTCTGGCCTGAATAAAAATGTATTGGGTAAGCCAATCAATTTGTCTCGTATACCTGGAAGACATGCTAATAGTATTTACACTCCATATTGGAATAACTCTGGGTCTACAGGCACCCCCCTCTGTACAGTCTGACCGAATAATGTCTGAATGAATTATCGCGTGTTCATGTAGTGAATTCCTGGGGTCAACCACACTATCCCCTGCTCGGTGAATGAAATGGTCATGTTAAGTAGGCTCATCATGTCCCTACCCATTATGTTAACCTGTGTCTGTCGGAAATATAACAGTGGCACTGTAAAAGTCATGTTCTCCTATAGAGATTGGGAGTTCGTATGCAAAAGGAACCAAATAGGTATCCCCAGAAAATTCCTTTGCATTCATGGCAAAGCCTGACATTGGGTATCTCCATTCCCTAATACAGGATCTGGTTGCCACCATATCCACGAGAAAAGAGAATATCATGTCACCTATGGTTACACCTACAAGTGGTTCCTCGTTCGGGTTGGGTCGGGTGCAACGGATAGGATTGAGCACATCAGGTCTGTCTCCGTGCTGTCTTATTGTGGGTACATTTTCATCTGTGTCCCAATGAAAAAGTTGCCCTCAACTACGGTCACTCCTCCTGGCTTTGTGACATGTGTCTGCATTGTCAAATCTGTATGCTGCGTGGCTACAATGTTCTGTTTTGGTGCTTGCTGTGTTGCCTGTAGTGTCTGTGTGTGCTCTTGTGTCTGTAGTGTGATTGCAGGGGCTGTTGAGACTGTCCAGATGTCTGTTACACTGGCGCTATATGCAGTGCATATGTTTGTGTCTGCATGTGATCTTGGGCATAGCAGTTCGAGCTGCTCACTCTGGTATGTCGCTTGATAGGTTGCCCCTCCATTCTGCTTCATTCCACCTCCATTCCTGCACTGTCTCTCTACATGACCTACACTCCCGCACATCCAGCACTGCAGTGGAACACCATAGGTCTCGGCTGTCCCCCGATAAACCTGTCTCCTCCCTGCTGCATCGAGTATCCGTACCCTCTTTCCCCAGGGCACTCCTCGTCTTCCCCGTGGCCAATGGTTGGAATCTCTTCTTCCTGCAACATATCCCCCTACCATCTGTGGTCAGTTCTGTGGGTTCTGGGTAACTACACTTGTCAATATAGCATCTTCCATTGTGATAACTTTTTATGCACTGGTTTTGCCTCCTCATGTTTCCTTTCCTCACGTTTCCTTTTGGTATTATCCTGCATTAATCAACAGTAATGTACTATTGGAACTTTTAGGAACATTTTAGAAAATGTATGTTTCACCCTAAAATACCCAGGGTAATCCAGACATGGACCCCTTACTCACTGTGCTTGGAGAGGCACAGCTTCACCTCACTTTTGTGGCCTGACTAGGCCGAAACACCTGTCTTGGGTTGCTGTTGGTACTCTTGTTAAGAGGAGAATTGCCTAGAATTCCGGTGCAGGACTGCCCTTGTGGGTGGGACAAAGACTGATATGTAAATGGCTATTTCTCCTCTGTGAATGGTACAGTGAGCTAAAACCTAGTTATAGACCTACTCGAGTAGGCACCTTCCCACAGAACAGGTTATTTGGCTGTGTTCATCCTTGGTAGTTGGGCTCACAGACCTCTTTTTTTGTCCCCATCTTTTGAGTAGTGTACTATAGTTAACTAAATATCTGACCATGGTTTCACTTCCATCCCCATTAGGTTCTTTAGTTGGTTCTGTACTTGCAGTGGTAGCCCTTTACTTAATATACAATAGAATAACCCCACTGTTTTATCCCATGTCTCTCTTATTTCGAGACACCAATGTTCTTGTATCTCCTGTAATATATTGAGGTGGGTCTTTGTCCTCACACATTTTGCATGCTACAACTGCGTTTATGTCAGAGATGTGCGGGCACTGTGCTCTTAGAACCTGCCATACGGCCACCCTGCAGTTGTTCAACGGGACACCATTGTGCACTGTGTTCTGTGCTGTCACTCCGGGGTACCCTGGCCATTTCCACATGTCGTCAGCTACCTCCCCAAGAATGACTGAGAGAAATATCTTCATTTCACCCACTGCTAGTGTCGTCCCAGCTGTCTTTCTAACTTGTATATTCATTTCCCTGATCCTGTGGTCAACAAGGGCAGGTTGCACCTCAAATTATCCTTACCCTTTTTTTGCAATGCTATGTAC
Source organism: Ambystoma mexicanum (assembly GCF_040938575.1). Lineage (NCBI taxonomy): Eukaryota > Metazoa > Chordata > Amphibia > Caudata > Ambystomatidae > Ambystoma > Ambystoma mexicanum. The sequence continues at coordinate 923,301,985 of NC_090927.1, read as the reverse complement.
TGTTGTCGTCTGCCACCCTTTTCTAGTAATGATGTGTTATTTATATAGCGCCTTAATCCAAAGCACTTTACAGAGCACATATTTACATACAATATCACCCAACCAAAATTGGTACTCATTTATCGACCTCAGAAGGATGAAAGGCTGAGTTGGCCTTGCCGGGATTCGAACCTGTGACCTGCATGCAGATCATGCTCAGATCGCAGCAGCGAAAGCTCAACCTGCTTAGCTATCTCACCGGCCTACGGGAACTGTAACGGGAAATGTATCAATCCTATTCCCTTGTCATGCTTCCCTACCTCTCTGGTGGCTGTGAACACTTGTGTCATGCTTGCTCTTTTCCATCCCACTACGGCTCTCAACCTCTGAGCATATGGAGTACATTTGTCTGCACTATGCGATCAAGGCCCCCTTCGGGTTCTAGCTTACTTTTCCCAATGTTTTCCTCTCCATCCCATAATGTCTCCCGCTTGGGGTTTACTTCTCTGGAGGGGCGACATGGCCTCCTCCCTTCGTCATCATCACTTTCCCTTAGATCTTTATCCAATCCCATTGTCACTGTCATTATGTCCTCTCTTCCCTCATCTTAAAAATGTAACCTCCTTATCGGATGTCTCCCCTGCTGTCTCCCCGTTATTCTGTCCAGTGAATTGCTCTCCCCCCTCAATGGGGATGCCGCTATACTTCTACTCATCCTCGGGTTAGCAGCGCTATCCCCCCTGCTCCTATGAAGTATCCATATTCTTCTTTATAACCTCTCTTCCTCCTCATCATTAACTATGTTGATCCTGTCATAATGTCTGCTACCTCCTTGAGGAGTCTTTCCCTACTTCTCTCCCATCCTGTCTCCTGTCCCTCTCTTCTTCTTCTCTACACTGATGCTCTTTAACAAGCCTCTAGATCTCCAACTTACTCTTCTCTATTTTCACCTGCAATTGCCTCTCCTTTTCCTCTTCCACTGTTACCTTCACTTCTTCCTCTACCTCCTTCTGTCTTTTCTTCTCTCTCTCCTCCTTTTCTTTCTCTTCTGCTTTCTCCTTCTCCATTTGTATCCACTTTCTCTCCCCCCTCTCTTTCCTCTACTTCTTCCATTATCTCTGCCCATTCCCTAGCCTCTTCTTCTTGCGTTTCTGTGCTTCCTCTTCTGCGCTAATATGTTCGCCTGCTTCTTTCCTGTCCCATTTGAGCAGTATCTGTCCTATCCACTCATTTGGTGGGACTGTTACGCTGTTATCCCCACTATGTCCCCATGTCTCCTTGTCGTTCCCTGTTAATTTCAATTTCAGATCGCTGCGCTCTCTGCATTCATTGCCTATAGCATCTATTCTTTTGTTTGCTAGCTTCGTGCCCCTAAGCGTGTCCTCGCTGCTATACGTGGGTGGTGTATAAAAGGGATTGTTATAAACTGCTTTTTTGTTCCTTTTAAGGGGTAAAATCCCTGGATTTCTGTTGTGGGGTCTGTGGTTAGAGGAGGAAGAGGAGGAACTGTGGGTGCTTCACCTCCTGCATCATGCTGACTCAGCATCCACTCCTTCTTGGGCAGGTCCTCTTCCTTGTCCTCAGACATTTTCCATAGCTCCAAAATAGCTAGCCGTATACTAACTATTTTCACTTTATAGGGGGCATGTAAATATGTGGTCATGTGTTGCAGCACATACTTGGAAAAGTTGCGCTCCCAGGGCCATGGCTTTGCCATTTTGCCCTCTGTATCGAGAGTCCATTCCGAAATATACTTGCATATTTTGTCTTCATACCGCTCAAGGGCCTTGCATAAATGTTTAAGGGGTGTGTCCCCCATGCTGGCACCTCACTTCTGACTACGAATACTTAATTGACCGCGAGTCAGGATTTTTTACACACTCAAATACATTTTTCAGTTTGCAAATGTGACAGTTATTGTCAATTCTCAAGCGCAGTTCTTCAAAACCATAACAATTCTGAAAACTTTTCACCAGCCTCTCTGACTCACTACTATCAAAAAGAGCGTACTCCATACACCAACCACACTATCTTTTCTGCCCTTAAAGGCCAAGCCACAATGCTTTTCGTGTGCTCCTCAAGCCTCACCCAAAGGGTGCATCACTCTTTAATAATTCGAACATCACCTCACCAAGTTAAAAACAATCACCTTTTGTTTTTCAATTCTCTTACTGCCTCGTCTGTGCCTCACTACGGGCCTTTGCCTCCACAACAGTGTTCCATGTCCTATTTAGCAAACTTAAATGTGACATCACAGGCCTAAGGCAAAAGTCTCGATACTTTGAATATACCCCCAAAAAGACTCACTGTCCCCGGATAAACAACAATATGAAGAACATAACATATATACAGCCATCTTCCTGTGCTCCAATCACTGGGGTTTCCAGCAAATATGTGGCTCTTCTTCTATACTGTCGCATAGTTATACATCTCCATGAGATGAACTAAGAAACCACCTTCAGTGACCTAAACGAGCTACGCTAGCACCTAGACCGAGGTATCCATATATAAATCATCCATAAATAAGCTAGTCTGCCTAGAACAAGTATCCTTTTTTTTGTCTTTTCATATTTTTCATCCATAAACCAAGCTTAACTGCCCAGAGTACAGGTATACACTTCATTTTCTTTTGTCTTTTTTTCATTCGTAACCTTAAGCTAAACCACCGGGAAACAGGTATCCTTCACAATGACACCAAACAACCAAAAAATAACAACTTCCCCTCCCCAATATTTGTTAAATGGGCGAGTCTATACTTACACTCTGTGGATCTGCTGTAGTCCTCAAGCACCACTTCTCCCACAATCTGCCGCTCTGCCGCCCGGCCTGCTTGGCGTCCCATGGGGAGTGGGCAGGAATTTCTCCAAGGTGGCTCTCAGTATGCATGCATGGTTTTTAGTCCGTTCCTCGCGGGTCACGGTGCAGCCCTTCGGGCATGCAACAGGAAAAAGGTGGTCTTATTGCAGAGGGATTTTAGCAACCATCCTGCTACCACCTGTGTAAGTGGCCAGGAGACTATTAGCAGCCTCCCTGTCTACATGCAAGAGGAGCTGGACTCTGGAAATCCCCTGAACCAAGAACGGAAGACCCAGCCATAGGACAAAGGTTTACTGCCTTCATTACAAATCCAAATGATAGGGATTGTAGCATGAACAATATACAATTCTCCACACACTCTCAGTGTCCTGGCGGTTGTCAGCCAGTTTTGTTAGTACGTGACATCACAAAATCATGGTTACATCCAAAAACCTAACAAGGAAGGGGTTTGGTTAATAAAGTGAACTACATATATTTTCTATAAGAGATTAGTACACTAAATGGGGGAGCCATGTCTGGTGGCTCCTTCTGAGACCACCTCTTCATGCAACAGATAAAAGGTTTTAGGTTAGTGGAAGGCGGTTGGCAAGAGCAACATAGTGTGAGCTTATCGTGGAAGGTGACTATGGATTGGATAGAACAGGTCTTCTCAGCCTTGTGCCTTGAAGCCTTGGACAGGTACCAGGCCAAGTGCAACAACTCAAGGTAGTGAGAACAGCCCTGAAGGTGCTGTATTTTCACAATAAGTTACCTTCTCTAATCTCCTAGGACGTGAGATAGAACATTTGGCTTTGAACCTGTGCTACTTTTTTATCCCTCTGCCTTTAATTTGATGGGAACAGTCATCTCAGGCTGGCACGAATGAATCGGCTTTGTCTGACAGATTCAGGTCACATGTCACGAAATGGACTTCTCTGTTTGCAATTTGTGAGAGTTTTCAGCTTGAATTTTCTGCTGGTGTTCTACCTTCCTGTTAAATGGAAAATGTCCTTCGCTCAGTGTTCTTGGCTGTCTGTGCATGGTAGCCTTAATGGGAGCATGATCCACATGCTACAGCAGGATCAGTCTGTTAGCTTTCTATGTGTTCTCGAACACTCTCTGCTTTTCTTTTTTTTTGTTTATTTATTTTTTTTGTTTAGTTTATTAAAAACTTTTGAAAAACTAAAAACAAAGCAAGGCCTCTACAAAGGACACACACTCAATTTGCACAACCCTTCGAGACTTTGCCTTAGGTTTAGGGAGGTTACTTATCTAAATCCTGTTTCACCATAGTCACTTAATCTGTATTTCATGAAGCCTTCAGGAGGGTCCAAATGCCACGGCCTTCATTTTACTTTCTAGATGTTTTAGGAATAATGTGATAGCCAGTGTAAACTTTTTTGCAGTCACTGCTGTGCATCCAGCACCACCATTCATTGGCATAATACGTCATGCCGGTGCTCAGCTCTGGGCCCACGTATTTCGTTCTTGGCACTTTTAGTTCTGGGCAATGCAGTACTAGGTGTTTTAATGTTTCGTCCTCCGTCTGACAAATACAGCATTTTGGCTCGCACGCTGACGGATTCCTCCTTAATCTTTGTATGTCTCTAGTTTCATATAGATTCAGCCTAAATTTCAAGTCGTTTTTCCTTAAATACTTACAAGGAAACATTTCCATATATTGTGGTATACTATTAAGGCTCTTTGCTTCAAGTGGGGTATTTTCCATGCATTTGTACGTCCGTCGCTTCTCTGATGTTTCAATCCAGTCAAGTTGGAATAGTTTCCTTTTTACGTCGTTCGGATTGGTCGTCAGAGTTTTTTCATCCGACCCTATATGGTATAGAATTTCTCTACATGTTTGACGCCATGTTTCCAATATTAGTTGGGCCCTCCTTATTTCATTCTTGGCCATTATTTCAAATTGAGGAGATGAAATTTCAATGGTTTTGCTCAATAGCATTAGCATATTTCACGATATTCTTGCATTCTTGCATTGTCTATGCACTACTCAGATCTCATGGCCCTCATAACAGTATTCGAACTATCCCCAAGATGCCCCATCACCATTTACTCAGATTCATCTTATATCACCTCCATGGTGCACTCTGGCCTCTCCAGATGGCATAGGCGAGGGTTTAAAAAATCGGCTGGTACATCCGTACAGCATGCTGCACTACTCTCCAGGATAATAGATGCATTAGTGCTCCCAACAGCAGTTTTGGTAGTCAAATGTGCAGCGCACACAAACAACCGAGAGCCATTTGGAAGCAGCATTTTCAGAAAACCCCATTATCCCTAGAGCAGGTAGACATTACAAGCCCGAACAACACCCTTAGCTTGGTCCAGCTGATCAAGCTGCAACACAATCTCCCAAGCATGAGAAAGACTTATGGACAAAGAGGGGGTGTTCCCTCTCTCCTACAGACCTCATATGGAGACAGAATATTTCAGGGAAACCAGTTATGCCCTGGGATTTGCTTACCATTGCTCTTGAGCAGTTGCACTTCCCAACAAACACGTCCAAAGAATATATTGCCGCCAATTTGTGAGAGGAATGGTTCATTCCAAATCTGCAAGAGCTCATTGGTGATTTCATATCGAATTGTATTACTTGGTAAATGCAACCCACAGGTCACACTCTCAGAATTCTTAAGGTGACTTTGCCCCACCCATTGGGGCCCTTTCAACGCCTATACATCAACTAGGTGGACATGGTTAATAGCTGCAGTCACTTTCGCTATCTAAGTGTTGTGGTTTGCCGATTCTCACAATGGATCGAAGCAGCCAAATTTATGGTACGTGAAGTGTTTCCCCGATGGGGGATTTGTGACGTTATCAAGTCTGACAACGGCACTCATTTTTTCAATTAACTGTTGAAAGAAGTATGCCATTTACTGAGAATAAAGCACACATTATGCACTATTCATCAGCACAGGCCAACGGAATTGTTGAGCACATGAATGTCTTATTGAAACCGAGACTTGCTAAATTATATGACACACTGCATAAAGGCTGGCAACACTGTTTGCCTCTCGCTCTCTTTGCACTGTGCAATCAGCCAGGGTCTGACCATCACCTTACCCCACATGAAATAATCACAGGGAGAAGATGCATACTTTTGTAAGACCTGCATGCACAACCACATATGCACACAATTCTGCCCAAATTTTAAGGGAAGAGTTGCACGGGTACCTTAGGGAGCTACCCAAATCTGTCAGTTTTATATCTCGCAAGACTGGGCCCCATCACCACGATCACAAACCACCTGTAGACGAGTCATCACTGGTGCAACAAGAGTCATTGCAGTGTGTGCAACCACACAAAGACAAGAGTTCCTTTGCCCCCCTCAAGCAGCAGAAGGAAGAAGAGGGGGGAGTACCAAGGGGAGTATAGCTTTAATAACTCTTTTTCATCTAATATCATTAATGACTTCCTTACATCCCTTTGGGCAACAGGACATTATTGCCTCACCACGGTATCAGAAGAATACAGACAGACTCTGACAGTATATGCCTTATTTTGTTCTTGTCTTTTGCATTTTCAGTTTTTCCATGCTATGCTTTATGTGTTTTTCTTTGAGGAAGGTTTGGTCTTTTAATGTTACTAATGCTAAACATGCTTAAATACAAATGAATGCTAATTTTTCCAGAGTTAACTCAGGTATATCTAATGATGTGCATCACAACGCAGAGGACAAACTGTGGTACAGCTACATGGGGAGAGAGGGGAGAGAGAAATCGAGCATCCCCTGTTTTGCTTGCTCATTGATCCCCCATGCAGCTACCACACCCAGATTGTTCTTACCTCAAGAAATGCAACTTAGATGTAGCATGATGTTTATTTCATTTGGCTTTGTGCAAAGTACAAGGTACTGGTCAGACACGCATGGCTCAGATATATTGGGTGGTAGTCAGTACAACAGTATATATTCTAACAATTATGTAGAAGAGAAAATGGTAGCAGGAGAAAATTGGTTGAGTGTTCAAAAGAGAGGATACCTTATAGATGGGAAAGAAGGTCAAGAAGAATGGCTTCTTTTTAAAAAAAAAGTCCCCTGAAGACTACTGTTTTAATGACACCAGAATGAACAAGTCTCAATGCAGAAGTAGACCAAATTTACAGACAACAGATGCATTCTTCTACAAAGACAAATGGGTCCTAGGCTGATTGGATGCAGAGCTGGGGGAATGTGTGGGCTATCTCAAGATGTGCTTACACATTTAAATGCAACTTGTTTGGTGACATGTGGAAAATATGTGAAATGTCTAACATGGATAAATCAAAATGTACCCTCTACTGAAGTTATTAGACTCTCAGTCCTTGTGTTTCAGGAGCAACGGTACTGTGTTTGTGGGGTGAATATGAACTGCAATGTAACTTTTGACCTAGATATTTCAAAGGGGTACCACTGCCCTAATGGATTTATATAGGGTGTGTGGTAGACTGGCGTACACCCAACTGCTGATGTTCTGGGAAGGCATTTGTTCCATGGCAACCTTGCAAACTCCCGTTCTGGTAGTACCTGATGTCAACATCGCAGCAATCTGCAAGCATCCAATGACAAAGCCTATGTATTTATTGGATCCGCAGGCTTGCCGATCTCTGAGCCTGTGCCACAACCGCCGAGGTAACTATGTAACTCAGGAGTCAAGCGACAAGCTGAATGAGATTGTTCAGCAGTGCTGAAATGTTTTTTGCTTCATTTCTCACTCCTGGGATGTAAGCAGGGGCAAACGCCAAGTGACGCAATATATGTAACGCTCACCTGATTCCCGTAGAGGCGCCGGTCTTGACTGGGCGTATACCGTATCTTCAAAGGTGATGTGTAACACACGTCTGGCTCTTTGGGCTGGACCTCTGTGCACTGTATGTCTGGCTCGAAGGGTAAGATGTCTGCAGATAGAAAATGTGGGATTAATGAACTGGGTTATTGAATGTCTCTCTCTTCTTCCCTTTCTCTTCTCCTGTAGAACCCCAAAGGTTAACGCTCTCACCTTAGGTAAGTGAACGCCGTGCTCTCCATCTGCCTCGAGGCAGGGTGCTGTAACCAGTTTCTTCACTGGATAAGGGGAGCAGGCCTCTTGACTTCAGAGGACTGCTGTCCGTCGTTTACTGCACGAACGGTAAGTTTCGAGTAATTCTAATGTCTTTAAAGTCTTTAGTAATGATGTCTCTTGTTTTGCAGGGTTCCGGCGATGGCGGATGGCGGGCTGAAGTGAGTTGAAGATGGAGCCCGTGTGATGAATAGAAGCGCCTGGAAGCACGTAAGTAAGCGCTTGTTGCCTGCTTCACGATGCGCTCTAACTGTCTTTTTATTTTGCAGGTACAAGTTTGGGGCGGCTGCAGGGTGCCGGAATACCCACTGGGTTAGATGTGGAAAGGAGTAATGGCACGTGAGTATTAAAGTTCCCCAATGTCTTTAAACGCACCTTGTTTTGTCTTTCTTGTCTTTATAGGTGTTGCTGAAGACTGGATTCAGAATGGTAAGCCTTTTTCCTTAGGCCCAGGATCAGATGCAGAAGACACGATGAGCGTTCTGCTGCTGAGGATGCAGAATAACGCAAAGCAAGATTCATCCATCGGGTGTGGTTTAAATAGCCTCCTGTAGTGCTTAGGTGTCTCCTTCCACAGCCACGCCTAAGAAAAGAGTTCCTGCTTTCCAGAAGAGTTCCAGTGTTCTGAATCTAGGGAGTGGCTCCTGCCCCACCCAACAGGAAAAGTAGTTCCAAACAGAAGAGGATCAGAGACTCAACTGGCAGGCAAGTAAGCAGCATGGTCTGCTGCAGGTAAGTCCACCCAAGCATTATGAGCCCGGCGCTTCCAGCGCTGGGACTGGGCATATTTATGAGCCTGGTGCCACTGGCGCCAGGACTGGGTCCAAAAGGTCCCAATTGGGACTGGTTGGCACTCGGAACCTGGGTTATGGATCTGCTTCCAAGGGAGTTGGGAAAACCCTGACCTTTTGGAAGCAGAGATCATGACAGTACCCCCCCTCAAGGCCCCTCCCAAACTGGGCTTCTCCGGGGGTTTTGGCTTGTCAGGAAATGTTCGGTGAAATCTTTTGATTAGGCGAGGAGCGTGGACATATTCAGCAGGTTCCCAGGATATCTCTTGGGGGCCGTAGCCTTTCCAGTTAATTAGGTAGAATAGTTTAGATTTGGAGATCTTGGAGTCCAGAATGCTTTTGACTTCAAACTCGAGTTCTCCATCAACTAGGATAGGTTTTGGAGATTTGGTTAGTCGGGTTTGAGGTTGCACGGGTTTTAATAGAGAGACGTGGAAGACCGGATGTATCTTCATGTGCGGGGGCAAGTCCAACTTGACCACTACTGGGTTTACTATGGTAGTGATGGAATAGGGACCAAGGTATCTTGGGTTGAATGTGCGTGGCCCTTTTAGAGGTAGATATTTGGTGGATAACCAGACTTGATCCCCTACTTGATATTGAGGGGCTTCCTTCCGATGTTGATCTGCTCCTTTCTTGTATTGTTCTTTAGCCCTTTGAAGGTGAGAAACAGCTTCCTTAAAGGCTTGGGTGATTGTAGAATGCAGGTAGTCTACTGCTGGTGTTTCAAGATCTTGGAGGGGATCCAACTCCGAGGTTCGAGGGTGACTGCCGTACAAAAGAAAAAACGGGGTTTTCCCAGTTCCCGAATGGACAGAGTTATTGTAGGCATATTCGGCTATCCAAAGGATGTCTTTCCAAGTTTTTTCAGTTTGTTGCAGCATGCAGCGTAAATACTGTTCCAGAGTTTGATTGGTCCTCTCGGTTTGTCCGTCGGTCTGAGGGTGGTGACTGGTCGATAGTCTCACATCAATTTGAGCCGACCGACAGCAACTTCGCCAAAAATGAGAAATAAATTGACTACCTCGATCCGAAATTAGAACTGAAGGAAAACCGTGCAGTCGGACGATGTTTTCGAGAAATTCTCGGGCCAGAGTTGCTGCTGTTGGCAAGCCTTTGAGTGGAATGAAATGCGCCATCTTGGAGAATAAGTCCACAATTACTAGAATCGTATTGTATCCGGAGCATGGAGGTAGATCGGTGATGAAGTCCATAGAAAGCGTATGCCAAGGGCGAGGTGGGATGTCAATAGGGCGTAAGAGGCCTGCTGGTCTTTCCTTTTGACTCTTGTTTTGGGCGCATACTCCAGAGGACATTATAAAGTCTCTGATATCTTTTTTCCAAGACGGCCACCAGAAGTAGCGCTTGATCTTTTCTGAGGTCTTGGCTATACCGGGATGTCCTTCCATTAAAGAATCGTGATAACAAGAGATTACTTTTTTCTGTAAATCTGTGCTGGGTAGGTATAATCGTTCTTGGAAATACAATAAGTTGTCCTTTACTGCAAAGTCCTTTCCCTGCAGATGCCAATTCTGTATGTCTGCTGGAGTTACAAGTTGCCTGGCTTTATCCTTAACTTCCTCTATGGATTCTGTGGCGATTACACCCAGAATTCTTTGTTCGGGAATGATTGGTACAGGTTTAGGGTTGATCAAGTGTTCTTCCACTCCCATCCGAGAAAGGGCATCAGCTTTACCGTTTTTTGTACCAGGTCGATAGGTAATTATGAAGTCAAACTCGGCAAAGAATAATGCCCAACGGAGTTGTCTAGAGGATTGGGCTTTTGCGGTTTTCAAATATTGCAGGTTTCGGTGATCCGTAATCACAGTAACGGTGTGTCGGGCCCCCAGCAGATAATGCCGCCAAGCCTTAAAGGCAGACTTGATAGCCAGAAGTTCCTTGTCAGTAATCGTGTAATTGATTTCAGGAGGCGAGAATTTGCGGGACCAAAATGCCACGGGATGCAACTGATTGGTTACCGGGTCCTTTTGTGATAGAACTGCCCCCATGGCAAGGCTTGAAGCATCAGTTTCCACGATGTAGGGGAGTTCGGGGCGAGGGTGTTTTAAGATTGGTGCAGAGATAAATTTAGTCTTCAAATCCTGGAAAGCTTGTTCCGCCTCGGTAGACCATTCAAAACGTTTGTTTTTCTTTAACAAGGCAGTGATGGGCTGGACTATTCGAGAGAATTCGGGGATAAACCTGCGGTAAAAGTTAGCGAAGCCTAACATGCTTTGCACACCTTTTACGGAGGATGGTGATGGCCATTTGAGAACTGCATCGACCTTCTTTGAATCCATACGCACTCCGCCAGGTGATAATATGAATCCCAAGAATTCAACTTCAGTCACGTTGAAAACACATTTTTCCAACTTAGCGAAAAGTTTGTGTTGATGCAATCTTTCGAGGACCATTTTCACATGTTTCCGATGTTCAGATTCCGATGAAGAATAAACGAGGATGTCGTCAATGTAAACAACAACACACACATCTATGAGCTCTCTGAGGACATCGTTCATAAAATATTGAAAGGCGGCCGGGGCATTACAAAGTGCGAAGGGCATGACCTGATATTCAAATAGCCCATACTTGGTGCGGAAGGCCGTCTTCCATTCATCACCCTCTTTTACTCGTACCAAGTGGTAAGCTCCTCTAAGATCCAGCTTTGTATATATGCATGCTTTTCTGACTTGGTCCAGGAGTTCAGGGATCAAAGGTAACGGATATCTATTCTTAACGGTGATCTGGTTCAGGGAGCGATAATCTATACAAGTTCTAAGGTCTCCTTCCATTTTTGGAACGAAGAACAAAGCTGAAGAAGCAGGGGACTTGGAAGGACGAATAAACCCATTTGCCAGGTATTGATCCAGGTATTGTCGAAGGTGAAGGTTCTCAGGCTCGGTGAGGGCATAAATTCTACTACAAGGAGGAGTAGATCCAGGTATCAGGTCGATCTGGCAGTCATAAGACCTATGAGGAGGTAGAGAGTTAGCCTGATCCTTCCGGAAAACATCTTGGTATTCTAGGTATTCGGGAGGTAACTGGGGAGTCTCTGAAGAAATTGCTGCCAGTGCAACACCAGGTGGAGGGTGACAAGTAGAGACACATTCTGGAAACTGGACCGTTCTTGCTCGCCAATCGATCAGAGGATTGTGTTTCTCTAACCAAGGTATTCCTAGAATAATCTGAAACTGAGGGGCCTTGATCACATCGAACACGATCTTCTCATGGTGTCCATCTTGACTTACTAGCGTCACTTCTTGAGTGGTATGCGTTACTGGCCCGGAGGCTATCTCCGTACCATCCACCGTAGTAATGACGTCCTTTACAGCCTTGGGACAAAGAGTTAGATTCATCCTCAAAACCATTTCATGATCCACATAATTGCCGATGGCACCGCTGTCGACGTAAGCTTCAATTGCATGTAATCAATCCGGATTATTAGGGCTAATGAGGACCATAGGTATCACGAAATGCGAGGTCACGGAACTGGTTTTCACGCTCGGCAAGAGGACCTCTATTCTTGTCGGGCGAGGTCGTTTCCCTGCTCAGAGTTTGTAACTTTGGTAACTGCAGCTCCTACTGCCTTCTTGGCAGGTTTCACCGGACAGTCTCGAAGAAAGTGCCCTGAGTTTCCGCAATAGAGGCATAATTGCAACTGTTTTCTCCTTTCCCGCTCCTTTTGTGTTAGAGGACCTTTCAGACCCCCTTTTTGCATGGGTTCCCCGGAGTCTACTCCTTTGGAAGGAGTTGGCGGTTTGGAAAATACTCGAGCATCAAACTTGGAACGATCGGCCTTCCTGTTCTGCAGTCTGTGATCTATTTGAACGACTAAATCTATATAGTCCAAACAATCTTGTGGGGGATTCACTACTTGGGCTAACACATCTTTGAGCTCTCCGCGTAGACCTCTATAAAACAGCGTAATCCTTTTGTCCTCAGGCCAGTGAGTTTCCACTATCAGTCTGTTGAAAGACGCAATATAAGCCAAAAGGTCTTGATTACCTTGTCGCAACGAAAGAAGCTCATTGTCCAAGGCCTGCCCCTGTGAAAGTCTTGCGAACAGTTTTTCCATACTGAGCTGAAAAGCTTGAAAATCATGGAGGACCGGATCATCTTGATTTACTAGAGGGATCGACCAGTCTGCCGCATTGCCACTAAGGTACGAAAGCACGAAAGCTACTTTAGCTTGATCAGTTGGAAAGGCTGCTGGCCGGCATAAGAAATGCAACCGGCACTGATTGATAAATACTGCAAACCTCTTTGGGTCACCAGAAAATTGTTCGGGCGGAGCCAGAGGTACATTCCCAGGTAGGTTGATCTGCACTGGATTCATAGAGGATGTAGAAGGAAGATTTCCCCCAGATGCGGGTAACGGGGTCTGTCCGGCTTGTGACTGTAGCAATTGTCTAGCGAGATAATCTGTTCGCTCCTTGGAAATAATCAGTTCCCTTCTTAGAGCGTTCGTTTCCTGACGGGCTGCATGCACTTCTGCCCTTAGTTCCCCAAGTAACTGGGCTAGCTGGTCGGTATCCGAGGTTTCCATAGCGCCTGGACGGGAGTTTTGTGGTAGGCTTTGCGTTCTGTAACGCTCACCTGATTCCCGTAGAGGCGCCGGTCTTGACTGGGCGTATACCGTATCTTCAAAGGTGATGTGTAACACACGTCTGGCTCTTTGGGCTGGACCTCTGTGCACTGTATGTCTGGCTCGAAGGGTAAGATGTCTGCAGATAGAAAATGTGGGATTAATGAACTGGGTTATTGAATGTCTCTCTCTTCTTCCCTTTCTCTTCTCCTGTAGAACCCCAAAGGTTAACGCTCTCACCTTAGGTAAGTGAACGCCGTGCTCTCCATCTGCCTCGAGGCAGGGTGCTGTAACCAGTTTCTTCACTGGATAAGGGGAGCAGGCCTCTTGACTTCAGAGGACTGCTGTCCGACGTTTACTGCACGAACGGTAAGTTTCGAGTAATTCTAATGTCTTTAAAGTCTTTAGTAATGATGTCTCTTGTTTTGCAGGGTTCCGGCGATGGCGGATGGCGGGCTGAAGTGAGTTGAAGATGGAGCCCGTGTGATGAATAGAAGCGCCTGGAAGCACGTAAGTAAGCGCTTGTTGCCTGCTTCACGATGCGCTCTAACTGTCTTTTTATTTTGCAGGTACAAGTTCGGGGCGGCTGCAGGGTGCCGGAATACCCACTGGGTTAGATGTGGAAAGGAGTAATGGCACGTGAGTATTAAAGTTCCCCAATGTCTTTAAACGCACCTTGTTTTGTCTTTCTTGTCTTTATAGGTGTTGCTGAAGACTGGATTCAGAATGGTAAGCCTTTTTCCTTAGGCCCAGGATCAGATGCAGAAGACACGATGAGCGTTCTGCTGCTGAGGATGCAGAATAACGCAAAGCAAGATTCATCCATCGGGTGTGGTTTAAATAGCCTCCTGTAGTGCTTAGGTGTCTCCTTCCACAGCCACGCCTAAGAAAAGAGTTCCTGCTTTCCAGAAGAGTTCCAGTGTTCTGAATCTAGGGAGTGGCTCCTGCCCCACCCAACAGGAAAAGTAGTTCCAAACAGAAGAGGATCAGAGACTCAACTGGCAGGCAAGTAAGCAGCATGGTCTGCTGCAGGTAAGTCCACCCAAGCATTATGAGCCCGGCGCTTCCAGCGCTGGGACTGGGCATATTTATGAGCCTGGTGCCACTGGCGCCAGGACTGGGTCCAAAAGGTCCCAATTGGGACTGGTTGGCACTCGGAACCTGGGTTATGGATCTGCTTCCAAGGGAGTTGGGAAAACCCTGACCTTTTGGAAGCAGAGATCATGACAATATAACAAAATGGGAGCTTATTCAAATGGGCAAGGACACAGATAATTGATTGAATGCTACTAGGGAGGAACTTCAGACCATACGACTAATCACCTTGAAGAATTGTACTCTACATGTTGACTGCCATTGAGGAGGAGCTTGTGCTAAACTGGGCACTTCTTGCTGCATGTACATACCCTCCAATGATGTGGACAATGGAAGCCTCTGCACACTCTGCGCACCACCATGGAAAATGAGGGTGTAGTTCAGAACAATGACTGGTTCACATAGATTTTTTCATGGGTGCCCTCATGGATGAGTAACCTCCTCAAAGTGATGATACCTATCATTGTTTTGCTGTTTGTTCTTTATTGAATTTACCAACTCATCCTGGGGTGCTGCAAAATACTGATGGTTAATGTAGTGCCTATGATGTCACTCACTATTCAATCCACTGATCTTGCCCCACTTGTGAAAATGGCCCACACTCAAACTGAAAAATTGGACAAGTCTCGCACGATTCGAATTTCACACCCAACTGGCCCATTGGTAAAAAAAATGTCAATGCACCAATGATCCTAAAAATTATTTTGAAACATATGTTGATCCCACGGGAATTGTTATTTTTTGTAATGTAGCCCAGAAGAGTATACAGGGGATCTGCGCTATGTGATGAAAGTGTGGGTACCGAAGACTCCTTTTGACAAGATGAAAGAGAAAGGTGGTGTAGTTGATGAATCAACTAGAGGGAGGAATGTAAACATG
Organism: Ambystoma mexicanum; assembly: GCF_040938575.1. Lineage (NCBI taxonomy): Eukaryota > Metazoa > Chordata > Amphibia > Caudata > Ambystomatidae > Ambystoma > Ambystoma mexicanum. Next base: position 923,286,803 of record NC_090927.1, on the reverse strand, counting down.
CAGGTGCAACGTTTTAAACGTAGGAAAAAATATAGACTGCACCAATATTATTGAATGTTATTCAAGTAAATAGGTCTGCCATTTACTGAATTCACTTCTGGCATTTATTGAATTGGGTATCATTTCTATCACACTCTAGAGAGTCTCTAAGACTGCCAAGTACATGGTGGGGTGGACGAGTAGCACATATTATGAAGTTGGTTTTGAACTAAGTGAGTAGAACTGACTACTAGACTACTAGTGTGCTCTAGTCCTGGCAGATAGGTAGTCGAGCTGCACAGCAAGAACCTTGAAGTTCTACTCCCAACCGCAAAAAAGTGTATGAGAGACTGGCAGGTTGGTTCTAGTTGTTCGCGCTAGCCTTGAAGTTGTAAATGAATTGATCATATACTTAGTCAACACAAGAACATTTTTAATCTTGAATGCTCAATGAAACGCTTAAGCGCTTAAGCCAACACGTGTTTCGACACTTGGTCTTTGTCAAGGCTGATAATCGCACAGAAATCAGAAAAGGCCACTGTATAAAACAATTGCATGAAATATACAGAAGTGATCAATACATACCATGGTCAGAAGAAGAGCGAAGACAGGAAAAGCAAAAAGATGGACATGGGGATGAAAATGATTCAAAGCATGCATAAAGAATATTTGAGACCGCTAATGGTACGAGAGTACAATAACGTATGCATTCGGTAGAACATAAGTTAATCAATGTATTGTATGGTGAACACTAAGGTTTTGAATCATTTTCATCCCCATGTCCATCTTTTCTGCTTTTTCTGTCCTCTTATAGGACTGCACCATATAGAGCAGATGCTTTTGCCAGCCTTTTATAAATCTTGAGGGCTGGTGTAACTGCACATCTACCATGTCTATGAAAAAAAGTCTTACAGTTCCTCTATGTTTAAACCAATTGTTGAGAGCTTTGCCTACATGGTCTGACCATAAGCCACTCTCTGCAAATCTAATAGCTAGGTAATCATAGAATGGAACGTTATCCAACCTGCAACCACCCACTCTAATATCCAGTTCCCAACGTTTTGAGTATTTAGGTCTAAAAACCAGAGTCTTAGTTTTCCCCACTAAGGGACTCATTACGAGTAAGGCAGTGCGGGAACAAAGTGGTGATAAATAAATTACTGCCACTTTTCACACTCCGCCATACTACGACTATGGCCTGGAGTGTAGGATTTACCTCCAGCATAATGCTGGAGGTAAATACTACTACTTTCTGCCAAAAAATCAGCAAAATCAGCAGAATTACTGTGGTGGTAATTCAAGCAATATCCCAAAGGGAGTCTAATTGAATCCAAATTGATGGGGACTAACGCTGCACTTGAGCCAAGATCTGAAATTCTATCTGGAACTGCATCCCATTGTGATTTAACTACTCCCCCCCTGAACAATGTTCCACACTGAAACTGAAACATGATGGGGCATAATACTGTTTATAGATGATAACAGTTTGTGTTTTCTTCAATTCGTTTTTGATTCATTTTTCACGTTCATCATGTTTTTTTTGGTTTAGTTGTCTATCCACACTATGTTGCTGGGTATGGTGGTAGTTAGTTAATATTATGAAGTTTATATTCATTTGTAGAGGTGGTTGTACCGTTTCATGAGTAATATAATGGAAACATGTGCTTTTCATTGAATATTATAATATTTGGAAACTAATCAGTACATTTAGAGAATTAAAAACTTCAATTGACTTTTGATGCACAATTGATAAGTAAATTGTGCCTGTATCCAACCAGGAGCCTTCCACTCCTTTTTATGGATATTGTGTTCAGACATACCTGAGTTTTCTCGGGGCGCCCCTCCATTGTCATTGTGTCCCTCTCCAAGTATTTACAACAACTAACGCCACCACTATTTGTAATCTGGTGGTAAAACCACCAAACCAAGTTGCAGTAACAGTAATTCCATTGGGTGTTATTCCAGTGGATTTTTACCGCCGGTATACCACCCAACTTGTAATGAGGCCCTAATTGTAATTCCTTGCATTTTCTCAAGAAGCTCTCCATGGTAGTTTTGAGACCATTAAAGGAGTAGACAAGAGGACTGTGGGCCTCATTACGACCCAGGCGTTAAGGGTTAACGCCGTCGTTAACCCTTAACGCCTATTCTGATTTTAACGGCTGCTTTTAGCAGCCGTTAAAATCCATGGCGCTAACCTGCCATGATGCTAATTACGCCACCGTAATTTACGGTGGCGTAATTAGCGCCTTCCCCACTCCCATTATGCCCTATGGGGCAAAAATGGGAAAGAGGAAGGGAAAATGGGAAATGGGGATTTACCTCTCCACTCACCTTGGAATGGGGCGGTAAATCCGCCATCCACCATGGTGTAAACGTAGTTTACACCATGGTGGTAAAGTTGGCGCAATTAGCGCCTGGGTTGTAATGGCCCCCTGTATCATCTGTGAAAAACAGAGCTGGAATCCTGTGATTTCCCAATTTTGTTGGATCTAAATTATGCGTTATCAGCTCTTCAATTACTTCATTGATGCAAATGCAGAATAAAAGCGGAGCAAGGAGGCACCCCTGTCTTACACCGCTACCAACTTCCAAAGGGGTTGAGACTCCTCCTGCCATACCTCACTAAACCACAGCCTGATTATCATTATATAAGGATTGAACTATAGCCAATAGGTGGTCACAGACTTTTCTCTTTGCTAAAACCTGCTAAGCAGTTTACATGGTACCCCGTCGAATGCTGTCTTTCAATCGTTGAATACTGCGTACAACTTAGCTTTCTGGGGCACAGTTTATTTTTGCACGAGAGACAGGAGAAAGCTCTGGTCTAGGGTGCTTTTACCAGACAAAAAACATGCTAGCCATTCTTGGAGGTGTTTTCGGATATCTGTGGCAAATATTTTTCCTTAGCTAGCCAATAATTATATTGGCTGATAGTTGCCCGGATGGTGCCTTCCTCCTTTTTTGTATACTATGACAATCTTGCATTACACCAGGACATGGGGACCGCATTAAAAAGGCGCCATAATGCTGGGTCTCAAATGATGGGTTAATCCTTGAAGAAGTCAATGGGGATTTTGTTGCCTCCAGAATTTCACCCAGATTAAGTAGGAAGTCAATACTTCCTTCATTCTGACTCAGTTCTTGCGATACTCAAGTATTTGATCCGCGAGCTAAATCATCTAGACTGCCCCATACACCTCTGAAAAGTGCTTGCGCCAGGTATCTGCACTTATACTGCAGCGAATCGCTGCATCCCGATTGAATTCCTTACCAGTGACAAATTACCAAAAGCTGAGGTGTCACTCTTCTCAATTGTTTATTTATTTATTTTATTTTAGTTTAGTTTAATAAGTCATCACATTTGGACTTGACAAAAGCCTCTTTCTTTTCTCTTATTAGAGATGTGTAACTCTTTCTACAAACACAGAGTAAATCTTCGTCCAAAGGGGAATGATCTTTTAGGCACAAAACCAGCCTTGTCTTTGCAGCTCTACATCCCGCTTCATACCCACCCTATTTGATTAATGCTTGAATCCCTACCATGGGCTTCAGGTGTGTTACGAATGGGAAGATGCTTCTAGCCAGAGAATCAAACTTGTACAAAACTCCTTCACCTGAACACCCTGCCCTCCTGGTTTTTGCGATATGCCCTAGTGCAGCGTGAAAAATCCCAAATTGGAATTGGACTCCTCAAGTTTTGCCCACTTGATTGAGCGACAAGCATTGCCCGTCACAGCTACAACCCTAGCTCTATTACCATCGACAGAGTAACATGCCTGTCCCTTGCAGAATCATAAAAGTGATAGATAATGGCTTGTGATCCCATTCATATCGATCTATCACTTCAAAGTTATTTATGTCGTCCCAGTCCCTGGCCAAGAGTAAAATATAATCTATACACAAGGAGCAGCATGCCTTCCTCGCACTAATCTGGCCTGGCGGCATATCGGCAGTGGCGGGGTCCACGGACTCCCTCCAGTTCTGCATTCGGCCAGCCTCCGGGTGGTTGCCGCGCACCGAGGCATCCCTGGCGCTTGTTTCCCCGGTCGCGTTGGGGCTTGCCCTGGCATCTACGGGCACACAGAAGTTCTGTTCTCCTTCGCGGTTACCCATTGGAAACGGCGCATCTTGGAAGAAGGTCACGTGACCCAGAAAGCGGTCACGTGACCAGGAAGTTACAGGAAACACAGTCACGTGACTCGGAGAGCGGTCATGTGACCCAGAAGAACGTAATAAAAGAGGACTAGCCCTCTCATTCAATGCTTCTCAGCTGTTCCTTCGTCGTGTAGCCACTCCTCTGTTCCATATATTAGTGGCTTTAACCTTCTGGATTCCGGACCTCGTTTTCTCTCATGGATTGCGCTTGGTTTTTTCTCTTGGATCTGTTTTGGACTGTCTACTTGAATTTCCTGGATCTTTGGATCTTGCTATATTGGATTACTCTTGGTTCTTTCCCCTTGGATTTGGTTATTTGTGGGCTGCCTACCTGAACTGCTCAGACCTGTGGATTTGCTCTCATGGACTGCCTTGTTTCCTACCCCTTTAGCTCAGGTACTTATGCATCTGGAATCAAGTACTGCATCACGTTGTGTTACTCCTGGACCACGCTGGACCCTGCTACATTGGGGTTCCCTCTCTTTTCCTCTAACCCAACCCACAACACCTTCAGGGGGAACAGTTAGGTTCTAAGCTTTCATCGGTCATCCCTAAGGGTAGGTGTTTTTCTGCCTATCTGTTTATGTTTAATTGTAGATTCCCTGTACCTATCTGCTAACCTTGTGTTTTCCTTGCAGCCATCCGGGACCCAGTGTTCTCTGTTCCTACCACCTGTGGCCCCAATCACTGGTCAGCGAGTTGTTTAATCTTCTCTGACTAGTACTTGGGGACGGAGGTATACTAATCCACGTGGACCTCAGATCGTGACAGACTGAGAAGCCCTTACTCACTGGATTATGGATACCTCTGCCGGGGACCCGGTGGCTGCCCTTGTACAAGCAATCACTACCCTAAGGCAGGGCCGTCACAAGGGGGGTGCAGGGGGGGCAAACTGCCCCGGGCCTCGCACTTGCAGGGGGCCTCGCGTCCCCCTCTCCTAAGTGGAAGGCAGCACAGTCTCCCGTGTCCATTATTCACACGGGGGACTGTGCTGTCTGCTCTCTGCCCCTGCAATGATTTTGCTTTTTGTTGCGAAGCCGTTTGGCTCCGCAACAAACAGCAAAATAATGGGAGACAGCAGGGCTCAGAAGTGGGCTCTGCTGTCTCCGTCATGACAACGTGGACATGCTGAATGACAAGAGAGGACACCTCTCCTGTCAGTCAGTGTGTTCACGTTGCTCAGCATGAACACGCTGACTGATAGGAGAGTTCTCTCTTGTCAGTCAGTGTGTTCATGTTGTCAGCGTAATCACGCTGACTGATGGGAGAGGAGTTCTCTCTTCTCAGTCAGTGTGTTCACGTTGCTCAGCATGACCACGCTGAGTGATAGGAGAGGACTCCTCTCCTGTCAGTCAGTGTGTTCATGTTGTCAGCGTGATCACGCTGACTGATGGGAGAGGAGTTCTCTCTTGTCAATCAGTGTGTTCACGTTGCTCAGCGTGACCACGCTGACTGATGGGAGAGGAGTTCTCTCTTGTCAATCAGTGTGTTCATGTTGTCAGCGTTGTCACGCTGACTGATGGGAGAGGAGTTCTCTCTTGTCAGTCAGTGTGTTCACGTTGCTCAGCGTGACCACGGTGACTGACAGGAGAGGACTCCTCTCCTGTCAGTCAGTGTGTTCATGTTGTCAGCGTGATCACGCTGAAGGATGGGAGAGGAGTTCTCTCTTGTCAATCAGTGTGTTCATGTTGTCGGCGTGGTCACGCTGACTGATGGGAGAGGAGTTCTCTCATGTCAGTCAGTGTGTTCATATTGCTCAGCATGACCACGCTGACTGATGGGAGAGGAGTTCTCTCGTCAGTCAGTGTGGTCACGTTGCTCAGTGTGACCACGCTGACAGATGGGAGAGGAGTTCTCTCTTGTCAGTCAGTGTGTTTACGTTGCTCAGCAGGAACACGCTGATTGGCAGGAGAGGAGTTCTCTCTTGTCAGTCAGTGTGTTCATGTTGTCAGTGTGATCACTCTAACTGATGGGAGAGGAGTTCTCTCTTGTCAGTGTGTTAACGTTGCTCAGCGTGACCATGCTGACTGATGGGAGAGGAGTTCTCTCTTGTCAGTCATTGTGTTCACGTTGCTCAGCATGACCACGCTGACTGACAGGAGAGGAGTTCTCTCTTGTCAGTCAGTGTGTTCATGTTGTCAGCGTGATCACGCTGACTGATGGGAGAGGAGTCCTCTCTTGTCAGTGTGTTCACGTTGCTCAGCGTTACCACGCTAACTGATAGGAGAGGAGTTCTCTCCTGTCAGTCAGTGTGTTCATGTTGTCAGCGTAATCACGCTGACTGATGGGAGAGGAGTTCTCTCTTATCAATCAGTATGTTCACTTTGCTCAGCATGACCACGCTGACTGATAGGAGAGGACTCCTCTCCTGTCAGTCAGTGTGTTCATGTTGTCAGCGTGATCACGCTAACTGATGGGAGAGGAGTTCTCTCTTGTCAGTCAGTGTGTTCATGTTGTCAGCGTGATCACGCTGACTGATGGGAGAGGAGTTCTCTCTTGTCAGTCAGTGTGTTCAAGTTGCTCAACATGACCACACTGACTGACAGGAGAGGAGTTCTCTCTTTCAATCAGTGTGTTCTTGTCAGCGTGATCACGCTGACTGATGGGAGAGGAGTTCTCTCTTGTCAATCAGTGTGTTCACGTTGCTCAGCGTGACCACGCTGACTGATGGGAGAGGAGTTCTCTCCTGTCAGTCAGTGTGTTCATGTTGTCAGCGTGATCACGCTGAAGGATGGGAGAGGAGTTCTCTCTTGTCAATCAGTGTGTTCATGTTGTCAGCGTGGTCACGCTGACTGATGGGAGAGGAGTTCTCTCATGTCAGTCAGTGTGTTCATGTTGCTCAGCGTGACCACGCTGACTGACAGGAGAGGAGTTCTCTCTTGTCAGTCATTGTGTACATGTTGTCAGCGTGATCACGCTGACTGATGGGAGAGTTCTCTCGTCAGTCAGTGTGGTCACGTTGCTCAGTGTGACCACGCTGACAGATGGGAGAGGAGTTCTCTCTTGTCAGTCAGTGTGTTCACGTTGCTCAGCAGGACCATGCTGATTGGCAGGAGAGGAGTTCTCTCTTGTCAGTCAGTGTGTTCATGTTGTCAGTGTGATCACTCTAACTGATGGGAGAGGAGTTCTCTCTTGTCAGTGTGTTAACGTTGCTCAGAATGACCATGCTGACTGATGGGAGAGGAGTTCTCTCTTGTCAGTCATTGTGTTCACGTTGCTCAGCATGACCACGCTGACTGACAGGAGAGGAGTTCTCTCTTGTCAGTCAGTGTGTTCATGTTGTCAGCGTGATCACGCTGACTGATGGGAGAGGAGTCCTCTCTTGTCAGTGTGTTCACGTTGCTCAGCGTTACCACGCTAACTGATGGGAGAGTAGTTCTCTCTTGTCAGTCAGTGTGTTCACGTTGCTCAACATGACCACACTGACTGACAGGAGAGGAGTTCTCTCTTGTCAATCAGTGTGTTCTTTTCAGCGTGATCACGCTGACTGATGGGAGAGGAGTTCTCTCTTGTCAATCAGTGTGTTCACGTTGCTCAGCGTGACCACGCTGACTGATGGGAGAGGAGTTCTCTCTTGTCAGTCAGTGTGTTCACATTGCTCAACATGACCACACTGACTGACAGGAGAGGAGTTCTCTCTTGCAAATCAGTGTGTTCATGTTGTCAGCGTGGTCACGCTGACTGATGGGAGAGGAGTTCTCTCTTGTCAGTCAGTGTGTTCACGTTGCTCAGCGTGACCACGCTAACTGATGGGAGAGGAGTTCTCTCTTGTCAGTCAGTGTGTTCACGTTTCTCAGCATGATCACGCTAACTGATGGGAGAGGAGTTCTCTCTTGTCAGTCAGTGTGTTCACGTTTCTCAGCATGATCACGCTGACTGACAGGAGAGGAGTTCTCTCTTGTCTGTCAGTGTGTTCATGTTGTCAGCGTAATCACGCTGACTGATGGGAGAGGAGTCCTCTCTTGTCAGTCAGTGTGTTCACGTTGCTCAGCGTGACCACGCTAACTGACGGGAGAGGAGTTCTCGCTTGCCAATCAGTGTGTTCACGTTGCTCAGCGTGACCACGCTGACTGATGGGAGAGGAGTTCTCTCTTGTCAGGCAGTGTGTTCACGCTGCTCAGCATGACCACGCTGACTGATAGGAGAGGACTCCTCTCCTGTCAACCAGTGCGTTCATGTTGTCAGCGTGATCACGCTGAACGATGGGAGAGGAGTTCTCTCTTGTCAATCAGTGTGTTCACGTTGCTCAGCGTGACCACGCTGACTGATGGGAGAGGAGTTCTCTCTTCAGGCAGTGTGTTCGCGTTGCTCAGCATGACCACGCTGACTGATAGGAGAGGACTCCTCTCCTGTCAGCCAGTGTGTTGTTTATGTTGTCAGCGTGATCACACTGAACGATGGGAGAGGAGTTCTCTCTTGTCAGGCAGCATGTCTATGTGTCGGCTCCGTGGATGCTTTGTACGGGTGCATGGAGGTAAGGTAAGTGTTTTTATTTTAAATTAAAAGTGTATATGCGTATTTAAATTAAATTAGTATGTATGTGTGTATGTATGAATGCATGCGTGCATGTTGGTGTTTCTGTCAATGCTGTGTTTGGTTTTTTGTATACATGCATGCATGGAGTTGTGTAAGTGGTGGATGAATGCATGGGTCAAAGCGTTTTTTGTGAGTGTGTGTTCAGCACCATGCCTAAATGTAGCCGCCCTGGGGGCAACTTCATTAAGGGGTGGGTCCATGGTATCAGAGGTACACCTAGGCTAAAATGTCAGGGGGGAAAGGGGACTAACACTTCAAATGTTGGGAGAGGCGCTGACGTCAGAGGCTGTGAGGAAGGGGCAACCTTCCTTGTGTGGGGGCGCCTAACATTTTTCCACATTTTGAATGAGACTATTCTGGTGAAGCTTCAATGTTACAAGCAGCTACCTCTTGCCTTCATTTCTGAAACGTCACACTTAGGACTGCTGTGAGAGTGAGATGTCTCATGTCACCACTTCCCTTCTAATTACTCCCCTAGCATGCAAGTGCTAACCCCACATCACGATTTCAATTACCTAAAAATGTATGGATATGAATGCAGGTGCTAACAGTGAAATGACTTCTCATGGCCGTGCAATTCCCTATGGCAATTCTCACCCAGTTCCTGCCCTCCCCACTCAAAACACCTCCTCACTGGAACTCTTTGAGCTAGCTTTAAACATGCCTTGCCATCAAACTTTGCCCTCAATGTGCCTGCAAGTGTTCCTCAAAGGAGTCTTCTGAGAGTTCATGACTTCATTGGAGTTGTAAACACGCAACTGGTGTAATAAAAATGTCTTAATCAGGTCTGCCTTTGGCCACTCAATTTAAAAACACCCTGCGTGTCTTTCGCTGAAGTTCTTTTAAAAAAAAGCATTGGCAAAGCCAACAGTTTTGGCTTGTGTATAAGTATTAGGCATTTACCAGGCACTGCTATTAGCTGCTCAGGTACTCAAACCATTTTGCACTGGCACTATCAATGGCCATCTAATACCAATACAGAAGTGCCTTTCCCATGCCTACATGAACGCCCAAACTGTTAGCATTGCCAGTGCTCTTTTTGCTTTACCCTTGATGCACAGGACTATGCATCAAGGTTAAAGCAAACATACTACTTGGCTAAATTGGCCCGCATTGAATGAAGGCCAATCTAGCCAGTAATAAAACTTATGGTGCACAGTCAGCCTGGATATACTTTCTGTGGCATGGCATTTTTACTGGCTGGTATTCCATACATGGTAATAATGGCATGATGCAGCCTGCATCGACATAATTAGAACAACCAGCATGAATATATTTTTATACTAGCATATCTGGCGTGGAAAGGCGGCATGAAATGTATTGGAAAATGTTCCTATGCACAATGTGTGATTTGCAACTATTGGGGTTTTCCATGTGCTTCCATACAAAACCAATTGCAAATTGTATGAATTTCTACCCAATTTTGCAAAGAAAGTGCTCTAAAATGCATACTTTTAACCCAATGTTTCAAACGTTTTCTTGGGAATGAGAAGCCCCCTCAAGCAACCCTTGTTTGGTTTGGGCTCCCTCACTGTGCTCTGTTGATCCTGCCTAATTGGCACAAACATTTAAGCCTCTTAAGTTCAGAAATGTACCAGCCTCCACTCTACATCATTTGTCACTGTGTATGATGTGTGTTTTAATGCACACACGGGGCGGGGTGCTCATTAATGATATGATATGGCATTTATAACGTGCCCGTACACAAGTGTTTGAAGGCGCGACAAGGCAAGGAGGGAGAAACAAAAGAGTAGGACAAAACACAGATCTTACTAGGCCTTGTGTCATTCAGATCGCGCAAGAACAGTGAAGGGGGAGGGGAGAAGTGCCGACGGTGGGGCAGGATGCAGAAGTGCAGTAACAAAGGAGAAATAAGAGTGCGGCCAACGGGTGGCAAGTGTGGGTACTCATAAGTGCAGTCAACGGGTGGAGAATAAGAGCAAGAGCGGGGACTGTAGGGTTACAGATACAGACCACAAGTGCAGGGGAGCCAAGAGACAGTGTGGGATTGCAACAGGACAGGCAGGGACCTGGGCCCGAATTCAGAGCTTGACCAGATGACCAGTGCATGGATCAGGCAGGTGATCAGCAAGGGAGAGGAAGAGAGAAGGCAGAAGCAAAGAGACAGGTCTTGAGGTGCTTCCGGAACCAGAGATGGCTCTCCTCAAGTTTCAGCGAGGCTGGGAGGCTATTTGCAGGGGGAGGCCCCAGCCAAAGAAAGAGATCTGCCCTCAACTCTTTGCTTGGAAAAGTGAGTGACCCTCAGAGAATTGGAGGTGGCGCAGTGGAGAGCTCATGCCTTCTTATATATATTTATTCATATGATAAAAAAGTTAGTCTGGCATGAACCTTCCTTCAGTAGAGAAATCTAACTTTGCTGTAGTTGATTTGGAGTTGTAGTAATAAACCATATTTGGGATCCTGCACACAAACTCAAGAGTAGATTTCTCGAGTCTCCTGTTTGCGGATGTGTCGCCGCTGCCGAGTGCAAAAAAATTCTAAGGGGGCCTCACCAAATGTTTTGCCCCGGGCCTCACCACATCTTCTGACAGCCCTGCCCTAAGGGCTGATATGGCGGCTGCTACTACGGCCATCCATCAATGATTAGATACAATAGAAAGCGAAAGGTATACTTTAGCTCCAGATGAGGAGTTTGGGGATGCAACCTCACAACCTGAACCCCCTGCTGGGGCGGTGCCTCCAGCCCCAGTTTATGTACCCACTCCCTTCCGGTTGGCCGCCCGCAGGCATTTCCTGATTCCACCAAAAAGGCTGCTTATACCTTATCCCATTTAAGCGGTATCACTGCCACATCGGCCAACCTGCTGTTGGAAGGCGATAGCCCGTTTTTATATAATTTTAACAGGTTAGTGGCAGAAATGAACAGAGTGTTTCATACATACCACAAAACACAAACTCGTGACCTAGAATTCCTTGATTTGTCACAAGGGAAAACCACGTTGATTGAGTACATAACGCGGTTTAACCAACTGTCTGTTGAGACTGCTTGGCCAGAAGATAAAAAGGCAGTCGTAGTCTATAGGGGGCTCAGTGATCATATGAAGGATGCCCTTGCTGTAGTACCCACATTGCCTACCCAATACCCTGACTTAGTGGACTTGGCATTACAAGTCGATGCCAGGCATGCCGAACGAAAGACAGAGTCCAAAAGAGCAACTCCTTTGTTTTCTCTGGGGTCATCAACCGTAGAGCCACCTAGCGAACCCATGCAGATCGGGGGTATCCGCAGTCCGATATCACCTACTAAGAGGGAATGATGTAGACAGGATAACTATTGCTTCTACTGCGGAATCAGTGGTCATTGTGTTAAGGAGTGCCCCAGGAGACCCAAACCAAAAACAACAGGCATTCCGAAGGCTCGTGCCTAGGCCAGAGGCCATGGACAAGCCTGCCGGTACATCCCTACATGCTCCCTTCTTTGTCGGATTCCACCCAGCCCTTATTCCTTCCGGCTCTTTTGTTTTCCGCTGATAACATCGAACACCAGGTACACTTGGTCATAAACTCCGGAGCCACGGGTAACTATGTTGATATTTCGTTGGCCACCTCCTTAAACCTACCCTTGCAAAATAAGAAACACCCAGAACCAGTACAGGCAGTAGACAGTTCTCCACTGATATTAGACCCCATCAGGCAACAAACAGCCCTGTTAACCCTCCTACTACAGGACACACATCAAGAAATCCTTACCTTTGACCTGATTTCCATGCCTCAATACGGTCTTATCCCCTGGTGGCGCACACATAACCCTGTCATCAACTGGTCCCTAGGCTTGGTTGTCTTTGAATCTCTGTTCTGCCAAGAACACTGTTTTACAACCCCGGAACAGATAACCACACCAGCACAAGCCCTCGGGGCACTAGCTCAGTTGTCCATACAGGAGCCTCAACTGATGGAGGTTGACACTCCAGGACATGTATTCGGTCTTGTTGCAGCCCAAATACCCTCTGAGTACCATGATTTCTTGGAAGTGTTTGACAAGAAGTCTTCTGAACACTTGCCTCCTCATCGTCCATACAACTGCCCTATTGATTTAGCTCCGGAGGCTGTTGTACCTTGTGGATGCATATACTCCCTCTCCCCATCTGAAGATTCGATCCTGAAGGAGTATATACACCACTCCCTTCAGTTAGGCCACATCAGACCGTCCTAGTCCCCCGCTGCTTGCCCTATCTTCTTCGTACCAAAAAGAGAATGAGATCTCCGCCCATGCATTGATTACCGTCGCCTTAATCACATCACAATCAAGAACCGGTACCCTATTCCCCTCATCACACCATTACTGGACCGTCTAACACAAGCCTCGGTCTTCACTAAACTCGACCTGCGAGGTGCGAATAATCTTATACGCGTCCGAAAGGGTAATGAATGGAAGACGGCTTTTTATACAAGATACAGTCTCTTCGAGTACACTGTTATGCCATTTGGGCTCTGCAATGCACTAGCTACCTTTCAAAGGTTCATGAACGAGATCTTCCACCATATCATTGATATCTATGTGGTGGTGCACTTGGACGACATTTTGGTATTTTCACAATCCCGACAGGAACACGTCACACACGTCCGGGAAGTGTTGAGCCGACTGCATTCACACTTTCTCTATGCCAAGCCCGAAAAATGCCTGTTCCATGCCCAGGAGGTAGACTTCCTAGGTTTCCATATCACCCCCAGAGGCCTAACTATGAACGCTACCTACGTCCGTCCAGTCATTGACTGGCCTGTTCCACAAACCGTTAAGGAGGTGCAGTCCTTCCTTGGTTTCACCAATTTTTATAGGTGTTTCATGGTGGGATTCTTGGCCATTGCTGCACCACTGACTCAGCTCACAAGTCCTCGTACCCCGTTTATTTGGACACCCTTGCAGCAGTTCACAGCCCTAAAAACAGCGTTCACCACTGTCCCCATCTTACAGCACCCCAACCCGGACCTCCCTTATGTCCTCGAAGCAGATGCCTTATCATATGCCTTAGGAGCTGTTGTGTCCCAATCATGCCCAGCCACAGGTCTGTTACATCCAGTCTTCTTTCATTCACGAAAATTCACCCCGGCTGAAAACCACTACACTGTCACTGAAAAAGAGCTCCTGTCTGTGAAAGATGCCTTCCAGGTTTGGCGACATCATCTGCTTGGGGCCAAACACCAGGTTACAGTTTACACAGACCACCGCAATTTCCAAGACCTGGCCACGTTTAAGCGCACCAACAGCCGGCAAGTCCGTTGGCATTTGTTTTTTCAGTGTATGACTTTGTTATAAATCATGGTCCGGGCATCGCACATGGCAAATCAGATGCCCTTTCCCGTATTCCTGAGGGTAAGTCCATTCCGGTCTTTCCTGAGACCCTGTTGGAGAGCAAACACGTTATATGCCTATGCACACCTCCAGCAGATTTATTGTCCCAAATAGGCCAATGGGCTACCATACACCCAGAACAATTGCGAGAGTGGGAGATAGAAATGCACAACGGCCTACCGTTAATACAAGGAAAACTCTACTTGCCTACACCAGATACACGCACATTAGCATTGGAATGGTCCCATGATGCAGTCATAAACGAACACCCCGGCCAAAAACGTACTGTGGCCTTGCTCCAACGTTGGTGCTGGTGGCACTCCATGTACAGAGACACAGGGCCTCATTACGACTTTGGAGGGAGCCATGCCCTTAAAAATGGCATGGCTGCCTCCAAAATCAGGTCCGGGTTCATTGAATGGGGAAATACCGGGCCATTCTGACTTTGGAGGGCCCAGTATTTCCTCCTTCAGGGAACCCGGACCTGGTCCTTCCCCATTCCCGTTCGAGCCCCCATAGGGCTAAATGGGAATGGGGAGGGAGCTAACAACAGGCCCGTTCTTAACGGGCCTGTTGTTAGCTCCTTGGTCCCCTCACAGGACCTGCTATGGACATCTGGTAAAACCAGACATCCAGAGCGGGTCCCGCGAGGGAACCTCGTAGTAGGGCGGAATGAGATTTACGGAGCCGGCACCATTACCAGCGCCAGTAATCCCATTCCGCCCATCTCGTATTGACGCCCCCAGTGTCATACGTGGCTTCTTGTTCTGTGTGTGCCCAGTGTAAGAACAGAAAAGGCCGTCCTCTGGGGTTATTACAACCATTGCCACTCCCGGTAAGACCTTGGCACACTGTCACTATGGATTTCGTCAACTGACATGCCCAGAGTGAAAGGCTTTGAGTGATAGTCGACTCATTCACGAAAATGGTTCGTTTTGTTCCCTGCACCGGCATATCCACAGCTCCTGCCTTAGCTGACCTGTTTTTTTCGTCACATCTTTTGTCACTTTGGGGTACCTTCCATAGTGGTGTCTGATCAGGGTTCCCAGTTCACTTTGCGGTTTTGGCAGTCCCTTACAAAACTATTAGGTGTGGACACCTGCTTCTCATCCTCTTATCACCCAGAGACGGACGGGGAGACCGAACGTGTCAACCAGACCATGGAGCAGTATCTGCATTGTCTTTCGTTACAACATCAGCAATCCTGGTACCAGGTCCTACACTTAGCTGAGTTTGCTTACAAAAACGCACCTCACTTGTCCACAGGCTACTCCCCTTTCTACTCATTGTATGGCCAACACCCTTGCATCCTCCCCTTCCCAGACTTAACTCCCACACTACCTCCCTCTGTCTCCTCTTGTATAAGGAATTTAAGGGACATCCACAGCCAGACCTTACTACACCTCCAGGAGTTACAGGAGTTGATGTGCCGGGCGGCCGATAAAAAATGTGCTGTTGCCCCGTCTACACAGTAGGGGACAGAGTATGGCTCTCCACTAGACACCTACCGATACCGGGCTGCCGTAAACTCTTACCTCGTTTTGTCGGTCCATACCGGGTGACTAGGGTGAGCAATCCCATGGCCTATTGGGTCTCCCTGCCTGCCTCCTGGTGTATTCACCCAGTCTTCCACACGTCTCTCCTCAAACCAAGTCCAGATTCCATGCGCATTGATCTGCCACCTTCAACTGTGACGACGCGTTCCTCCGAAGAATACGAGGTCAGTGGCATTCTTGCATCTCGAAATACTGCGGGACACCTCTACTACTTGGTGGACTGGTTGGGTCATGGTCCAGAGGAATGTGTGCCTTTGGGGGGAACTCTGTCATGCCTTCCTCGCACTTACCTGGCCTGGTGGCATGTCGGCGGCGGCACGGGCCACGGACTCCCTCCACTTCTGCATTTGCCCAGCCTCCAGGTGGGTGCCGCGCGCCGAGGCATCCCTAGCGCTTGTTTCCCCGGTTGCTTGGGGCTTGCCCTGGCATCTATGGGCACACAGAAGTTCTGTTCTCCTTCAGGGTCACCCATTGGACACGGCGCATCGTGGAAGAAGATCACGTGACCAGGAAGTTACACGAAACACGGTCACATGACCCGGAGAGCGGTCACATGACCCAGATGAATGTAATAAAAGAGGACCAGCCCTCTCATTTAATGCTTCTAAGCTGTTCCTACGGCGTGTAGCTACTCCTGTGTTCCGTGTATTATTGGCTTTGACCTTCTGGATTCCAGAAATCGTTTTCTCTCTTGTATTGCGCTTGGTTTTGTCTCTTGGATCTGTTTTGGACTGTATACTTGAATTGCCTGGACCTTTGGATCTTGCTATATTGGATTGCTCTTGGTTTTTGCCCCTTGGATTTGATGCTGGAGAATTAAATTAAAACTATCTCAGAGGGCAAACAAATATCGAACTGCATCCTAAAGAACAATCTTGATGCAGCGGGTAACGCAGGACGCATCATAGCGCAGGGAACACTCATTAAGCGGCAGGCCTGGCTTAGGCAGTCAGGGTTTAAGCTAGAGACTCAAGCAACCCTATTGAGCATGCCTGTAAAGCCAAATGTATTTGGGAAGGCCGTAGAGGACGCCGTCAAGAGTGCCGAGGATGATTGACACTCTTAAATCTCTTGGGCAGTTAACAGACCTTATTCTCAACAGGGTTCTCCAAACTCTAAGAGATTTTGGGGGGCAGGTTGCGCAATGCTCCTCAGGCTACTCTCTGGGAGGACAGTCCTCATCCTGGGGCCAGTCACAAGGCCAAGGTTCCTCATCCAACTTTTAAAGAGGGAATAAAAGAGACCGAGGTAGAGGAAGAACCTCACCGGGAGAGGCCACCTCCCATGCCACTCCAGTAGGAGGCCGAATCACTGAATTCACCCACCCATGGGAGAGGATAACATTGGACAAATGGGTGTTGTCCACCATGGCAGGTGGCTATTGTATCGAGTTGCACCACCCGACTGCCTGCCAAGACAGAAGATGACAGCAGAAAAACAAACAATACTGCTGGACAAAATAAAGGCACTACTCGACAAGGACGCCATAGAGATTGTCCCGGCAAACGAGGTAAACAAGGGTATTTATTCAACTTACTTCCTTGTTCCACAGAAATACCTTACCATGCGCTTAGTACTAGATCTGCGCCCTGCAAACAAATATGTCAAACCTCCAAAGTTTTGTATGACCATGCTCCAGGAGGTGATTCCACTCCTGAAACAGGACATTGGACATGAAAGATGAATGCTTTCATATTTCAGTGCACCCTGCGCACAGAAAATAGCTGTGTTTCAGGATGGCGGGAGTTCCCATCTTGGCAACAGGTGAGCGTGTGCACTGCGACCCCCTGCCCTCCCTTGGAAGCATCATGGCCGCATGGTGAGTTTTGGGCCCCACGCGGGCTCCCCAGCAGTACCGCAGCTTCCCCAGCCTTTGTCCCGCCTCCCTATCCCTCCTCTCGTCCGGATTGGACAATTCCCCCCACTGTAGTTGTGGCCTGGAAATCGCTGCACAAACGCTTCCTGTGCCATTTTCCATCTTGGCAACAGGTGAGCGTGTGCACTGCGAACCCCTGCCCCCCCTTAGAAGCATCATGGCGGCACTGTGATTTTTGGGACCCTTGCAGGCTCCCCAGCAGTACCGGAGCTTCCCCAGCCTTTGTCCCACCTCCCTATCCCTCCTCCAGTCTGGATTGGACAATTCCCCCCACTGTAGTTGTGGCCTGGAAATCGCTGCACAAACGCTCCCCGTGCCATTTCCCATCGGCGCAAGACCCCATTTGCCCATAATTTTAGTTTAAGGCATTTTCCAGGCTTCGTTGTGCTCCATTCCCCTCGGCTTCCTCACTTTTCCCCAGTCCCTCCCGCCTCCCAGCTTAAATTCGAGCCCCCAGACTCCCTGCGCGGCCTTTGCTTCCCCTCTCCCCTCCTCCTGTCCCACCCACCGTGCCCTGATTGGTCCTCTGACTCTGCTACCCTGGCCATCCCAGGGCAGCCCTCTGCCCATGCAGCCCCTGCGGCTAAGGACCTGAGGCAAAGGACGGCTCCGACAATGACGGCTCCAAGACGTATCTGCAGGTATCAGCAGGGGAAGCAAGAAGCCAGCAATAAGTAAGTATGGCAAGGGCGGGGACAGAAGCAATTACTTCACGCCATACTACCCTACCACTCAACCCTAGAAACCAAACTATTGTAAAAATCTGCATAACATGGTGCACTTACACTTAAAAGCCTGCCTAATAGCATTGCTGTGATACTGTTGCATCGAGAAAGTGTGCTTAAAAGCATATCCGTGGTATAGTTGCATCTTGAAAGGGAAATTCACTGTTGACTTTAGAAGTGCGCCTAATATCCTCTCTGTGCAAAGTGGAATTTAGAAGTGTGCCTATTAACATGCCCTGGTTGACTTTAGAAATGTGCCTATTAACATGCCCTGGTTGACTTTAGAAGTGTGCCTATTAACGTGCCCCGGTTGACTTTAGAAGTGCGCCTAATATCCTCTCGGTGCAAAGTTGAATTTAGAAGTGTGCCTATTAACATGCCCTGGTTGACTTTAGAAATGTGCCAATTAACATGCCCTGGTTGACTTTAGAAATATGCCTATTAACGTGCCCTGGTTGACTTTAGAAGTGGGCTTAATAGTGTGCCCCAGTTGACTTTAGAATGTGTGCCTAATACCCTCTCTGTGCAAAGTGGAATTTAGAAGTGTGCCTATTAACATGCCCTGGTTGACTTTAGAAATGTGCCTATTAACATGCCCTGGTTGACTTTGGAAGTGTGCCTATTAACGTGCCCCGGTTGTCGTTTAGAAGTGCGCCTAATATCCACGCTGTGCAAAGTTGAATTTAGAAGTGTGCCTATTAACATGCTCTGGTTGACTTGAGAAATGTGCCTATTAACATGCCCTGGTTGACTTTGGAAGTGTGCCTATTAACGTGCCCCGGTTGTCGTTTAGAAGTGCGCCTAATATCCTCTCTGTGCAAAGTTGAATTTAGAAGTGTGCCTATTAATGTGCCTTTGTTGAATTTAGAAGTGTGCCTGATATCTTCTCTGTGCAGAGTTGAATTGGGTTGCCTAATATCCTCTCTGTGCAAAGTTGAATTTAGGAGTGTACCTATTAGCGTGCCCTGGTTGAATTTAGAAGTGCGCCTAATATCCTCTCTGTGCAAAGCTGAATTTTAGAAGGGTGCCTAATAGCGTGCCCTGTTTGAATTTAGAAGGGTATCTGATAGCGTGCCCTGGTTTACCTTAGAGGTGTGCCCATTAGTGCGCCTTAGTTGAATATCCTCACTGTGCAAATTTAAATTCGGTTGCCTAATATCATCCCCATTGAAAAGTTGTTTTGGTTGCCTATTATCCTCTTTCTGCAAAGCTGAATATAGAAGTGTGCCTATTATCCTCTTTGTGCAAAGTTGAAGTTAGAAGTGTGCCTATTAGCGTGCTGTGGTTGAATTTAGAAGTGTGCCTATTAGCGTGCCTTGGCTGATTTTAGAAGTGTGCCTAATATCCTCTCGGTACAAAGTTGATTCTAGAAGTGTATATAACACCACCACTCTGGCATAGCGGAATTTGACAGTGTCGCTAATAATGTCACTGTGCCAAAGTCTAGAAAGTCTGCTCTATATCGGGTGAACGGGTGAAGTGGATGCCCTATATTGGGTGAAGTATTTGGATGGAACGGGTGAAGTATGTGGATGGAAAGGGTGTAGTATGTAGATGGAAAGTGTGAAGTATGTGGATGGAACGGTTGAAGTGTGTGGATGGAACGTGTGAAGTATGTGGATGGAACGGGTGAAGTATGTGGATGGAACAGGTGAAGTATGAGGATGGAACGGATGAACCGATGTAGAATGGGTGAAGTGGGTAGAACGGATGAAATGGTAGAACGGATGAAGTAGGTGAAAGAACGGGTGATGTACTTGGAACCGGCTAAGTGGGCGGAACTAGTGAAGTGGATGGAACGAGTGAAATTAGTGGAATCAGTTAAGTGACTGGAACGTGTGAAGATGACGTATGTGGATGGATGATGCATGGAGTAAGTATAACATGGTTAGAACGAATGAATGGAGCAGTGTGAAGATGACGTATGTGGATGGATGATGCATGGAGTAAGGATAACATGGGTAGAACGAATGAATGGAGCAGTGTGAAGATGATGTATCTGTATGGATGATGCATGGGGAAAGGTTAACGTGGGTAGAACGAATGAAAGGAGTAATGCATAAAATGGTGGAGTGCATAAAATGGTTGAAGTACATGGAACGGATGGGAGTGCATGGAACGGATGGGAGTGCATGGAATGGATGCGAGCGCATGGAATGGATGCAAGCGCATGGAACAGATGTGAGCGCATGGAACGGGCTAGAGTGCATGGAACGGATTGGAGTGCATTGAACAGATTGGAGTGCAGAGAATGGCGTGAAGTACATGGAATGGTTTGGAGGGCATGGAACATCTGAAAGAGCATTGAAAGGAATGGTCTGAGTGCTTGAAACGGTCGTAATGCACGGAACAGTGAGAGTACATGGAACGGATGAAGTTCATGGAACTATTGGAGTGGGCGTGATCTAAAGCACCTAAAGTAAACCACCATATTCACATCTCCACGCTTACTCTCTTCTTTACACCACCACTCAAATAGAACACAGCGATACTATGACACCATTCGGTATAGCTGTTCTCATACCAACATCTGCCTCATACTCCCCATCACTCTAACTAAACACTGCTGGGTACACACCCCCCAGCCAGGCGTTCACCTCAGGCCTAACACAGCCACAATCGGTCTGGATAAATCCTGCCAGAACGGACACATACTCCTGACCTCTTAACTACCACACCTACCGCTAAGAAGCAGCTATTACACGAATGCCACACCAGCTGCACACATGTCCGGTGCTCACACGCACCTTTGACTCTCTCTACTCATTTGAACTTCGGTTCCCAAGGGCGTTCAACCTACCAACACCTTCAGACCATACCAATGGTACATAAGGCGCTATTTAAATGCAAAGTAACATAACATAACATTTGTGGACTGCCTGCCTGAACTGCTCAGACCTGTGGATTTGCTCTCTTGGGCTGCCTTGTTTCCTACCCCTTTGGCTCAGGTACCTTTGCATCTGGAATCAAGTACTGCATCACGTTGTGTTACTCCAGGACCACGCTGGACCCTGCTACATTGGGGTTCCCTCTCCTTTCCCCTAACCCAACCCACAACACCTTCAGTGGGAACAGTTAGGTTCTAAGCTGTCATCGGTCATCCCTAAGGGTAGGTGTTTTTCTGCCTATCTGTTTACGTTTCATTGTGGAATTCCCTGTACCTATCTGCTAACCTTGTGTTTTCTTTGCAGCCATCCGGTACCCGGTGTTCTCTGTTCCTGCCACCTGTGGCCCCAATCACCGGTCAGTCAGTTGTTTAATCTTCTCTGACTGGTACTTGGGGACAGAGGTATACTAATCCACGTGGACCTCAGATTGTGACACAGTACAAAGCAAAAAGAGTGTTCTTTGCCGGAACTAGCAATCCTTAAAATAATATGAGCAAATCTTAAATGCAAGTGATTCACATATGGGTCGTTTTTGGAAAACTTGTAGAACCCAAGAGCCACATTTCCTCCTAGGCATATTACATTAGTTGACCACAGACTTCCTGACTTTCTTTAACCAGAAGGAAAGGCGAAAATAAGTGTGACATAAGTGAGAGCCCTAGTCAGTACTGTAGACGAGCAGCTGTATACATCTGCAGGAGATCCCGTCCCCATACCTCCCCTGTATTGGAGACATGAGACCGTACATTGCCTGACCTGAGATATCATACCAATACTGCAGCGAGTATTTGGAAGGAGATACCCATTGAGACAACCTTATCGAATGTACCCCCGGAGAGACAACAGCCTACAGGAGGAACTCCCTGAAGGAATATGAGAAAGAGCGAAGTAAATGAATTAATGAAGTCATAAGAAAGTGTGCACGACGTCCCAAGATAACTGACTGAAGACAATATATGTGGTACAGAGGACGAATGATGAAGTAAAGAATCAAATGAACTATCAACGTGGAAAAGAATTGTTGAAAACAAAAGTTCAACAAATGTACAGATGCTGAAACGCAAGGTAGATCAAGTCATCGTAGAAGCCTAGTTATGAGTAGAGACTAGCATGCAGGCGAAGCCACCATTGTACAAAAACTGGACATTGGTATCATGAAATAAATAAGCCAGAAACCATGAAGTAGGAATAGAAAACTGTGTTGTAGAAGAATTATAGGTTAATGGAGCTGTGTTGCAAGGCTGCCTGGCCTGAAGTCAAGATCCTAAAAATCAATGTCAGCTATATACTCTGAAGAAGAATGAGTGTGCAGAGGATGAATCTTCTCATGTTAAGGAGCAAAAAAGAACACAAAGAATGTGAAGTTTGAATTCATTTAGAGCATTTAAATGCTGCAAAATGGACCAGATCATGGTCTCCTGTCACATGAACCAAGGATGGAAATAGAGTTTAAAATTGGAGTCCCAGACATGATAGAGAGTGCCCTCACTCCTGTGCATTCCCAAACACAAGAATACTCTACAAGGCCAAGTGCAAAAACAATTTCATGGCAGAAGGCATGGGTGATGAGAGATGCTGAGCTAATTGGGTGCTGAGGTACCTTTATGTCATATCTCCCTGCACCTGGCTCTGGGCTTACGTGCTTCTACATGAACCGAATGTTCCAGACCTGGCACAGGCGTGCAAACCAATTGTATTAGTCTGTACAACAAAGGACCTTACAGCTTGTAAGACCAATGAGAAACTGTATCTAAAGTTTCTGAAATTACATGTTTTAAGAGGTAGGCATAAGTTTTCCACCTGATATCGGACAGACAGTAACAATGCTAGCTCCTATATAAGTGTATATCTAGATGTTTTCCTCAGCCAATCCCGACCTGTGATAGGTTTTTCACTATTGCCACGTAGTATGATGTCCCTCTGATGCATATTTGAGTATAAGGATTCTATTTTTCTTGGGAATCATTGAGAGACTGAGTGTATGTCGTTGATGTTCGTTGTATCCTCCCTGTTTTAGATAATTGTTAAACAAAAACAGTAATTTGCCATCTTCTTGAGTTAGTCCGGTTATTTGGAAATTATTCTGAGGTAATTCCATTACCATATGCACGTTCCAAAGGGCCATAAGCTCAGTCCCCCCAACATCTTTTGTGGCCACCCAAACACAAATCATACCTTCAGGATCCAAAGCCAAAAATAGATGCTAACGTTAGAACAAAATGTTAACACTACCAATCTGGGTCTTCATTAACAGAGGTGTTGCCCTGATAAAATGGCACATTGTAGTGTGTGCACTGCAGGGAGTGCTCTCTGGTGCTACGAAAAGGGCCTATAGGCGCCTTCCATGATATAGAATTTACGGCAGCTACGGGTCTGATGGCAGATTGATGATGAGGCATTGACAAGTGTACACAGGGTGTTGCCGTATGTAAATGACTGAGTCTGTTTGCTGGCATGCATGGTTTTTATTAACAGACCATGCTCGTGGTGACTTGGACCATCTGCGTATCTGCCACCTAGGTGGCAGCACTCATGCACTGCACACACCCAACAAGGCTCTTCTGATCCTCCACAGGGTTTGAAACGTGGGATGTAGTTTTGGGCTTCATCACCACAATGGGGTCCTTGAAAACCCTTAATAAAACTATTCAACTTTGCCCTTCCCTAGGGCCTAAAGCCGTCGGGCCAGCAGAGGCTTCCTGAAATCCACACCTCTCAACTCACACGCTTTAGGCAGGTCTTGCCCGCCTTGGAAGGCATTAATTCACCTGGAAAGCCTCCTGCCCGTCCATTCACTCCAATGGGCTCTCACTCGACCAAAACAGAATTCTCCTTTTTCACCCACCCTGGGGAATTAAGAGATTGAGAGGTTAGGACATTGTTATTGAGGGTCAACGTGGCCACATGCCTGAGCTTTGTGTCTGCACTTGGTAGTGGCTTTCATTTCGGACGATGGAGAGCAGAGGCCAAGCCTGCGTTTGGCACAGCCTATTTGATCGGAGCCAGGTGGAACGTAGGCCTTTGTTAATTGTCCCCCAAAGTCATACTGTAGCTGTAGACATGCATTATGCAAATTTTGCACGCCTTACTCTAGTCTGGATATCCCATCAGCATGCAGGCATCATCAGGGTCGGACTGGGCCATACTATTGTCCCGGGCACCAATGAAAAAGTGTCCCACAGTTGCAAATGGCTATTCATTCCTTTAGTGACACTGTGTGAATAGTCACCAAGAGCGAGTTTTTTGATAAAGTGTGATGCAAACTACATTTTAAAGAATATTTGTTCAGCAACACTGGTCCAAACTACTAGTCAAAGAGTGAATTAACTCATTAAACTGGCCCAAATTGGCCAAATAAAGTGGCCCTCTTTGACCCAAAAAACTGGCCCACATCAGCATTTTGTGTTTTTGGTTTGGCCATTCGCCTAGTGCCATATAGGCCAGTCCGATCCTGGGCATCATCAACACAGTGTGTGCTGCCAGAATCATCAGAGCACTGCCTTGCATAGTCACTGATGTATATCTCACTTATGTTGCCATATGGGGCTAAAACATATTTGGTGTTGCTTGTGGTCCCATGCAGTGGGGAGAGATCTAGCAATACAGGCGGGGGTTTCCGTTTTTGGGTGGGACATGGGTGATATGCAAATGTTTTTCCTCTTCTGTAATGGCACAGCAGACGGAACAATTGTAGGCTGGAAGGATGCCCAGAGCAATTGCCAGATCTTATGATTAATTTAAGGCTTTTCCAGCCATCACTCTTCAGTGTGATGAAGTGTCATGAGTGACCCCTTGTGCCAGACTTGGGTTGTCACTTTTCAAGCATGTTATTTTAATGTCTAAAAGGAAAATCCAGGTACACAGGGAAGATACCTTCACAAAACCTAGTCTTGGGAACAAAGGGTAGTCGAACATAGCATTTATACCTATCAAAAATTTTATACTGTGCCAAAAAGTTATGAAATTTACCCCCAGCACATTAGACTGTGCGGAGCTGGGCAGCACAGCAACAAAGTCGAGCTGCCGGGCTATAATTAATTGTACTGGCCGATCCCGTGCAATCCTGCTTCCAGTCTTTAACTGACTGTACTGACTGATCCTCTGTAGTCACGCTGCCCGACTGTAACTGTACCGACCAGGCTTTAACTAACTGTACTGACCGATCCTGTATATGCTACTAGGGTTTAACTAATTGTACTGACAGATACTGGGTTCACCTGCCCTGCTTTAATTAGGCAATAACTCTCTGCATTGGTAGAACTCCACCACTGCTCAAGTGTTCATTTCAGAAGGTTAGAATTCTGTGAACCGTTTGGGATTCTGGGAAATGTTCTGTGGAATTACTGCCAAACTCGCAATCATGCCCTCGGGAGAGCTCTTCATCGCCCATGGTGAGTAGCTACACTATAATGTATGGTGTCTTTTGCGGCCTCGTTCCCTATTGTACACGCTTACATTTTGATACTTTGTGGAACACATTACTCTGTGGTCTTGACAGAGCAGCCCATTACAGCCCTTGCCTCCAGAAGGGTGTCATTTATTTTCTATTGAAATGAACACATTTTATACCGTATCGGGGTACATTTTTTTGTGATTTGTGCTTCCTTTTACAGCCTTTTGTGAGGATGTCAATAATTTTCTCCTAAAGTGAAGAGTCTGAACACTACATCGAGAGTTAAATACTTGAAAGAACCAATGTGTTTTGTGAGAAGTCGCTTTATAAAGATGAAAGTGAATGGTAGAAAAGCTCATATCTAATCTATGTCAGAGAAAATAATCCAGAATGCTTTGTAACCATAGAGATACAAAGTGAAGATGGAGGAAAGACTGAGTCCAGATTCGAAGAAAGGTAAGCACCAAAACTAGAAAACAGACTTGGTTGTGTGAAAAATTGTAAAAAAGTGCCTGGGAGGGGTTAAGTGTAAAACTAAATGAGAGTGAATGTAAAATAGAGGAAGCATATTACTTTACACCAAAATCGGAGGGAGGAGTGACAGGCTACTGTATTTTGAATTGGTTTTTATTGGAATTTATATAGCACTTTCTCTAAAGCACTGTACAGCTGCTATAAGAAATGGTACTTCAAGTGAGGAGCAGAGAAAATACAGTATACAATCAGAAGGCAATTAAGTATAGGAAAGTTACAAGAATAAATGAGCTTTAGGCCAAGAACCGAAAATATATGAAAAGAAGAAGGGAAGGCTGGTCAAAGAGAGTTCCAGAGTTTGGGGTCCAGGAGGGAGACAGAACGGAAATTAGAGAGAGTACAGAGGGGCTTGGTGATAGTGAGACGATGAAGAATCGGGGTCAAAGAGGTTGCAAAGGCAAGTAAGGAGAGATTGGAGAGGAGACGTAGGGTGGGGCAAGGCCATGGTAGCACTTAAATACAACACATAGAAAGTGAAACAGGAATCGAAAGGAAGAGTAGGCATGGAAAGAAGAGATGGAGATGGAGAGCACTAGAGGGTGACAGAAAAAGATGAATGGCAGAATTAAAGGCGGAACTGAAGGGTATGAGATAAGAGGAACGAAGGCCAACTAAGAGGGCAGAACAGTAGTCAGGTTGAGAAAAGATTGATGAGGCGATAAGGAGTTTAGTAGCGTGAAAGGATAGACACGGAAGAATGCTATGAATGTTGAAAGGATGGTACAGAATATCGGCCAGTATAGGAGATATGATGTGGGGATGATGACGATGAAACAAATGTGACTCCAAGATTGTGAGCTGCAGGCAGGAAGGAGAGGAAAGAGGAAGGGAATAACAGAGTGGAAGGGGTTGTGAGGGGAGAGGGAGAGGATGACAGGAGGAAGTGGACCTCAGTTTTGGAAGGATTGGGTTGTAGAAAATGAGAGGACATCCAAGCTTGAAAGGGGAGAGACAGGCAGAAACAGAAGGGTGAAGGGAGTGAAAGGTGGAGGAGACAGAAAAGAACATTTGGAAATCATCCGCATAGAAATGACATTCCAGGGAAGCCTAGCTTGTTTGCCAGAGACAGCACCCTCATAACATCATGGGGTGTTAGTTGGTAGGGGGGTAATGGAACAATGCATCTCCAGACCCCCTAGGAGTTAGGTTTCACAATATAGCATACCCGCAGTGGGGCAAAGAGCATATCTTGGTAAAGCCAAATAGTGGGAGGAAAAGTGTAGCAGCAACAGAGTAGAGCAGGAAAGTATTGGGAGGAGAAATGAGTAAATAATTTGTCAACAAGGGGGAGCTGATAGAAAACAAGAGACGTAGGAATAAGGCAAAAAATAAGGGAATGCATAAAGATGGCTCCATTAGATGTATGGAATGAAGTGCAATGTATGCATTGTAAGGCAAGGATTCAGTGTGCCTCAGCTTTATAGATCAACTGTTCCATGATGCTCCCTCAGGTAGGTGTAGCATTCTTTCAATTCAATGGAATTTTGCATTGACTGGGTGGCTTTCATGCTGTGCTGAAAAGTTTATTGCAACATGTCCTCACCCTCACCTCACTCTCACCGAGACATGGTTCATGGCCAGCTCTGTCATGAGTTTTGACACTCACCTCCCTGCGGGCTACAAGATCCTCTCAGAGCCCAGAACCAATTGACCCGGAGGTGGAGTGGCCCTGATCTTTTTACTGAGTGGGTTCCTGCATATGTACTTTCCACACAGGCTTATTCCTCTTTTTAATGCATCATCTGCAGGCTCTCTTTCTTTCCTAGCCTCTCTCTAACTGTGGCCACCACCTACAGGCTACCTGGCCAGGTCACACTCTTGCTCTCAGAATGGTTGGACCTTACCTCTTATCTTCTTGTTCCTTCCTCCCACCTTCTTCACCTCAGAGATCTCAGAATCCACCTGGATGCCTCTGACTATTCCTCTGGGCTCTTCTGCAACCTCTTCAACTCCCTCTTGTCAAAAGAGAAATCATATCGGGCCTCCTATTGCAATAAATATATGAATATTGGCCTACGCCAAGCTGCTCGAAAGTTGCTTGCAAAAGAATCCGTGTTGCAAGGTCCTGACCTTAAATCAATGCAAGCCGCCATTTTAGGTCAATCTGCCATTTTAGGATTCGCTTTGTAAAAGTCACCCTGTGAGTTAAAATGGTGAACGATGTAATTCCAGAATACAACATGGCCGTCTTGACCTCTGTACATAGCTAAACAAGGAAAGAAGACGATTTTCAGAAGCTCTCAAGTCTCAGTCGAACTTTAAAGAAACTCCTATTGGGGTAAAACAGCACAGGGGAAACCCCAAACACACATGTTACCAAGACCACTCCAATTTCAAACTAATTTGGAATCTAAACATGGACCAAGCTATCTAGATGAATGCAAATATTTAATCAGTAGGCATGTTTATATCTAATCAATGAATTTGAATTGAATTTTCTGTTGTAAATCCCTCCTGATGAGCCAATAGATTTGGTGAAACACGTGTAGAGGGCACTACTATTTAAGAACAATTTTTAGAGGATCATTGTTGGAATAAAAAAGCCTCATGATACAACAAACATGATTTTTGGAACATCATTTAACCTATAGTTAGCGTTAACTTCAGGTGCGCTACAAGGTGACTTGAAAATTCTGTTCTTCATAAATTGTGACACACTCGGCAGTCTGAGTGTTACTAGTCAACACCAAGCAGCACCCAAATTACCTTTATCAAAATAAAAACACTGTCAACCAAAGACCAATTCGCTATCAATTGTATTTGAGACTGCAAATGTATAAACCATAGCTAATATGTAACTTGCCTGCATGCCACTTGTTGAGGTCGTGAACTGAGACCTTGTCCTTCGTTGACCTGTGTATAGAAGGATTACTCGTGCAATGAAACTAATCCACGAGCATATGTTGAAACAATGTATTCAAATAATGAACGTAGAACATCTATTTAACTACATTGTATTAATGTTTGAGAAGGCCTGCATGGAAAAACTTAGAATACACAGTTATTGCATAGGCTTGTTGATACATGTATTAAAGGCAAACCAGTAATATGCGGTTGTTCGAGACTTGGCACGAACCCTAGATCGGTGATGTATTAAGTGGAATATTAACCCGAAGTGGGGCTGGACATCGTGCCCACCAAGTGTATAAAAAGCGAATGCATTCTAATGTACAACGTCTCTCACTGAACACACTGAACCACGCTGGAGTTCGTTGTGTTGTACTGAGGGCTGATAGCTATCTGACTTTGCTCTTTTTTTGTAACTGGATTCAGTATAAAATAAAGTACTTTGTATGTTCCTTTGTAACCCGTGTTCGGTGTATTTCCTTTTGGGGAACGCGGCCTCGATATATTTTGATTTTGTTTTCACAGTTGGTGCCCGAATAGGGACCCTCATGATTGATGCCGGATTGTTGAAGGTTGACGCACGCTATCGGACCGGGATCGGACGGTGTGACATAAGGGGCCCCACTGAACAAGACGCGACACCTCAGCAGCGCTGCACGACCCGATCCTTGGACGATAAGCATGTGGTCCGAGACGGCATCTTGACGAGGGTCCACTTATCGAGGCGGGCAGATTTGTCGAAATCACCATACACGAGGTAAGATTAGTTAGGTAAGATTCTTTGAAATCCGATCGGACCTCCTTAGGTTTGGTCAGGGGAGTCGTGACCCGATTCTTAATTTAATCCTGACAATTTGAATTTTGCCGCATTGTATCTGCAGACACAATTATTGACCAGGTAACACCAAGAATTTGAGATATGCCTGGGAAATTGTCTACCTGCTTTAGGGAATTATTCCGCAGTGATAGACAGTCTTTGGAATTTAGCCGTCCGGCACCACAGAAGGGGTCGCCGGCATGTACTATGTACTGTAAGCCTGGCATTGGAAGTATAGTATTTAATGACATTTGGCACAGACAAACCAGACATGCCTCCGAACTTCAGTGGCCAATCAATGGTAGTTTTGAAATCCCTCGTATTGAGTATTTAGAGTCAATTCTATTAAAGAAAAAGGCTAGACCTGCAGCATTTGATGTCTTGCAGAATTGGAAAAAAGAAGCGTTGCAACAACTTAAAAGTAGAGAGAAACATGCGCGCCGTCATAAAACGAACGCTGAAAAAACGTTGTTATATGATCAGGACAAACAGTCTGAGGCGACTAAAAATATGGATAGGGCTTTCTCACTTGGTTTTCAGAAAATCTATCCTTCTAAAGATCTTCATGTTTCTGATGAGTTTATTGACAAATTAGTAAATGAACGAAGGCCTGGTGCTTCTGCGCCACCTCCATATGTTCCTCTTCCTGCTGCTTTGCCTCTTTATCCTGTTATTCCTGCTCCACCTCTTGTTGTTCCTGTTGTTCTTGCTCCTCCTAATGTTCCCCTTCCTCCAGCTCCCCCACCTCTTTTGATCGCACCGGTTACAGTACCTCCATCGAATTTGCCAGCTCCCTCTCTTCCCAGTGGTCCTGAGCCGCTTGTAATCGATTGAGGTGCAGGGTCAAAGGTTGTCACTCGCAATACTGTACCACCGGAGAAGAAACGTGAGTTAATTGCATGGGCTAAGCATTGTATGGAGAAGGATGATCAAGCTAGCGTTTTTGCCACACTTTGTAATATGGATAATTTTCCTGAGAAAAATGTTTTTATTGAAGGTTTAGGGATTCAGTTATGTATAATGTGGGGAAGATTAAATTATGCGGATCTCCCCCAAGGGTTAAGGGATCTAAATACTCTAGCGTTTTCTAGAGACACTGTGGAGAAGGTAAATTAGCATGTTGAGAGGCTATTTGGGTATAGAAAGGAGTTAGAAAAGTTACAGAATGAGGATGACGAGGAGGAAAATATGTATGTACAGAAACGGTTCCTTCCTTGTCGTAAATCGATATCTGAGGAAGGACGAATTTGTATGAAAGATGCACTTAGATGGATTTCGGATATGTCGATAACTCCTGTTGAAGTATATGACACGTATTGTCAATATACGCTAGAAATGCAGAGGAAAGTGATACAGGTAATAGAAGACTACCTGCAGGATGAGTGTGTAAAAAGGAAGATTAGTTGTCCCACAGAATTATTGAGTATTTACAAGAGAGCTTTTTCACTTGACACTTCTTCGACTGCTTTAGCGCTCGACTTAGCTCTGTTGCTTAGTAAGCGTTCAGAGTTGCCTATATCTCAGTTGCCTATGAGAGAGGTACCTCCGACATTTGTCCCAAAGGTTGAGATTCCTGCTAATGTTGCATCAGGTACACCTGCTGTGGACATTCCTGCACATTATGTATCGCAGTTTGTTCACGTCCCGTTTTCACGACAGGAATTGAACACTATTAGACAATCCATTCCAGACATTAAGAAAAATCCGACAGGGTTCTATAAAGAGATAGAGTCCGTTTTGAAGTCCTCAGTGTTCACCCTAGGCAACATTGATTTGTTGTTTCCTGTACTCCTGCCCGTAGATTTATGGAAACAAGTTAGAACTATTGACGACGTACCAGGGTTGGGAGATACATGGGTGAATGTAACTGGACTCGATGGAGAAAGGCCAGCAGGTGAAAGACCGTCTCAGGTGATACTAACTTTGCCTAATAGAATTATTGCAAAATAAAAAACTATAATTCCAGAAAAAAGAATTATATGGGACAAACTTACGGCCTGTGTCCAAGGAAAGTCTGAGGGTGCTACCGAGTTCTTTAATCGGTTCGAGCAGGTATTCTCAGATTTCAGTGGACAAGACTTAGGCACAGAGTCTGGGAAAAGATTATTTGTGGACAAATTGGTGCGTGGATTGCTGCCAGACATCCAGTCACAAATTAGGTCTTCTGAGAGCACTTGGCAGACAAAATCACAATCAGAAGTACGGCACATGGCTCAGTACTACGAGAACCGTGTCAATAATGAAAAAGATAGGGTTGAAAATGCGATTTGAAAACTAAAGTGCTATTGCAGCAAATTGTTAGAGGCCCCAGAGAGGGTAGTTCTCAGGTTAGAGGTCAGTATGTCCCGCAGGGGAATGTGCCCTTGTGTCCTGTGAACATTAACCAGTGCGCTTATTGTCGTCGAGAGGGTCATTGGCGAGCACAATGCCCCGTCCTTCAACAAAGGTCAAATAATACATTTGGAAATATGGGTAGGCGATCCAGAGGTCGCCCAGGTGTAGGGGGCCCTGGTAGAGGTCAATTTACACAGGACCCTCAGCAACCTTTCTCGCAGGACAATCAGACTCCAAGTGTGGACACCAGGAACATATTTGATCATCCTTCCGCTGTATACTTATCTGAAGAGCTTCCTTTTGATGATATTCTGTTTCATTAGGATTGCCCGAAGCAGGGTTTGGAACCTATTCCCGCCAATCAGAAAGGTCCCTATGTTGAAATGGTGGTGGGAAATAGGAAACATCAGTTTTTGATAGAAACTGGAGCACAGAAGTGTTCCATCGATCATTCATGGGTTCCAAACATTCCACTGTCAGGGCAAACCAATGTTTCTGTAGGGTTTTCTGGTACACCAGTTGTTTGTCCGTTTTCTTTGCCGGTACCTATTTCTTTGGGTCCCTTTACAGACCATTGTCCATTTCTGTTGACTTCGGGTTGCGGAGAGAACTTGCTGGGGTTGAATCTGTTAAAAGAATTAAATTCAGTGATTTATTGTTCTCCTGATGGAGTACGTTTGACGATTTCACCACAGCAATTTTCTGTCTCGCAATTCTTGACTAGACCTTTGCCTCCAGAATTCATTAATGTACCAGATAGTTTGTGGGCTGTTGACGACAATGATGTTGGTGTTTTACAGATTGAACCTGTCAAGATAGTTTTGAAATATGGAATTGAGCTGCCACGCATTCCTCATTATAAGATTTCAGTTGAGGGCGAGCAAGCTTTGAAATGCATTGTTTCTGATTTTGTGCATTGCGGGGTGATTGAAGAAATTTCAGGGAGTTTGTGTAACAGTCCGATTTTACCTGTGTATAAGAAAGGCGATAATGCAATTCCATTCCGTTTCATAATTGATTTACGTGCCATTAATAAAGTTGTGGCTCCACAATTTCCAATTGTGCCTGATGTAACGACAATCCTAACCATGATTACAGCTACAGCTACTTACTTTAGTGTTGTGGACCTGAAGAATGCTTTCTTTAGTATTCCTATGCATAAGGACAGTAGATATTTGTTCGCGTTCACCTTAGTGGGACGCTCGTTCACATTTACTCGTGCACCTCAAGGGTACTCAGAGAGTCCTAGCATTTATAGTAGGGCTTTGAAAGAACAACTTGATACCCTTGAATTGCCCTCTACCTGTACTTTGCTTCAGTACGTTGATGATTTGCTTCTAGCTGCTGACTCTGGGAGTGCCTGTAAAGAGGGCACTGTGTTATTGCTTATCCATATAGCTGTTACGCTCACCTGGCTCCCACAGGGGTGTCGGTCGGACCCGGACTGCTGCGGCCTCCACCCACGTGGTGCGTAGTGCAGCGATGACTGACTGGATCTGCCCTCCTAATTTTGTCTGCTTGACCCGTAGAAATATTCTCCTACAAGTGGAGAGATGGATTTAGCCACTTGTGGATTCAAGTGATAGCACCCCCACTGTCCTACCGACTAATCACCTCTGAAGTGCCCTCTCAGCAATCTCACCTTATGTTCTTGAAGGATGAGCCCCCCATCCTGCGAAGAATGCAGGGGCGCGTTGATGACCAGTTACTTCATTGGCCTGAAGATATTGGAAGGGTTGTAGACAAATCCTGACTCCAAAAGGTCCTGGCGAAGAGCCGTAAGTATATAGTTCGTAAGAGTTCAAAATGTCTGGAATTTACTCCTGTCCAATTCCTCTTTTTATCTTGCAGCTTTGACCCAATAAGATGATTGACAGCTGAAAGCGCTCCGGTAAAAGTCTGTGTTACCCAACGCAGTCTGGTAATAATGCCAAGGGTTAAACTTGCTGCTTTCTCCTTTCTTACAGGTGCGGCATAAGAAGATGTGGTGTGCTGATGAATAATACCTCTGGCGGTAGAATCAGGTAAGCATATAGCGGCTAAAGAGATTGTCTCTGTCTGTTCTCTCTGCTCACCTTGTTGTTTCTTGTCCCCTTAGGTGCCGGGATCTGCGATGTAAAGATGGAGGTAGCGCCGGATCGAAGAGATGCTGCGTGGAACGGTGAGTATGGTGCGGCGCTGCTCCTGGCGATGCAACGCTTTTAAAACAAAGTCTTTCCTCTGGTTTGAAGATGCAATGAATCCGGAATCAGGTAAGAAATCAGATAATACTCTTGTTCTAACCTTTGCTTCTTTCCTTCTTTCTAGGTGCTCCAGGTTCGAGGCGGGAGTGGCAGAAGGCTGGATGCTGCTGCTGGCACGGTGAACGTTACGCTGCTGGATGCAGAATAAAGCGAAGCATGTGCTGCTCTTCGGGTGTGGTTGAAATAGCAGCAAAGTAGTCCCAGGTAAGTATTCCTCCCCGAGCACACCCGAGTAACAAAATAGTCCCTAAGGTAAAGTAGACCCTTCCAGGCCTCACATGGGCTTGGATCTTCTTGCAGCATGGTCTGCATCAGGTAAGTGTGCACCTATGAGCCTGGCGCCTATGGTGCCAGGACTTATGTCCCATATGAGCCTGGCGCCATAGGCGCCAGGACTGAACCCAGACAGCCCCTAGCAGGGGTTGCTGGGTTTTCTCAAGGCAACATGATGCCTGCTCCCGGGGCTGATGGACATGGTCTGGATGCCCGGGGGTATGCATCATGACACTAGCTAAGCATGGTCACAAAGCTTCGCTTAAAAAATGTCAATATTGTTGTCAGGAGGTCACCTATTTAGGCTATCTCCTGTCAAAGGAGGGAAGAAGATTGACACCTGAAAGAATAAAACACATTTCTGGCATGTCTGTCCCAAATACCCAGAAGGAAGTTAGAGCCTTGATAGGTATGGCTTCTTACTGTAGGTTGTGGATCCCAAATTTTCACTAGTGATCAAACCGATGTTGGCTTTGACAAAGAAGGGCATTTCTTCGCCATTGCCATGGAACGCGGTACACCAGCAATCCTTTGACTTACTTAAGACTGCATTATGCTCTGCACCAGTTTTGGGCACACCAAACTATGAAAAGGCCTTTGTGTTGTTTGTGCATGAATGTGATGGATGTGCTTTGGCTGTATTAACACAGGAACATGGAGGGAAGAATAGGCCGTGCGGTTACTTTTCTTCCGCCCTTGATCCTGTAGCATGCGCTTTGCCAAGATGTTTGCGAGCTGTCGCTGCTGCTGCTGCATCTGTAAAACAGAGTGAGGGGATGGTCCTAGGCCATGATCTAACCCTGATGGTGCCTCACTCTGTAGATGTTCTACTGAACCGAACTCAAACGCAACACCTCACTTCTGCATGGTTGACATGATATGAATTGATCTTGTTTGCTCCTCACATTCAAATTAAGAGGTGTTGTGTTCTTAATCCGGCTGAACTCCTACCTTTCCCGCAAGATACTACTTGCAGTGATGAAGTGCCACATAATTGTTTGTATACGACCGAACAAGGTATTCCTCCCCGAGCACACCCGAGTAACAAAATAGTCCTTAAGGTAAAGTAGTCCCTTCCAGGCCTCACATGGGCTTGGATCTTCTTGCAGCATGGTCTGCATCAGGTAAGTGTGCACCTTTGAGCCTGGCGCCTATGGTGCCAGGACTTATGTCCCATATGAGCCTGGCGCCATAGGCGCCAGGACTGAACCCAGACAGCCCCTAGCAGGGGTTGCTGGGTTTTCTCAAGGCAACATGATGCCTGCTCCCGGGGCTGATGGACGTGGTCTGGATGCCCGGGGGTATGCATCATGACACTAGCTAAGCATGGTCACAAAGCTTCGCTTAAAAAATGTCAATATTGTTGTCAGGAGGTCACCTATTTAGGCTATCTCCTGTCAAAGGAGGGAAGAAGATTGACACCTGAAAGAATAAAACACATTTCTGGCATGTCTGTCCCAAATACCCAGAAGGAAGTTAGAGCCTTGATAGGTATGGCTTCTTACTGTAGGTTGTGGATCCCAAATTTTCACTAGTGATCAAACCGATGTTGGCTTTGACAAAGAAGGGCATTTCTTCGCCATTGCCATGGAACGCGGTACACCAGCAATCGTTTGACTTACTTAAGACTGCATTATGCTCTGCACCAGTTTTGGGCACACCAAACTATGAAAAGGCCTTTGTGTTGTTTGTGCATGAATGTGATGGATGTGCTTTGGCTGTATTAACACAGGAACATGGAGGGAAGAATAGGCCATGCGGTTACTTTTCTTCCGCCCTTGATCCTGTAGCATGCGCTTTGCCAAGATGTTTGCGAGCTGTCGCTGCTGCTGCTGCATCTGTAAAACAGAGTGAGGGGATGGTCCTAGGCCATGATCTAACCCTGATGGTGCCTCACTCTGTAGATGTTCTACTGAACCGAACTCATACGCAACACCTCACTTCTGCATGGTTGACATGATATGAATTTATCTTGTTTGCTCCTCACATTCAAATTAAGAGGTGTTGTGTTCTTAATCCGGCTGAACTCCTACCTTTCCCGCAAGATACTACTTGCAGTGATGAAGTGCCACATAATTGTTTGTATATGACCGAACAAGAGACAAAGGGTAGAATTGATTTCAAAGATACTCCCTTGGATAATCCGCAAGGAGAGCTGTTTTGTGATGTCTCCTGCTTCAAACTTCTGGATGGTACATCCACAGCTGCTTATGTGATCACTACATTGAGCACGGTTGTGGAAACTAAGAGAATCACGCATAATTCTGAGCAGGCCTCAGAGATTATAACATTGACCCGAGCTTGCGAACTTTCCAAAGGGCTTGCAGTAAATATATATACTGATAGTCAGTATGCCTTTGGGGTGGTTCACAACTTTGGGAGACTTTGGTCAGAGAGAGGGTTCCTAACTTCGCATGGCACCAAAATTCAACATGGCTCCCTAATAGTACAACTACTCTCAGCGCTTGCGCTCCCTACACAGTTAGCAGTTATGAAATGTGCAGCACATCGAAAGATTACAGATGATATAGGGAAAGGGAATGCTTTCACTGATCAGATAGCTAGGCAAACTGCTACCAATCTCCTTACGGAGATGTATGTTTCAAGGGAGTCTGTAGATGCTTATGCAATTCATGAGGGTGTTGGGTCTGTAGGGGATATCCAAGCTAATGCCACGTTAGAATAATCTAAGAGGTGGGCTGAAGGCTTGGGGAAACTTGACGATGATGGGTGTTGGGTAGACATAGTAGAAGGGAAATGGCTACTCCCTGACAGATATGTCATGGTGATGGTCATCATGGCCCATGGTCCTATGCATGTATGTGCCCAGAAGATGACAAAAATGTTAGAGAAAGTTTGGGTAAATGACAAAATTTCGAAAATTGCCCAGCACTAAGTCCAGGAATGCATGATTTGCCTAGAACACAACATGGGAAAGGGGACAGTAACTCCAAGGGGTAGTTTTGGGCCACCCTCTGTCCCCTTTGAAGTGATCTACTTTGACTTTATTGAAATGGAGCGATGCAATAATAAGAAATATGTACTGGTGGTTATCTGTGATTTTAGTAAATGGGTTGAGGCTTTCCCTGTTAAAGATGCTACAGATATGACTACTGCAAAAATCATGTTAAAGGAATACTTCCCGCGGTTTGGTTTACCAAGAGTTATCTGGTCGGACAATGGTCCACATTTTTGTCGCTGCTGTAATTCTGCAGATATGTACGGCATTACGAATCGACAAATGGTTCCATTCGGCCAGACATGCTCAGAGCGCCGGACTAGTAGGAAGACACAACGGTATCATCAAGAACAAGCTCGCTAAAACGTGTGCCGGCACCAAACTAAAATGGCCGGACACCTTACCGATCGTGTTGTTATCCATGCGCACAACCCCTCAAACTAAGACTGGGCTCTCTCCATTTGAGGTGGTAATGGGGAGACCTGTCAATATTTTGAACCTTCCTAAATGTAACTCATTAAGAAATGTTGAAAATGTATTACTTTCAGATTATTGTTGCCAGTTGACTAAAAACCTGTATTTGATTTATCAGCAGGTACGAGAAGCTTTACCTGTGCGATACGAGGGCCCGGGCCACAGCATATGGCCTGGAAGCCGGATGCTCGTCAAATCTTTCGAGCTCTCCTCTTGCCTCGCGCCTCGCTGGCGTGGGCCATTCCAAGTCCTGTTGGGATTCTCAGCACAGACAAAGGTACCACAATAACACTCTACTGCTTATCATGAATACTACACATGCCATTTTTAATAAATCTAACTGTTGGGTCTGCTCACATTTACCGCAACACGGGGTTAAGGGGCTAGGTTGGTATATTCATCTTTTATCTTTGACAACCGAATGTTGCTTCTTTTAGGCCTTCTGATAAACTGTCTCATCCTTTCCAATCTTTGATTTCCTTTAAGATGGCTCCAATAGGCAATAAGGATGCCATGCCTCCTTCTTACACTGTTAACCATAGCCCCGATTCAGTTTCTTTTTGCATACAGAGGAATGGAACTCAGTCAATGGGAAATTTTCTATGTTGTGCCAACGTTGCAAATTTGACTGGGGAAAACAGACCTTTGCATGTAGGCAAACCTGTCTACTTTGTCTGTGGTAATGTAGCATTCCCATGGTTGCCCAGGGATTGGGCAATCTTGGTTTTATAGGCCTTTGTCTACTCGCTATATACACAGGGACAAACAAGGGAATAATCAGTGAAGACAGAAGGAATATCAACTGTTGTACATTGAACGTCTTGAGATTAGTGTATAGCGCCCTTCCAATTGACAGGATATGATTCACATTCTATGTGAATTGGACACGTTTGATAATGTATGCTGGTACCGTTCTGTAAGCTGCTGTCTTCCCATTTTTGAGGGGATATTTACTTACAATGCTGTATGTTTCTTTTCTTTATATTCAACACCTCTGCCGTTTCTAACCGTGTTGCACATCGGCTTGGGAAGGCAGTTTTACTGGTTCACACCATGGTGTGGGAGAAACATCATGGGCCACATCAGCCTGCCAATGTCTCGCAGATGGGTTTGAGGTACAAGAAGTGCAAAGTGAATAAGACAGAAGGCAGACTCCTATGGGGGAAGAAGCAGGGGTCAGAACATGCCTGCCATTGATACCGGACTGCAGACATGTCCATCATAAGAAGAGCCTTCAACCTGCTGGGCTGAGAACGCCCCCTGCACTCCTATTTGCAGAGGTCTTTCACTTAACTGTGGTCCCAGAAGTGGTATGTGCTCTGCCAGTGTGACAGTGTAGGCCTGTTAAGGAAGATGGAGCAAAAGGAGGGTGGGCAACTGCTGCATAGGTGCCGCTGTAGGGTTAAACACAGGTGGCTCTGCCTACTATTGAGATACAGAATATCCTCCAGGACCATCCCAAGCATGAAGAGTCCATGTCCAAGACCCCAGTACACTCAAGTGTCACTGCAAGCGCTCTTCAAACTGTTGTCCCTCTGTACCTTTAACAATCAACCCAGGGCACCATTCTCTTCTCTTCACCATGTTCACCCAGCTGACTCTTGGTCCTCTCTTGGCACCCTTCATGACACCTGTGAGGCGGCCACATGCCAGTAGAAGGGGCTAGGAACAGGGTTTATAGATGGGAGAAACCAACTATTCAATAATAATGTTTTGGTGGATATAGAAAGAGCTAGTTTGTGGAGTTCTGATCAAACAGAGAAGGTTTCTACCTGGATGCCAAAAAGTGTGGTGGATCATGGGGAGAAGATTTGCTTTGAGAGTTTGGCAGGCATGAAATACAAGAGACTA
This sequence comes from Ambystoma mexicanum, assembly GCF_040938575.1. Lineage (NCBI taxonomy): Eukaryota > Metazoa > Chordata > Amphibia > Caudata > Ambystomatidae > Ambystoma > Ambystoma mexicanum. The sequence goes on along the minus strand of NC_090927.1, from coordinate 923,247,049 downwards.
AAGGAAAGACCTCCTCACAATCTCGGATGGAGACTGACATATAATCTGCCCGAATTTCTGATGTAGGCAACAGAGACTGCAAGCCCCTTGCTCCATATAACATGAGTGTAGGCTAGGGAACTGTTGTGAAGTGCTTTCTGATGTGTGTGTCTGTGTTAGCCAGAATTGCATGCAGTACCCTTTGGGACCACCACATACAATTATAACTACAGGTGTAAACAAAACCAACCTTTGGTATAAGTCTGTACTACACAGTTTTGTGGTAGCAAGCCGAGCAGCCAGGCTTATTTCAAGAGGGAATGTGAGCAGTACAAGGATGTTACACATAGGTCTTACAATCACAGTGGTTCAGGTTGACTCTTTTACCAAGAAACCTTGAGGTTGACACTCAAGGTTTCTTGGTAAAACACTTACTAATTTATTACACAATCATTTATAAAACTTTCACGAGAAGAAGGCAACTTAATATTATTTACAAATACACCTCAATATCAACCCAATACGTTTCCGAACAAATGAGGCTCCCCTGAAATAGGAGCAAAAGGGCATTTCAGTTACTTTCAATGGGAGTAAAAAGGCACAAGTCAGCAGAATAGATCACATTTACTTCCTTAGGCAGTGCAAGTAGTTTTAGTTCACTAGAGGATTTGTGTCTTGGATAGGAAAGAGCAGTTCTTGAAGTAAATGGTAAAGTCTTTGCCAAAGTTCTCAGAAGTAGTTTGTACGAAAAAAGAATCAGGTGTTGGGTCACAAGCTGATTAGGCCTGTAAATTGGGAAAGTTCCACGAACTTTCACAGCTAGAGAGGCGTTCTCTCAATCGGGTTAGCACAGTACCTTAATGTGAAGAAAAAGATGTAGCTGAAGACGTTGGGTCCTGGCAGTTCCTGCAGATCTCGCTGTTCCTGGGCCTCAGTCAATCAGGGACTGGCCCAGATCCAAGGGTCAAGGGTGTATACCGCCATTGACCTGACTAACGGTTACTAGACCATACCCATGAGTAGGGAAGACCAGTAGAAGCTTGCTTTTACGTGTAGGGGGCAGCAATACAAATGGACTTGAACCTCCTTTGGACACAAACTCTGGCAACAAATTTAATATCTTCCAACATAAAGCCATGCCGACTTGGTTGAAATGAGAAACCTAGCCTATGTAGATTATGTCTTAATGAAGAGCTCAACCGTGGAGGAACACATAGCTGAAATATGCTGACCCAGTTGCAGAAAGCTGGAGCAAAACTGTCCTTTCAGATGGCACAGTGGTGTAAAACCCACGTGAACTTCTTAGGGCATGAAATCACTGTTAGGGAGAATTCTGCTTCTAGGGCTCATTTCCCTCATCTAATGAGTCCCCCAGCATCTTTGCCGGATTTCTGGAGTTTTATTTTTTCCACCTACTAAGAGTGTACATCTTTTTCCACTCTTACATGTGTTTTGGCCTATGTGTTTTTACTCATTGTGTGATCTTGGGCACTGGAGCACACCACTCCAGGTGCCCCTGTTCTTGTATGGGTTACACCGCACCCTCAGTGTAGTAACCCAGAGTTGTCTTTTGGACTTCCCTCTGACGCCATTTCGCTGGGGCTGACTACTGTCCCCCAGAGAAAGGTAAAGTTGCCATTTACTTTACATAGTCATTTTTACCACAGACCCAGTACACCCCATCTTATATGGAGTACTGGAGGGGGCTAATCGGTACCCCTTTTCTGTCTGTACCTCCCTGAGCATTGTTTTGCTCTTTTAACATTTAGACTTGGCTGGTGGCAGTGGTATCTACTCTAACTTTTCTACCACGATTATATTAGATAAACATGGTACTGTTCTTGGCTATTATATTAGCCTCGAACATAAACCCGCTTGACCAAATCGTCTTTCTTTTGGATCCGGTTGGGTTTATTCGCCATTTCTTTTTGTTAAAGTCCTTCTTGTGTTTTACTTTGCGCGGCAAAATAGTTTCGCCTTCTTTGTTCACCGTCTTTTTGGCGGGCTTCTGCAGAGAAGCCCTCCTGAAGGCACCTGGATGTCTAAGTGGGCTGAATGTGAGGGAGGGGTGTAGTCACCCCCAGCACAGGGTATCCTAGGAAACCCAAGTCGCACTTTGCCAGGATTGGCTGAGGTGGTTGTCCCAGCTGGACAACCCCCCTGCTGCGTGATTGACAGCCAGGCTGTGTGAATGGGGGGTTTTGCGCATAAAAGGCAGGTCTCTTGGGCTAGAAGTCAGAGTTGCCTCTGGAACTACAAGGAACCGAAGAGAAGCGGAGAGAATGATGGCTGCTGCAACTACCCCATCCCGGTGAAGCCCTGCTGCAGTCCTGAGCTATCTACCCTTCGACGACTAAGAGAAGATCCAGTCTGGAGTCTTCTTCCCTTAAGCCTGGTGGGGATAACCAGCTCATCTTCTTCAGCCAGAGATCTCCGCCGTGGTCGAAATTGCTGCACACTGCTGTAGTGGTCTGGATTCCCACCTGCTGAGCCTCTCCTGTTTTTAAGGAGCACACCCTTTCGTTGTCGCTGCTGCCGGCTTCATCCCTGTGTGGTGCAGACCCCCTTCAGATGTCCTCCTTCACAACGAAGCTTCAGGAATCGTGGGTCTGCGGGAAACCAACAGGAACAACTGCCAGGGCTCCAGCTGCATTGTGGAAATAAGGTACTATGTTCTACCCGAGGAAACTGGGTGAACCCCTTTTTCTTCAGCTCCAAGGCTCATCCTTGTCTTCCCTCCTTCTTATAACTTTTGCTTCCGAACATTGACAATATTCAAGTACTCTTGTGCTATACGGAATTGTGAACTGTCTAACGGTGTGATCTTCGGCACAGGCCTCCAGTGTCATCTAAACCTGGCTCCGACCCTTTGACTTTTGAACTCCTGTGTCTGAGTGTTTCTTGATACTGTCTGCCTAACCTAAATATTGCCTGTGATTTTTGCCTCCTACTCCCTCTGGGTATCTCAAGTGCTAAGTGTGTTTTTGCCCCGGTAGCATTTCATGTCACGGATACGCGTTTATTTAGTAGACCGAACTGTCAAAAAGTGATTGCAACCGTATCCGCGGTATCGTGTTTTGTTCATAACACCGGTTCATTCAAACACAGGGTACTTACCTTGAGACTTAACTGTACAAAGTGAATTGGTTAGTTGTAGTATATTTACCGTGTGGTTTTGTTTAAAGTTTAATAGAGGTGTTGTGTTTATAACTGATGGTTTAAGAATAAATGTACTTATATTTTGTACCTGAAACCTTGAGTCAGTGTTTGCTTGAGTCACAGTAATTGTGGTCCCTTTGTGTAATCTCTGCTACTGCTCATATTAGTTTAGTTTAGTTTAGTTTATTCATTTGTATTGTGCACCACACCCGAGGGTATGAGGGTGCAGGAGCAACAAGGTTATTCACAGCTTGGTTACAGGTTACTATGCATTACAGTCATTACAATGGGACAAAGGGAGGCAAAAAGTTTACAAGTTTACAATAGGGCAAAAAGTTTACAAATTTACAAATAAACATAATTTACATGGTATACAGCGGTGTGGTGGGCTGGGTCGTATTAGTGGTCATTGTTCTTTATCCACTGGATATAGTTGCGTCTAAAGTGTGTGTAAGTTTGTAGTGTCCTTAGGGAGGGTGGTAGGGTGTTCCAGTGTTGGGCTGCTTTCACCTGGAAGCTGTTGCCACCCATTTTGGTGCGTTTGAACCTGGGAACTATGAGCAGGTTTGCGTTGGAAGTTCTGGTAGGTCTGTTGGAGGTATATTTGCTTATTCTATCGACTAGGTAGCGTGGGGCAGCGTTGTTGAGGCATTTGTGTGTTAGTGGGGCTACTTTGAGCAGGATTTTATCTGTAGTGTTGAGCCAATTATGGGTTCTCCTAATGTTAGAGATGTGTTCTCTCTTGGGGATGCTGAGCGCTGCTCGCTCTGAGAGCGTTGTTTTGTAGCGTCTGTATTTTGTTAGTGACCTGCTTACTAGCTCCTACGTAGAGGGCATTACAGTAGTCCAGTTCTGATAATACAAGGGCTCTGGCTAACGTAATGCAGCTCTGAGTGGATAAGAAGGGTTTGGCTGCTCTCATAAGCTTACATGTGTAGGCCGTGGAGGATGCCATAGAGCTAACCTGTTTATGGAAGGAAAGGGAGGAGTTGATGTATATTCCTAAGGTTTTCACTTCTTTGGCTACCTTGATCGAGTTCCCGTCTATAATGAAGTTGGTGTAGTTGTGGTCCAATTTGGTTAGATTTGAAGTGGAACCATTGATGATGAGTTCAGTCTTGTCATCATTCAGGCATAGACTGTGGGAAGCCATCCATGCCTGGATGATGAGGTACACCTTGTTCACCAAGGCCAAATCATGGTTGTAATCTCCCGTCAATGGGATGAGGATCTGTGTATCATCGGCGTAGTTAGTGTAGGTGATACCCAGGCCATCTAGATCATCAAACAGGGGCTTCGTGAACGCGTTGTACAGTGTAGGGGAGACGCATGAGCCCTGGGGGACTCCACATGTGATGGGGATGGGGTCGGCGGCAGAAGAGGTGGAGAAGACACGCATGGATCTGTTGCTGAGGAATGACTCGATCCAGTCGATGTCTTCTTGGGAGAAGTGGGCAGCTGAATCCAAGTGATTGCATAAGATTTTGTGATCAACTAGATCGAATGCCGCGGAGAGGTCCAGGAGAAGTAATAGAGCAGTTTTCCCATTGTCTCTAAGGGTGTCGATTTGAGCCTTCAGATCAATGAGGGCCGTTTCTGTCCCGTGTTGGGGTCTGAAGCCTGATTGTCGAATACCTAGGAGATGGTTTATTTCAAGGTATTTTTGGATTTGTTGGTAGGCTGTCTTGTCTAATATCTTGAGCAGGAATGGGACGGTGGTAATAGGTCTGTAGTTAGTGGGAATGGAGGGGTCAAGAGAGGGCTTTTTGAGGAGAGGGAGGACCCAGGACTCTTTAAGGTTGCTGGGGACTTTACCTGAGGAGAAGGAGGCGTTAATGAGTCTGGTGATAAATGGCGAGAGGTCTCTTGCCGCATCTTTAATGATTTGTGGGGGGCAAAGGTCTCCCTGACAGTTAGATGGTTTTAGGCTGAGAATGATTTTTTCCACTTCAAGAGTGGAGACTTTGGAAAAGCTGAAGCGAGTGGGGTTGGGTCAGGGGTGTAGGGGTGAGGGGCGCGGGGCGGTATTAGTGGGGTTGGTTGGTTTGGCTATGGATTCTTTCTTATTTTTAATTTTAGTTTGTAGGCCTGTGACTTTATGGTTAGGGCATTTTGGACACTGGCGCACCATTGTTTGTCCTTCACACATGTGTCTGGAGTTAGCACCAGTGTTTCCAGTTCTTTAATGATCGTAAACAGCTCTTTGGTGCTGGAGTTGGATTGTGCAATTCTCTGGTTGTAAGACTCTTGTTTGGCAGCTATGATTTCTTTTTTGTAATTGGATGTTGTTTTATTAAGCACTATCTTGTTATGGTCTGTGGGAGACTGTCTCCAGGCTTGTTCCATTTTGCGTTTTTCTAATCTAAGAGCTTTAAGGTGGCTGGAGAACCATTGGTTGGTGTGCTTTTTCAGTTTACATTTTCTTAGTTTTAATGGTGCAATGGAGTCTAAGGCTGTACGCATGGTTTTGTTATAGCCTTCTACGAGGTCGTAGGGGTTGAAAGTATCAGGGAGTTGGTTAAGCGTTGGGAGGATGAGAGGGATCAATTTTTCTACTGTGATATTTTTCTTACTTCTCGTGGGGATGGCTGAGGCTAGCACATTATTGGTGATGGGGCTCGAAGCTACGAGGGTAAAGGAGAGGAGATGGTGGTCAGACCATGGTTGAGGGGAGTTATTAGTGATGGAGGCCGCGCAATTACATTCTGCTAACCAGTCAAGGGTTCTCCCTTTGTTATGGGTGGGGCCAGATACTTTTTGGGTAAAGCCTAGTTCAGACATAGTGTTGTTGATGAGGGTGGCCTGGTGATCTTTGGGGTCTTTATTTATTTATTTATTTTTTATTGAAAAACTACAGTTTTTCTCCTTTCTCTTTCCAACACCAAGATGGAAAGAAGAAAAGAAAAGAGAACTTTTGTTTCAAATCGTCTAAACATCCAATACATATCATTGTTATCAACATCATCATTATGTCTTATTATGCTTTCCACAAAGTTCTTCTACGCAACATCGTAACATATAAGGCACTTAATAGTCAAGCAAACAGACAGACAAAGTCAATTAAACATTCGACTTATCAGTTAAACAGTTACACACTTCGAGCATCAACCTAGCACCCCTCCTGATTACGGGGGACATCTCAAGAGAGCGTTCATCAATTTTACAATCGCACAAACATGTATAATGTTTTGGCCTGAGGATATCAGGCACCACCAGGTGATCATATCATCATTTAGCGGGGCATATTCGCCTACCTGGACAGAACGTAAATTAACAATTGCTGGACAGCTTATAATCAGGTGTTTCAATGATTCAACTGATTCCTCACAGAATCGGCATAGATTGTTGTTTATAGCAGGCTGCCTTCTTTGGAAAAGAATTTCTTTCGTATTCAACGTATTTAAGCGGAAACGAAGAAATTGTTCCCGATAATGGCGATTGTAGCACTGCAGGAGGTAAGGTTGTTGACAGTTTAATTTTTTTTTAGCATTACCTAACTTATTGGAGAGATCAAGATTTGAGTATCTTTCCACATTTATGATCCATGCCCAAGATTCAAATTTTCTTTTTTCCACTTTTGGGCGTGAGAACAGGTCGAAATTATTAATGTCAGCTGCTGCAATCCACTCTTGCACTCTTGAGCTCCATTGTGCCAACAGGTTACTAATTTTCGAATCATCAGAGGCGGTAAATATTCTATATGCTGGCGCACCACCCACTTCTCTCATCTTGCGCCAAAGTGAGATGGACTTCCAAACCACATTTGAAAAAAGAGAATTTAACGAAAGTTTGTGGCATATTGCAATAATTGGAATACAATTTGGGAGGTTAAAAACCCGTTTCCAAAAAAGACTCTCTACAGTATTCCAATTTTGTTCACTGATGTTCCATCCCGCTTCTGCACCAAACGTTAAAATAGGAACAACCTTTTGACGGTAAAACATTATCACCGGGGATAATGAAAATTTACCAAAGTTTTTATTGATCAGGGCTGCTTGCAGTGCCAGTCTTACTGCTTTCAGTTTCAACGCATTTAGCCATTGGACTTCCCCGATTGAACTGTTGAATTCGATGCCTAGATAGCGAATCGAATTAACGGACATTAACTGTTGACCACCTACCGCCCATTTAAATGCACGATCTCTTCTACTCGTTAACGAACCAATCGACACAATTTTAGTTTTGTCTGTGTTAATGGCCAATTCATTTGCAACTATATATTCATGCAGGCAACTTAGCAGACTTTGAAGGCCGATTTGTGTTCTATCGATCAGAACTGGAGTTCCGTTTAGACGTGGAGGGAAACAGTGTGCTTGCTCCAAGAATAATGGGAGATCTGCCAAAAATAGTTTGAACAAATCCGCGGCCAATGGGCAGCCTTGCTTGACACCCCTTGTCGTTGGAATACTGTCAGATAATATGCCTTGCTTGTTAAGGCGTACTCTAAAAGAGGTCACCGTATGTAGTGCCATTATTGGGTTGAGAAGGGCCATAGGACATTTCCATTTCATTAGTTTGGCCCATAGCATCTGCCAGTTGACTCCATCAAAAGCTTGCCTCATGTCTATAAAGGCTAAATGCAATTTGGTTTTACTCTGTAATGCATGATATTTCAAAGCTGTCAAAATCGAAAGGTTGACTTCCACACCTGTACCCTTTGAAAATCCAGTTGCCGGATGTCAAGGATTCCCGCCTTTTTAGCCCAACTCACCAATTTACATCTCAAATTGGAACCAAAGAGTTTTCCAATAGTGTCCAATAGGGCAATGGGACGATAATTTTCAGGTGCGTCCCAACAGCCTTTCTTATGGATTGGTATTACGATTGCTGTTAGCCACGATTTAGGCAACCACTTGGATTTTGCGATTTTGTGAAACAAACACTCAATGAAAGGTGCCCAGATCTCTGGATTTTTTTTTAGTCTGACATTACTTATCATATCCGGATCAGCAGCACGAGAATTTTTTAGTGCCTTAATAGCGTCAATGATGTCTGACAGCGACATCTGGACATCCCAGGAACCCAATCTAGCCACTGATTTCCCTTTAGGAACCTTCAGCTGGCTATTGAACACTGACCTAAAGTGTTTACACCAGGTATCCCCAGAAATTGTGTTCTGCGTAGAATTGGAACCGTTGAAGGGGCCCTTATTTAATATTCGCCAGATGTCGCGTGTGTTCTTAGTAACCATCAGTTTCATCATAAGCTCGGCAGAATCCTGTTCTACAATCACTTTGTGGGATTTCAACCAGTTTCTATAAATAGCTCGTCTGGCCTTCACATTCTCCAACATTGTCTTAGATGATACATTTTTTTGCATTTTTATTTTACGGACATCTTTTCTTAGAACTTTCTTTTTATCATCCAGCAATTTACTAAAAGGGTGGGTGTGCAGCTTATGTTGCTGAGCGCTGTCTTTGATCGAGGTGATATGATTCTGTAGCAGGGCAGTGTATTCCACAGCGTCAGTCAAATCACTTAGATTAGCCGTTAGGGCACGGATCTCATTTGCGCTCAGTCTCAATCGATTTCCACCCATGTTTACTTCAACTGCTGCTGGGTATGGGGACAAAGTATCAGACACCGCCAGAAGACATTTCACTTTCAACAGCGAATGATCGCTCTTAGTCTTAGTCATTGTCAGTGATTGCAGTGTCAGAATCTTTGACCCCAGGTTACTAGACACCCAGAAATAATCAATTATACTGTGCGTGGATTCACGATGCCAAGTGGCCTGAGCTGGAATATCGCCACGCACATTGCCGTTCAACAAAACGCAGTCAAACGTCTCCATAATATCTGACCAACGTTGTTCTTTCTCGCCTAACTCTACATATGGAATCTGGCTATAAACTTGATTGGGGAGATCGTACTTAAACCACGAGCCATTGAGGTCACCACAGCATATAATGCTCAAGTTATTGTGTTGCATGGCTGCCTCTTCCATTAAACAGCTGATTGCTGTGGTAAATTCTGTAACATTTATTTTGGCTGGATTCCAGTAACAATTTATGATCATCAGAGTTGCAAATGTGTTTAAAGTATGTGAACATGCTTGCATAATTAAACCTTGGACGTAGGGATTAGGATTAAGACAAATAGGAGTAGACCATACTCGTGAGATTCGAACCATTGTCAAGAGTCCTGCCGAGGGTCGGCCCTGAGTATTTTGTATTGCAGGATTGATAAAAATATTGAAACCATCTCTAATTGGCGCATCAACTAACCAAGTCTCCTGCAGACAAATTACAAACACATCATCCAATGGAATGTCAAAGTCCTGAAACAAATGTTGAGAGCCACGAGTATTCCATGATAGGATCGAGCATATTGATTCCTGCGAATCCAATCATGGCTATTCCTGCTTCGGCTGTCTCTGATGCCCCAGGTGTTTCTCGGACCAACAAGAGTCTCCTTGACGTATTTCAGAAGTCATACTGTGGCGAACAGATGTCACAACTGTTTGTTTTTTCGATTTTGAGCCATAAATTGTCTGCACCGGATTTAAGCTTCTCCTGGCCACGTCTGGTTCAACTGAGATGTCAAAGCCGAATAGCAGAAAATCTTCAGCTGCCTTGAGAAGAGTGTTACGTACCCCAGCGGCATCAATATGAAGGAGCACCGCATCAGAGGCGCTTTCTGTCACATAGTCGACTATTTTAATATCATCTGATTCAATCAGTCGAAGAGGTGGAATGTGCTTAAATAACCACAGAACATTTGCACGGTTGAGATTCAGATCATTATCATCCTTAAGTATGTTTTGCAGTCTCAACTTACACCTGTTATCCTTTGTGCGGTGCTGCAGCTGGTCCTGTGACCTCGGTGGGGAGCAGCGCTGTTTGCTACGTTGATTAGTTGTGAATTTTGGGTTCAGTTTTGAAGAAATAACCTTTGAGGACAGAACTTCCTTTTTCATAGTGGAGGCACGGCGACCTTGGACTACTTGCCACTCTGAGGGCGGGAAGCTTAGTCTAGTGTTGTCAGATTTCATAGGCAGATTTATATCCGGTGGCGTGTTGCAATGACTCCTCGTCGCTACGATGGGAATATATAGAAATGTCGCACAAATCATGAACGTCAGCTGCCACCATATTGACTAAAGTGCTGTCACTCGAATTTAAACGTCTACGCTTGACACCATGGTTCAATGATAGAGACGGTGCATTATGCTGTGATGAGGGGGGCACCTTTGCTCCATTTGATGGGCGCTTGAACAGCCCCGGCCTTGGTGGAGTCGACAAGTTTCTTATAAAGCTCTTTGTTACAGCATGAGTTGCTAGTTTTGTTTTCTTGGTTGTAGACGTCGCTTTGGTGGGCTTCACTTTCTCCTTCAACTTGGCAGTACCATTTGGTGCAAAAGATTTTGCCGTGCCTACAAAGATGCCAAATGTGGACGGGGCACCATCCTGAGAAAGAGCTTGTGTTGTTGCTTTGTGCGCCTGAGTAGCATCAGCTGAGGGCACCATTGCAGCCCCTATTGGCATGCCTATGTCAGAGGAGACATGTAAGAGGACGCAATCAGATGAATTAGCATCACAGACCACAGACGATGGTTTAGCGCTGTGACAGCTCGTCGATTGTTGTATTGCACCAACCGTTTGGCCTGTCGTTGCGTCCAGGTGTTCAGTAGTTTGCATCGTAGTCCTGGACCCCTGCTCAGAATTTTGTAATGGGGCGAAACATTGTACATCAGATTTGGGCCGCTTAGGACTATGACCTGACTTTAACAGAGGTACTAATTCGGACAGCACCTCTAAAAGACATTTTAGCTGTAAGTCATGTCGCTCTTGTTGCAGGGTCACTAGATCATTAAGACGAGATTGCCAGAATGAACTTAGGTCTTTACCAGCTTGAGCATCGAGTTGGATGAGCTTGGTGAAAGACTCTATTTGATCCAATTTCACCGAAAGATTCAGAATGAGAGCACCTTGGTCTCTTATAGTCTCGTTTAAAGTCTCATAGAGCTTTACGAACGGAATCATCGCCTGAGATGATGCAGCGAGAACGTTATTGTGTAGTTGAATGGCTGCACCTGCAGACAAGTTTATTTTTGAGGTCAGTGTTTTCAGAGAGTCTTTACCCGGAGTTTGAATAAGTAGGGACTCATTCACAGAAGTTGTGCTTTTTGCAGGGGTGACTGGCGCTATTGATGGGGCATTCTTTTTTAGCAGGATATCAATTGCGTTGTGCCTTTTTGTGTAGCTGTTGCCTTCAGATAAGTTCACCATGCCTAGAGAATGATGAGCTAACCCTTGGTCCTGCGCTCCAGAGACTTCCAGTCGTGATTTTGGTGATGGCGGCGCTGACATGATGGGAGACAAAAGCACCTGCTTTTTCTGCGGCGGGCAAGACGGACTGGCACTGCTCTTCAGACGGTCACTGATCGAAAGCTGCAGCAAAGAAGTATCTTGTGCTATCTTGTTTTGGGCGATAGCGCGAGCAAGCTTATCATTAGGAGACCGTGTTGAAGTAGTGCAAGAATCGCTAGAAGACGTTAGTTTCAAGTCTACATCGGTCATTTTTAGCCCTTCAGGGGCTTTGCTCAAGGCACTACCAGCCCGTGTCGTCAGAGTTGACTTTTGTGAAATTATAGGGGCATTGAGCATGAGTCCAGAGTGACCGACACCTTCTTTGTTTATTAGGCATGACACTAAACTTTCTGGAGACACACCAGATTGCTCCAACGAGGCCGTTCCACTTTCCTGATGTTCACTAGGGACACTGAAAACTCCAGTGCTTACAGCACTAGGGACAGAGTCAGTCGAAGAAAGGCCTCCCATGGAGTTGGCGATCTTCTGCATCGGAAGGACAGCGCGTCCAGTAGTCTTGAATTGCGTAGTTGAAGTGTGCGCTCGAACCAACGGGCTCTCATTTACATTGAGCTTTTCCTGTGTAGCAGAAATCGCACTTATTATTTCTGCATCCATCAAATCAAATGGCAAAAACATTTTGAAAGGATGAGAATGCGTGGCTGGAGCCACTTTTGATAACACGTGCTCCGTTGACGGCGACTTCAGCAGCGGGAGTGGCATCGGCGCAAGGTCAGCAAGAAAAAGCATAGTTAGTGGTTTTAACAAGGGCTTATGTATAGTCGCGCTAAGCCTATTGTGGTCCAGACTAGTGCCTGCGGACGCCGCTGTATCAATGGCATTGACCGCACAGCTTTCAACCAGAGAGGCAACGTCATGATGGACCAGTGCAGTTGTTTGTGTCAATTGGACAGGCGCTGCCGAAGGATCTGGAAGCGCTGGGGGGGCCTCCTTCAAGCAAGTAGCGGGCTTACCTTGTGACTTCTGGCCGACCGCTGCATTGTTTGGCAGGGGAGTCCATGGATTAAGCATCCGACGCTGTAACAAAGTCTTGTGACGTGTCTGAGGCCCCCCCAACGCAGGGGCCTTCTGCATTGCAGCCATCGACCCTTGGATATAAAGTTGGCCCCCGGCCCTCGGACGCACTCGGGCGAACTGGGCAAACTGGGACTCAGCCGGGACTCCGCGCCGCGCTCCACGCGGCAATGCAGTCTTTATGCAAATCCACTAGTGAAAGCAGAAAAGGGACTCACAAGTCGCTGCAGCTCCTCACGGTATTACACACACAGAGTCTCTGGGCAAACTGGGACTCAGCCGGGACTGCGGTCTTTATAGGCTAGCTTGAAGTCTCCTAGGAGGAGGCACTGGGAGGAGTTTTTCAGGTTGTTGGTGAGGATGGTGCTGGGGGCTTCCTCGAAGAATCCTAAGGGTCCAGGAGGTCTGTAGAGTAAGTGAATGGATATCGTTTGGGAATTAGCAGCGGGCAGCTTAGCTGTGAGTGATTCACATGATAGGAGGTGGGTAGAGGAGTCGAGTCTAATGTTGAGGTGAGTTTTGGCAATTACGGCTAGGCCTCCGCCTCTAGATTCGGTTCTATCCGCTCTTAGTATGGTGTAGTTGTCGGGGGTGGCTAGCGAGAGGGCTGGACCGGCGGCTGCGTGGAGCCAGGACTCGGTTATGGCTAAAAAATCTAAATCATCAGCTAGAATGAGGTCTGCTATATCTGTAGCATGGGCAATTATAGAGCGTGCGTTAATGAGGGCACCTTTTATAGGTGGGGCGGTGGTCTTAGTGGGGGTAGGGGTGGTCGCTATGTTGTAAGTTTTGTGTTTGGTCGTAATATTAGGTGGGCTGGATTTGAGTCTTTTCAACGTAAGGTTGGCACAGGTGCTAATGGTAGTGGAGCGGTTGGTCAGTTTGGACTGGATAGAGTCCCTGGCTCGGGGCTCGTATAGTTTAGGTAGTCTGGACCGTAGTCTGGTGTTTGTTTCGGAGAGGCTACATGGTGTAGAGAATTGGAGTAGCATGGCTGTGGTGTATGGCTCTATGGGGGGGTGGAGTGGTGCCTATGGCGGCCGGGCTAAGGGTAGAGCTGGGCGAGCATGAAGAATTAATAAGGTGCACAATAGTTCTCAACAGTATTGAGTAGATACCTGGAAGGAACATTTTGTTGGCAGTGGGTGGGTGGTGGGTGGGCAGTGGGCGGTGGGTGGGTGGGTTTGGGTGAGTTTGGAGATTGTAACCTGGGCTACACTACAGTGTGCAGATAGGTAATAACTGTGGCAACCTGCCTAGAATCGAAAATCACAAAATAGGGCAAAATGCAGTGTGCAGGCAGATCATAACAACTGTGGCAGCCTGCCTAGATTCGAAAATCACAAAATAGAGCAACATGCAGTGTGCAGGCAGATAATAACAACTGTGGCCGCCTGGCTAGATTCGAAAATCATAAAATAGGGGAAAATGCAGTGTGCAGGCAGAGAGTGCAGTAGCGTTGAAACTAGGAACAGCAAATATAAAGCCTGATTGCAGTTTCCTGACGCGTGCTAGGTAGTTCTAAGCAGGTAACAGGTGGGCAATACCTAAGGATCGTAGCTAGCGTCAATGAACAGTGCTCATGGTAGCAGGCAGGCAGTTTAGATGTTAGGTTTAACAAACAGTTCAGGGTGCAAAAGCGCAACAATAGGTGGCATTCAGTGGCAATAGAGGCAAATGCTAGGTATTACAAACAGTTCAGAATCGGCAAACCAGAGTGGGTGCAGCTAGGTGCTACGAGCAACAGTCAGAAGGCATTCAAATATTCATATATCGGTACAAGCAGGTGCATCGAGCAGCATTGAGTCACAGTGAGGGCATATAAAAAAGGTGTGCAGCCGTGAGTAGCGTGCAGCAGACCATGGCAAGTTCAGAGTGCAATAGTCACGTGAGGGTTAGGCAGCTGCTGTGAGCTGAGTGGCCATGCCCTGAGAGGGAGATGCATATGGATGGTGACAGGTTGTGGCGGTGGTCAGGGCGCTTATGTGTACATGGAGTGCTCTGCTAATGCGCTCGTGGGCCAGTGGGAGTAAGGTGTGTGGGGCGACAGCCAGGTGGTCGGGTTTAGCGCATGGGAATGGAGGTTAGGGTAGCCAGCGTAGAGATCGGGGAGTGCGCATAATATGCTTGTAGATGGCTTACCCGTTGACCACAGGAGCTGGATGGCGGTGGTAACGATACTGGGACAGCGGCTCTTCCATGCTGGTGCTCGCCTGTGTGGGACAGGGGGACTGGCAGACGGCAGATCCGGCAAGTAACAGGCAAGGGACAGGTAGCAGCCTTGCTTTCTTGGCCCTTGAGGTGAGTGGGCTGGTTACGCCTGCCGGCGGCCAATCAGGGGGTATAAGGCACAGACAGCCAATCGGGTTAAGGTACTGGCTGATGTGGGCCTCGTTAGGCTCTTATGGCATTGAGAACAAAGAATGGGCGGCCATCTTAGAGTGTGGTGGCCTCGTGTGTAGCTGGATGGAGAGGCAAGTAATGTAGAAGCGAAATCTTCTACATCAGGCACGCCAACCTAATTTCTCCTCCATATAGCGGCGCTGCTTCTTTTATTGAGGCTTTGCTGCTTTTTGGGCGTGATTTCTCCAGAGAGGGCGCTATGCATATAGCAGTCATGGATATTTCGGTGTGGATCTGTGAAGCCTGATGCAGGGTGCACACTGCTCCTGCAGGGGCTGGACCTGGTCGAGGAGCTCCTGTATAGAAGTCTGATGCTGCCTGGAAACTGGACATGAGCGTTTTGTAAAGGGTAGTGTCTAGTTCCCATTTGAGAAACCGACAATAACAAGGCACGCCACCACTTCATCACGTGGGCTGTACTCTTGAGATAAGCCTGGCTGCTCTGCTACTGCTACCACTATAACTTAGTAGTACGGGCTTGTACCAAAGGTAAAACTTGTATTGCCACCTGTAGTCTTAATTGTGTGTAGTGGTCCCTAAGGGCACTGCACAGGATTCTGACTAACACTGGTAGCAGCGGTGGGATTTGGAAGTAGAGTGATTACACTTAGAGTGCTGCTATTGCTTGGGTTCAACTAACCACAAGGCTAACACCACTAAATCTATTTAACTGAGAAATCATGTCAAATATGGAAAACTACACTGAAGAGAGTCTTTTAATCTATACTGCTGAGGTTCTTAGAACCATGTGTAGAGATAAGAATCTCTCTGGTAAAGGAAAAAAGTCTGAACTTGTTGCAAAGTTAATGGGGAAAAGTCTGGAGAGTGGGTCAGAAGGGCCTAGCACTCCAGATAATGTGGATTTTGATGTTTCTGATTTTGAGAGTGTTAATTTAGAAGAAGTAGATGAGTCCTTGCTAGGAAACCCTACAACTCCTTTGCCTGCTCAGAATGCACAACCTCTGTCCACAGGGACCCCCACAGGTCCTACACTTACTCCTGAATTTATTGCACTTGAGAAAATGAGACTTGAATTAGAAGTGAAACGTATTGATGCACAAACTGCCATGAAACATCAAGAGTTAAGGCTCAGAGAAATGGAGCTGAATCATGAACTAGAAATGAAGAAACTGTCTCTAGAAAATGCTTCTCTCCCAGAGTCTTCTAGGTCTTCCAGCCCTAAGAGACCCTGTATGCCAAAGGAAATGATTGGCATGTATGAGACTAAACTTGATGTTTTGGATTGGTTAGCACTGTTTGTGTATAATAATGGGATTCAAAGTATCTCAGGGAATCAGTTGATTCCTTGGCTTTTCTCTAGGCCTCCCCCTGTTGCAAGTGATGCTTTAATGGAGTTGGGGGAGGAGGATAAGCAGGATTACGAGTATGTGAAACTAGCATTAATAGCTAGGTTTGGGAAGACCTCTTCCCAGTATCTTAAGAGGTTTAGAACCCTCAAAAAGCATGATGGTAGCCCTTGGGCTACCTGGGTGTGTGACTGTTTGAAAAACTTACATGGTTGGTTTAAGGGTTACAAAGTGAACACCTATGAAAGTTTGAGGAATCTTGTAATGTTGGAGTCTATTTTTGATGCCTGCTCTCCTGAGCTTAGACAGCACTTGGCTGATTCAAAGGAGATAGATCCTATGAAGAAGCTAAGGCTGCTGACTTGTGGGTTACCAACAGGGCTACTCACAAGGATTCTGGGGCAACCCAGAAGAAGGAAGAGGGAAAGGAGTCCAAGAAAGACAACAAGGAGAATTCCAATAATTCCAATCCAAAGGAGGGCCACAAACATAACCAGGGTAAGCCACAATTTACACAGAATCAGGCTAGTGTACCACCTGGTTCCATACCAGATGGAGGTCAGAGCAAGCCCCCATTCCAGAGAGCATTTGGGAAATGCTTTGTTTGTGGATTGCCTGGCCATGTGAAAGGAGATCCCAAGTGTAAGGGTAAACCTTCAGGGATCAACACTGTCTCCTTAGCCTTCATCCAGGTGGATGAAGTACCTATGACAAGTGGAAACTTTCAGCTACTAGCTGATGAGCCCATGAGAGTCTCAGCTAGTGTTTCTTTAGTGTCCTTGGGTCTTTGGGAACAACAGAACCTAGATGTCTATAACTCAATCCCAGATAATACTAAAGAGTATTACAAAGATAGTGTTCTTGTGAATGGTCAGGTGACCCCTGCCATCAGAGACACTGGAGCGAGCATAACTGTGGTTGATGAATGTTTTTGCAAGGTGGAGGTTGTTGTTAAGGCACCCAAACACCTAACCAAGTTATCTGGAGGCCCTGTGCAAATGGTTCCCCAGTTACCAGCTCTCATCCAGTGTAATGACATGACTGTCAGAATACCTGTAAGTGTGCAAAATAACGTACCTGGGAGGGTCCTGTTGGGTCATGACCATAAAACTCTTGGAGTTGTGTCAATTACCCCCAGGCCCCCAGCAGAAGGAAGCAGGAGCTCACAAGGTCTGCAAGGGAGAGAACCTTAAGAGGCACTCCTGGGGACATGATAGAGGAAGCTATCACCCCAAGTCCACAGGACTTACTTACTGCCATTGCAGGGCAACAAAAGACAAAAGGGAAACCTAAGTCTGCCAGCAAGAAACCAGCAAGCACTCCTGTGCCCATAAGGACCTCTCCGCAACACTCTCCAAAGTCACAACTGTGACTCCCACACCAGCTGAGGCTGAGTGTGAGGTTCAAACCTGTATGGTCAAACTAGATACTGAGGAATCAGATCTAGAAGAGGATCTTACCTTGGTAGGAGATCTTGACCCTGTTGACCATCCTGAGCTGCAGTCTTTACTGGCAGAAGGTGGACCCAAGAGGGAAGATTTCAGCAAGGGACAAGGAGAGTGTCTTACCTTGGAAGGTCTTCGCCAACAGGCCACTTCTCAGCTCAATGGGACTGAGCCTGGGAAGTATAGATTGCACTGGGAAGATGGCCTCTTCTACAGTGAACCAACTGAGTCAACCCCTGTAGACTACAAAAGACTTGTAGTACCTCTAGTGAACCGACTCCATTTTCTACAATTAGCCCATGAGGTACCTTTGGCTGGTCACTTAAGTTTTAAGAAGACCAAAGAAAGGCTATCTCTGCACTTCTACTGGCCTAAGATGGGTACAGAAGTAGACAAATTCTGCAGAAGCTGCCACACTTGCCAAACCTCTGGCAAGAGTGGGTCCAAGAATGGGGCACCCTTAGTGCCTCTCCCAGTGGTGGGAATTCCTTTTGAGAGGGTGGGGATTGACATTGTTGGTCCTCTTGACCCTCCCACATCTTCAGGCAACAGGTTTATCTTGGTTGTAGTGGACCATGCCACTAGATTTCCTGAAGCCATACCTATGAGGACTGTTACGGCTCTGGCTGTGGCTAAGGCCCTACTTGGTATTTTTACCAGAGTAGGTTTTCCTAAGGAGGTGATATCTGACAGGGGATCACATTTTATGTCCCACTAGATGCAAACCATGTGGAAAACCTGTGGAGTTACCTACAAGTTCTCAACTGCCTACCACCCCCAAACCAATGGGCTGGTAGAGAGGATTAACAGAACTATGAAGAGCATGATAGGTGCTTTAGAAGAACCCCTTAGAAGAAAGTGGGACCTTCTACTGCCATGCCTTCTCTTTGCTTATAGAGAAGTCCCTCAGGAGAGAGTAGGATTTAGCCCCTTCGAACTTCTCTATGGCCATCCAGTCAGAGGTCCATTGATCCTGATTAAGGAGGGGTTGGAGAGTGCTCCTTCCCCTAAGCCAGTCAGAGTGACTGACTATGTGATAGGTCTCCGGAGGAGAATGTCACACATGATGGCAGAAGCAAGTGATAACTTGAGGGCTGGAAAAGCTCTGGTCAAGCATTGGCATGACCAGAAGGCTAACAGGGTTGAGTTCACTCAAGACCAGCTTGTTCTTGTTATGGTCCCCACAAGGCAGAGGGCCTTGCAGGACAAATAGATAGGACCCTTCAAGTTTGTGGGTAAACTTGGAGAGGTGAACTATCTGGTGGACTTAGGCAACCCTAAGGATGCTCCCAGAGTCTTTCACACCAACCGTTTAAAGGCTTATGTCTCTAGACCTGACATAGGAGCTCTGATTCTAGCTTCAGCTCAGTAGGAGGAGGAGAGTGAACCTCTGCCTGACCTCCTCAGAGGCTTACCTTTAGATGAGCAAGTGGGAGGAGTTAATCTCTCTTCCAGTCTCACATCTGACCAGCAGGATGAGTGCAAGTTACTGTTAAATCAGTTTGCCTCCCTGTTCTCACTTTCACCAGGCTTGACCCCTTGGAGCTAGCATGACATACACACTGGTGATAGTTTTCCTGTCAAAAGCAGGGCATACAGAATGTCTGACAATATCAGATCAAACATAAGGAATGAAGTCAACAAGATGCTTGAACTCGTGGTTATAGAGCCCTCTACTAGCCCATGGTCTAGCCCAGTTGTGCTTGTACCAAAGGCAGGATCCAAGGAGTTGAGATTCTGCGTGGACTATAGAGCTCTAAATGCAGTCACCACGACTGATGCCGATACTTTGCCTAGGACAGATGAGCTGGTGGACAAACTTGGTGCAGCCAAGTACCTCAACACATTTGACCTAACGTCAGGCTATTGGCAAATAGCCCTGACAGACCATGCCTAGGAGAAAACTGCATTCTCCACTCCAGCTGGCCTCTACCAATTCAAGGTGATGCCTTTTGGGTTAAAGAATGCACCCGCTACATTTCAGAGGATGGTCAATCAAGTTCTGAATCGGATGGAGGACTTCTGCATGGCATACTTGGATGACATTGCAGTGTTCAGCCCTACATGGAAAGAACATGTTGAACACCTAGGTTATGTATTGCAGGCTCTGGAACCGGCCCATCTGACCATAAAGGCAAGCAAATGTCAAATTGGTCAGAGTTCAGTGGTCTACCTTGGGCATGAGGTAGGAGGAGGTGAAATAAGGCTATTGCCTAGCAAAGTACAAGCTGTGCAAAACTGGGCCACTCCTACTACTCAGATCCAAGTAAGAGCCTTCTTAGGTCTTACTGGGTACTATAGGAACTTCATAGAGAACTATGGGACCATAGCTTCTCCCTTGAATGTCATCTCCTCTCCCAAATTTCCTAAAAAAGTCAGGTGGAATGAGGAGTGCAATCAAGCCTTTGAAGGTCTTAAGAAAGCCCTTTGTCAAGTTCCAGTCCTAAGAGCCCCTGACTATCACCAACCCTTCATTGTACAAACTGATGCTTCTAATGTAGGTATAGGTGCAGTCCTTAATCAACAGGATGAGAAAGGTAGGGAACACCCCATTTGTTTCATCAGTAGGAAGTTAAAGGATCCTGAGACAAGGTGGGCAACAATAGAAAGAGAATGCTTTGCTATTGTGTGGGCACTGAAGAGGTTTAGACCATACTTGTATGGATCTACCTTCATCATTCAGACTGACCACCAACCCTTGAGATGGCTGATGCAAATGAAAGGGGAAAACCCAAAGTTACTCAGATGGTCAATCTGCCTGCAAGGATTTGAATTTTCCATTGAGCACAGAGCAGGAAGTCACCACCAAAATGCTGATGGTCTCTCTAGGATGTTTATAACCGACTAGAGGTATGAGATCCATCCAGGAGTGGATTAAATCCTCCTGTCCCTTAGTCTGGGGGGGCGGGTGTTAGGGAGAATTCTCCTTCTAGGGCTAATTTCCCTCAACTAGTGAGTCTCCCAGCAGCTTTGCTGGATTTCTGAAGTTTTATTTTTTCCACCTGGTAAGAGTGTACATCTTTTTCCACTCTTACATGTGTTTTGGCCTATGTGTTTTTGCTCATTGTGTGATCTTGGGCACTGGAGCACACCACTCCAGGTGCCCCTGTTCTTGTATGGGTTACACCGCACCCTCAGTGTAGTAACCCAGGGTTGTCTTTTGGACTTCCCTCTGACTCCATTTCGCTGGGGCTGACTACTGTCCCCCAGAGAAAGGTAAAAAACCATTTACTTTACATAGTCATTTTTACCACAGACCCAGTACACCCCATATTACATGGAGTACTGGAAAGGGCTAATCGGTACCCCTTTTCTGTCTGTACCTTCCTGAGCATTGTTTTGCTCTTTTAACAATTAGACTTGGCTGGTGGCAGTGGTATCTACCCTAACTTTTCTACCGCGATTATATTAGATAAACGTGGTACTGTTCTTGGCTATTATATTAGCCTCGAACATAAAACCGCTTGACCAAATTGTCTTTCTTTTGGCTCCGGTTGGGTTTATTCGCCATTTCTTTTTGTTAAAGTCCTTCTTGTGTTTTACTTTGCGCTGCAAACTAGGTTTTCCTTCTTTGTTCACTGTCTTTTTGGCGGGCTTCTGCAGAGAAGCCCTCCTCAACGTGCCTGGGTGTCTAGGTGGGCTGAATGTGAGGGAGGGGTGTAGTCACCCCCTGCACAGGGTATCCTAGGAAACCCAAGTCGCACTTTGCCATGATTGGCTGAGGTGGTTGTCCTGGCTGGACAACCCCCCTGCTGCGTGATTGACAGCCAGGCTGTGTGAATGGGGGTTTTTGCGCATAAAAGGCAGGTCTCTTGGGCTAGAAGTCAGAGTCGCCTCTGGAACTACAAGGAACCGGAGAGAAAAGGAGAGAGCGATGGCTGCTGCAACTACCCTGTCCCGGTGAAGCCCTGCTGCAGTCCTGAGCTATCCACCCTTCAACGACTAAGAGAAGATCCAGTCCAGAGTCTTCTTCCCATGAGCCTGGTGGGGATAACCAGCTCATCTTCTTTAGCCAGAGATCTCTGCTGTGGTCGAAATCGCTGCACACTGCTGTAGTGTTCCCGAGAGCCACCTGGTTAGCCTCTCCTGTTTATAAGGAGCACACCTTTTCGTTGTCGCTGCTGCCGGATTCATCCCTGTGTGGTGCAGACCCCCTTCAGACGTCCTCCTTCACAACGAAGCTCCAGGAATCGTGGGTCTGCGGGAAACCAACAGGAACAACTGCCAGGGCACTAGCTGCATAGTGGAAATAAGGTACTGTGTGCTATTTCGAGGAAACTGGGTGAACCCCTTTTTGTTTAGCTC
This sequence comes from Ambystoma mexicanum, assembly GCF_040938575.1. NCBI lineage: Eukaryota > Metazoa > Chordata > Amphibia > Caudata > Ambystomatidae > Ambystoma > Ambystoma mexicanum. Next base: position 923,225,104 of record NC_090927.1, on the reverse strand, counting down.
CAAGGCTCGTCCTTGTCTTCCCTCCTTCTTATAACTTTTGCTTCCGAACATTGACAATATTCAAGTACTCTTGGGCTATACGGAATCGTGAACTGTCTAACAGTGTGATCTTCGGCACAGGCCTCCGGTGTCATCTAAACCTGGCTCTGACCGTTTGACTTTTGAACTCCTGTTTCTGAGTGTTTCTCGATACTGTCTGCCTAAACTAAATATTGCCTGTGATTTTTGCCTCTGTATGGGAGCGAGGGGCCATCAGGCCCCTCTCGTCCTCTACTTCTCAGTACAAAACTCGGACCAAGTGCCTCCAGTAGTGGATTCGCCCCTTGCCCTTATGCGATGTTAACCTCGGTTGACTTTCGCGTAGATGGGACCACTGAGCAGGACACGGGGCATTCATTTTTGTACCCCCTTTCGACTCCATCTTAGTGACTAGGCCTCACTGCGATAGTACAAAAACGCTTCTCTTCCCTTTTCACGCAGCAGCACGGCCAGGCGAGCAGGGCACAGAGCCCCCACCCTCGTTCCCCTTCTGGTTGCAAACCTTCACAGGTCCATTCTCACGCTGAAGCCGGAGATGTTTGCAACACAATTGTAAATGTAGCACATCACTTTTCCTCTGAGATTACTGTCCCGCATGTGAACCAGTATGAGCTAAGCACATAGCTCGTCCATCTCCACAAACGTGTCGTACCCCTCCCGCACCGTCACCTGTGGAAATTCACTGCCATTGTGACCCTGTGTCCCTGCGAGATATTCCTTTCATGTGCCAGGCCGCTGATCATGCCATGATGCCCACCCAGCAGACCCCCAACTAACATTAGACCCCTGCTGCAATATATCGTTGCCTACCACTAACAAATGCCACATACCAGAGATTCTTATGTGCACGGACCTTAACTTCAACCAGTGTATTATAGCGGTCAAGACCGTTAACCTACGACTTGTATAATCCTATGTTATTGATAGTATAGATATATGTGTGACTTTTATAGAGACATGATAAACTACTGAAGGTCTTTGAACAACTCTTATTTAGTGCATGATTTTTTTGTGAATATATTAGGTTAGCTTAGATAGTGACCACCCTGCCTCCCAGCGACCTGACCTTCACCCATGCAGAGCACAGATGACTGACGTCAATCCTCCTGCCAACCAAGCGGCCAACCCGGATGAAGAGATGCCACACCACCTGAGACATTGAGAGAACCGACCAATCCGGGACCAACGTAGTATGCTATGTTAGTTGCGTCACGCACCCTATAAAACATGATGTAATGATAACATGTGCAGAGCGCTCTCAGATATCTCTTGAATAATATTCAACTAGATAAAACCTCTCCTTGAACCACCGCAACCTGCGCTCTTTGCCTTATTCCCCGTCAGGGGTGTGTTTGTTTTATTCTTTTGCACGTCAAAGACGGGGAGGGCACAAACATTTGTTGACCCCCTGCAACGTGATTTGGAGAGGTGCCTCGAGGCCCACACCGTGCGGCGAGATCTGGGACACCCCCCAGCAAAACCATCGCCTCCGCGGCCGACCAGCCTGTGCGCACTACAAGAAAGGGTCAAAGGTTTCCGGTTGATAAATACACGACTGAAAAGCTGCTCGCCGAGGCGGGCCACGGCTTGGTTGGGGTGCGGACCTGACTGGGGTCAGACCGAGAACGGTGACCCTCGGATTACTTGACCAAACACATGAGTGCCGGTTGCGAACGTTGCCAAGGAAAGGTAAGGGGGAAAAGTACGGGAACAAGAGAACAGGGGATAGTGAGTCAAGGATAAGAGCAGGGACTGTGTGAGTGATGTTGAGGCCTTTTCTGATCTGTCCTTGATATGGCCATTATGTTTGTCCCTAGGGGACCCTGACGTCTATGGAAACAAGGCGGGTCACCACACACGATAGAGACGCCATACACAAGGTTGTATTCCCAAAGCTAGGGTTTTATTGCAAAGCAAAATTTTCAGTTGGCCAACTCGGTCTCACGCCCCGCGACGTGTATCTCTAGACCTCGAGGGACGCAAGAGAGCGAATTACGTACATCAGTTACATATATACAAAATGCATATCAAACAATCATCTATGACATGGTTAACACCCTCCTTTATTGGGTTTCTTTGAACTTGGTGTGATGATGGACATCTCCGACCACTATGACAACTTCAAACATCTATTCTAGTAACAATTTGCAATTTGTGAGTGCGAAGGCATCTTTCGGTTATTGAATAGAACACAGCGCTTATGTTCTTGGAAGCGAACTACATACGGGGGGGAGTTGCATTCCGGACCTTGCTATCTATCAGGTGCTATTCGCGTCCTGGGAGCTGACATGCTCTAGCGGGCTCAGCAAAGGGGGGCCATTAGAAAAGCATAATTAAAGCCTTTAGCGGTATTATTCTAACATATTCTACCATATAACGAGACTGGCTGGCAGCTGTGAAATGATTAAATGCCCTGCAGCTCTGCTTCAAGGCTACATTCGGGAGGGAGCCGGGCATTCTTCCTGGTGCTACCTACGTTTGTGTTTCAGCGAACTCTTGTTATCCTCATGGCCCTGCGGCCTTGTCCTTTTCACATACAGACAACAATGTTCCACAGTCGAGCAGTGTAAGCGGAAAATATACTGCGAAGCAATAGGAACAGAAAGCAATGGGCAATGGTTAGAAAACAAAATGGCGATTCTTGCTACATCAAAATGGCCGTTCATTGGCAAACTCGAAAACCTATATTCTGTCGTATCGTGCATGAGACGGTTGGCCCACAGCCACCAAAATGCGTTTGCGGTCTCAAAGTAGAGGTATCCATATTTCTAGACTGACAAACCCTCCTTTGGCTGTATGCCAAACGTCTCATCTATTTATTGAAACCTCCTCTAGTGATGATTAATCTGAAGTACTTATGTCTAAGTCTTGCATGCTATCGTGTACACCATTGTCTTCATCAATATCTATTGCCATTACCTCTTTTACTGCTCTCAGGTCTGGGCTAGTTCGATCATGAGGTTGTTTTTTCTTTGTTATCATATGCATGCATCCTCCCGTACATCCCTCAGGTACCTCTGCACAAACTATGGGTAAACAATGTATACAACAACAGCACATTAGGAATATTCCGAACACCGCTACTAATATTGAGATCAACTTCCATCCCCAAGATCGTAGTATTCCCCAAAACCAAGATCCTATTCCCCAGCTCCCTTCTCCAGTGGGGAGTTCAGAACTTAGAACGTGCATTTTCTTTATTGCTTCAAAGATCGTGGGGGAATAGTCATCGACATAAACGCAACATGCTGATCCCACTATTTTGGAAATTCCCCCACGATCAACCAGGATTACATCGAGAGCCATTCTATTTTGCAGCGTCATTAACCTTATTCCTCTTTCTTCCAATGTCATGTTAAATAATATATCTGTTGTTGTGTTTATTGTATTCTTTAGGATTCTGGACAGTTGCCTTATATTATAAGAGTTCACTATCTGTCCTAAGAATGGAATGAATGATTTCGCTACATCAGTTGCTATTAAAACACCTTTGTCAGTACTTTTGACTCTAGTTCTGGATAATCTGGCCATGGCTGCTGTTTCTAAGAGGAATACTCCTGGGAACAGTAGCCCCAGGTAACATGTACCTCCCCAGTTTCTGGGCAACCAAGGGTATGCTTTCTCTCCACATATAAAATAAACTGGATCACCTACATATACTGGTTCTATTTCCCATTTTAGTACCACTGTATTCATACAACCAGTATATGTTCCGACTGAAAAAGAGCCTTTCTTTTTTAGACAAAAAGGGACAGTTCTTGGGCTATAATTCACCGTGTAAGATGGGGGGATTGCATCTTTGTCCCCTTCTGTACTTACACGAAACGTCATTACAGATGTTTTTTCTGGCGGGGACAATCTATCTCATCTATTTTGTCGTGTTATCTTCCGTGTACTTTTCCTCGTGGGCTCTGGGCCTATTACTTGTGCTTTATGGAAAATGGAACAACCCACGGGCTTCATTATTATCTCCTCAAACTCATTCATGTTGGTTCTGTCTAATTGACCCGTATTACTCTTATTCCATTTCCCATAGAACATTGCACCTAAAGATGCACTACATGCAGAACTTAATGGTAATGGCTGCACATACCACCCTATTTCTTTTCCGGCATGCTGTGGTAAATGGGCACATACCCAGCAGTTTGTTTTCTTCAGGAATGCATGTGTCATGTTCATTATCTGCAGTAAGGTGTTATTTCCAAAACCTTCCCTGTGTTTTTCTTCCATTGGGGGTAGGGTATAAGTGATCACCTGAACCGGGCTTTCAGTAGTGGATATATTAATTATTGGTAAAAACATTTCTAATGGGTGTATTGTTTCTACCCACCATAATATTAGGGCTGTCGATATTGGTGCTACCACGCTCATAAAGCACATTATTATCGTTAGTGCCAGCATACAATATGTTTTACCATGCGTTCTTCTTAAACTTATAGTCTTTATAACTGACTCATTCTCAGCGGTGGTGGTGCAGGAGGAGGCTGGAACCGGTCCCGGCATGTTTCTCGTCGCCCTTCTTCTTTTTTTATCACAGCTCGTTGTGGATATCTTTCTTCGTCGCACTTGCTCTGATGTTAATAAGTTCAATGGAATTGTCACAATTCAGTTTTGCCTGTCCTTTTTAGCCTGGATTCGATTATTCGTTTTTAGGCGAGATCACTTGTCCCTTCCTATACTGCTCAGAGGACCTTTGATCAGTTATCGCCTCAGTATCATGTGCGCCCAGCTTGTCCACTCTGGTTCCAGACACATGTACTGTTAATCAGTTATCTCACTTGCCATAGTACCATGTGCACCCAGCTTGTCCGCTCTGGTTCCGGACACATGTACTTTTTATGATCGCACAGAGGAGCCGCGAGTCTTGAATTGTCCGATTTGCACAATTCTCACGCTTCTCTCCTCTACACCCCTGGTTCCTTCTCCGTCCATGAGCTGAACCAGAGGTTGACATAAACACCACAAAAAAAAGACTCCGGATCACTTTGTCTTCCGAGGCCGCAGGTTGTATCGCCTTGCTCCTGGTATCGTATGATCAGTGAACAGTGCCGGTGCACTTTCAGATTCAGGCTTGAAGTCAGCCTGTGGCGCTACTGCAGGTGCCGGTGTGCGCCGCGCCAATGATGCAGATCCGTTTTTTGGCGTGCTGGCAAGTGCTGGTGGGCACCAAAGGGGTACACAATTTGGTTTTGCTGGTATCTGCAAGGCAGATTTCACGTCGGTCAGCAGTGATGTCGATTCTGCTGGGCAACGTTGGGGCACTCTTTGCCCTTCCCCCTTTTTGGCAATTGTCTCAGGCTTTGTTTCGAGTTTCACTTCTCGTTTTGGCAGATTAGGTGGCTGCTCACTGGCAACAGTTTCTTTCGTTTCTGGGACCGCTGTCTCTTTCCGGTCATCAGTGTCAGGCAAGACTTTCAGTGTAGTTGGAATCTTTTTGGCATGGGTGGCATGGATCCACGACTTCCTTCCATCCAGCGTATTGCCGTCTGCGTCGCCAAAAGTACTTGATGGGGCCCGCGCCACCTGGGTGCTAATGATGACTTTCTTTCAAAGTTTTTTAGCAGCACCCAGTCTCCTGGCTCCAGCGCGTGCCCCGGACCGGTGTACCTTACTGGTAATGCCTCCTGCACCTGCTGATGAATCAAACGCAATTTCTGCATCAAAAGGCCACAATAAGTACTAAGCACAGGATGTTCTATCTCACTAAGTCGTTTTGGCTGAGGTGCGCACCAAACATTTGCCGGCCTCCCCATTACGATTTCGTACGGGGAGAGCCCAGTTTTAGCCTGTACAGACGTACGCATGCATAATAGTACTATTGGTAATGCATCCACCCAACTCAACTTACTTCCCGCACAAATCTTGCTAATCTTTGATTTAAGAATCCCGTTGTGCCTCTCCACAAGACCGGCAGAACTTGGATGCCTTGAACTATGGAATCTCTTATCAATCTGGAGACCAGCACATATCTGTAATACCACTGCACCCACAAAATGCGGTCCATTATCAGACCATAGGACCCGGGGCAAGCTGAATCTGGGAAAATACTCCTTCAACATTACTTTTGCCATACTCATTGCTGTGCAATCTTTCAAAGGATATGCCTCCACCCACTTACTGAATGCACAGATTACCACTAAGACATATTTTAAATTTTGGCACCTCTCCATCTCTATGAAATCAAAATGAACTACCTCAAACGGCATGGAGGGCGGGCCAAAACTGCCTATTGGAGTCACTGTTCCCTTTCCTACATTGTGTTGTAAACACGTGATACAGTTCTGCACCAACCTCTCTGCATTCTTTTTTATGTTTACATTCTGCCATACTGTAGAAAGGTGCTTTATCATTTTCTTGGCACAGATGTGCGTTGGGCTGTGGGCCATTGTGACCATTGCAGTCACAGACGAATTTGGCAACATCGAGTTTCTAGTTCCCTTGTCCACCCAACAACCCTCCAAATTCAACTCAGCAGATCCCTCTGCCCATCCCTGTATTTCATCGGCCGTAGCCTCGGCCTGCATTTCTTTGACAGTCGCAACTCCATCTTCTATCATACAGGGTACTTCCTCTGTCTGAACCGTCATCATCTTGGTATTCAAATCAGTGGCAGTTTGTTTCGCAATTCTGTCTGCAAACGCGTTTCCCTCTCCTATTTTGCATGTTACTTTTTTATGTGCCTCGCATTTCACTATTGCTAGGTGCTTTGGAAATGTGAGTGCAGACAGCAATCGTACAATCAAAGGGCCATGTTGAATTCTGGCACCATGTGATGTCAGAAACCCTCTCTCAGCCCAGAGTCGACCAAAGTTATGAACCACTCCAAAAGCATACTGACTATCAGTTAATATATTCACATTCAAATTTTCAGAAATCTCGCAGGCTCTGGTTAATGCCATTATTTCCGCGGCTTGTGCTGAATTATAGGGGATTCTTTTACTTTCTACAACACTCTCTAGGGTAGTGATAGCGTATGCGGCAGTTGTCGTGCCATCTGGTAATTTAAAACATGAGCCGTCACAAAATGACTCTCCATCCGGCTCTTTCTGTGGAATATCACTTAAATCAACTGTTCCATTGGTTTCTTCCTCAGTGACCATGAAGCAATCGTGGGGGGGGGTGATTCATTCTTCCCAATTTCTTTTATGGTTAGTGGCATTAATTCTGCAGGATTCAAAGCGCTACACCTCATAATTTGGATATGGGGCGCAAACAAGATAATCTCATATCTTGTCAATATAGCAGAGGTGAGGTGTTGCGTATGTGTCCTATTTAATAGAACGTCTATGGCATGTGGCACCATCAGAATTCAAGTGTGCCCCAATACCATCCCTTCCGTTTGTTTCACTGACGCAGCAGCCGCCGCGACAGATCGCAAACATCGTGGTAGTGCGCGCACTACAGGGTCCAGCGCAGAAGAAAAATAGCCGCACGGCCTATTTCTTCCACCTTGTTCCTGTGTCAAAACCGCCAATGCACATCCTTCACTTTCACACACAAATAGTCTAAACATTTTCTCATAGTTCGGCGTACCCAAAACTGGAGCCGAGCATAATGCAGTTTTCAATCCATCAAATGCTCTCTGACATTCCTCATCCCAGTGCAAAGGCATAACCGCATCTTTTCTAGTTAAATTCACTAATGGTTTCACAATTAACGCAAAATTAACAATCCATTGTCGGCAATATGAAGCCATGCCTATTATGGCTCTGACTACTTTTTGTGTCTTTGGAATAGGCATACAAGAAATACTTTCTATGCGTTCTGGCGTTAGTCTTCTCCCTCCTTTCGAAAGTAGGTAGCCCAAATAAGCCACCTCCTTTCGATTATGCTGAAATTTCTTCAAACTAGCTTTATGGCCATGTGCCGCTAGGTGTGACAGTAGTAATACAGTGCTTTCTTTACTAATCTCCTCTGTGTCTGCAGCTAGCAATAAATCGTCTATGTATTGCAAAAGGACACAACCCATGCATAATTCCAGCATGTCTAGATGTTCTTTTAATGCTCTACTGTAAATACTTGGGCTTTCCGTATAACCTTGCGGAATCCGCGTAAATGTAAATGATCGTCCTCCTAATGTGAATGCGAACAAATATCTACTGTCCTTGTCTACTGGAATACTAAAGAATGCGTTTTTCAAATCTATTACACTAAAATATTCTGCTGAAACAGGTATCATTGTCAATATTGTAGTGACGTCTGGCACTAGAGGAAATTGCAGATCTACTACCTTATTCAATGCGCGTAGATCAATTATGAAACTGTATGGTACCTCATTACCTCCTTTTTTATAAACCGGAAGAATCGGGCTGTTGCATGTACTGCCTGTGATTTCCTCTATTACCCTTAATTTCACCAAATCGATAACAATACTCTTCAATCCTTTCTCACCTTCAACCGAAATTTTGTATTGGGGTATTCGCGGTAGGGTAACACCTTCTTTCAAAATAATCTTAACTGGCTCTATCTTTAAACATCCCACATCGTTGTCATGCATTGCCCATATACAGGTTGGTACTTTACTTAGTTCCCCTGGTAACGCTTCAGACATGAATTCTGACACCGGGGCATTGTGTGGCCATATCGTTAGAAACACTCCGTCTGCCGTGCAATGTATAACAGAACCTAGTTTTTTCAACAAATTTAATCCCAACAAATTTTCTCCACAATTTTCTGTTAGAAGGAAAGGACAATGTTTGGTAAATGTTCCTATGGTAACTGGGACTGGTTTGGACACTGGGTTTATGACTGGTGTACCTGCGAACCCTATGGAAATATTCTTTTTCCCTGACAGTGGTATATTCGGAACCAAGTGATGGTTTATTGAACACTTCTGTGCTCCTGTATCTACAAGAAAGCGGTGCTCCTCATTCCCGACTCTCATTTCTACGTAGGGTCCTGTCTGATTCACGGGAATAGACACTGGTTTCGACCCCTGTCCTGGGCTGTCCTATTGAGGAAATAACACATCGTCCGATGTGTAATCATTACTATTACTGTAATACGTGTTTGGCTGTGTATCGAAAACATTTTCACTCTTCCCTCTATTTCCCCCACTCTGATTTCCATATTGTTGATTTTGCTGTCCCCGACTCTGGTTTGGGGCATTTTGGTTTTGGCCTTGGATTTGATTACCTCCGTTATTATGATGCTGCTGCATACTATTCCTATTTGGTCCATTCGCTCCTGGGTGTCCTCTATGCTGTCTCCTCTGACCAGACCCATTTCTATTCTGTAGATGCGGGCATTGCGCTCGCCAATGTCCTTCCTCTTTACAATATGCACACTGATTCGGCCCCACTGTTCCCCCATGCATATTCGAACTACTCCTTCCTTGTGCGTTCCCTCGCCCTATATTATGTCCTGTTACTTGCTGCAATAGTACCTGTGTTCTAATTAGACATTCCTTCAAGTCTGCCCCCACCTGTTTTAGCAACGATAATTCGTTCACCATCTCCTTCTGCCCCGGCGACGGTAACTGCTGCCGTTTATTATGCGACCCCTTTTCCCCCTTCCCAGGTCTCCCGACTTCCTTACTCCTGTACGCGGGTGTAGTAAACATTTCAGCATAATCATTATCTAATTCATCTTTAAGCTCAAAAAGTCTATACACATGTTCTCTCACTTCTTCATCCCTCTCCCTACAGCGTGCTAATGCATTCAAATCTAACAATATCTGCGGTGGTAATTTCCCAATTAGCTGTTTCCATTTCTCCACCAAATATTCACCCATGCATTCCAACACTACCTGTCTTTGGTTGCTTCTACGAAAATCATATATCGAAGCCAATGTTGCCGTCCCATCATTCCTGTCTATATACATTTCTGCCTGTTGCTGTAATTCCATCTTCCTTTCTTTGCTGATTGTGCTGCGGGTTACCCTCGTGCACTGCCGTTGGTCAGTCCCGCCTCTTGCCCCTGCGGTTTCAACTTCAACCCCGGGAAGAACGGACGGTACCGAGTCTGTGTCTAAGGCGAGAGGTGCGGATGGGACAATGGGAACAGGGAGTGTCTGTTGTGGGCCTGGTTGGCTAATAGGAAGTGTTACGTGCGTGGTCTGTGGCTGTGGGAGGGCTTGAGCTACCGGAGGGGGAGCTTGGGCTATGGGTGGGGTCTGGGCAATAGCTACTGACGTGTGTGGTCTTACTTCTGATCTTGGGCCTTGTTTTGTATGGGTCAATATATTTTCTATCAATTCATCTGCTATGTGTAATTCTCGCTGTGGGTATATCTTTTCTATATTCAACTGGTCACGCCTGCCTGCCCTTCTTAGACTCTCAGTCCACTCCTCCTCTTCTTTTTCTTCCGCTACCTCACCTTTTGATTTATGCCTGTGCGCATGCTTTGCTCTGCTTTTAAATCGGAGCTTTGCTTCCTTTTTCCAGTCTTTAATAGTCTCAAATGCTGCAGGACGTGCTTTCTTTCTTATCAACACCCTTTCCAAGTTATCTATCCTCGCCATCTCAAAACTACCATTAATCGGCCACTGATGGTCTTGTTGCTTTCTGGTTTGCCTATGCCAAGTGTCACAGAATATTATCGCACCCACTCCATACTTCACATACATCTCATACGCCGGCATTCCCGAGGTGGTACAATTTGGCCATCTTCCAAAGATTGTCTACCACAGCGGAAAAACCCCGCTAGGGTGGACAATACCCCAGGCATGTTTCAACCTTCCCCCTGGTTAATCAACCTTACCTAGGGCGTTTGATTTTGCAAAGTCAACTCTCAACCAATATCAGGATGCTTTGAATCGGGGAATGACTCACCTGATAAATCAAGTCGTCTGTATACTGACGCACCAAAGGACGTCGTGTCTGCGTTTCTTGTCTTCCGCCTCGTTTCGGACCCTCGCCTCCTTGTTCTCTAGCCAGCCACGTCGATCAGGGATCAGATGTGTGCAGATCTGCAAAGGAGTCTCTCATCACTTTTACAGGGCGCCCCGAACACCTCTTGATTCCGGCTCGATCGTCCCGTCCTCGCCGTTCTCTGCCTTTCTCAATTACAACGTTGCACGAAGGAACAAGTGGGGGAGGGTCCCTATTCTGGGGCCATCTTGAAAGGGGCCCCTAAGGGACTCTGACGTCTATGGAAACAAGGCGGTTCACCACACACGATAGAGACGCCAGACACGAGGTTGTATTCCCAAAGCTAAGGTTTTATTGCAAAGCAAAAGTCTCAGTTGGCCAACATGGTCTCATGCCCTGCGACGTGTATCTCTAGACCTCGAGGGACGCAAGAGAGCGAATTACGTACATCAGTTACATATATACAAAATGCATATCAAACAATCAGCTATGACATGGTTAACACCCCCCTTTATTGGGTTTCTTTAAACTTGGTGTGATGATGGACATCTCCGACCACTATGACACCTTCAAACATCTATTCTAATAACAATTTGCAATTTCTGAGTGCGAAGGCATCTTTCGGTTATTGAATAGAACACGGCGCTTCTGTTCTTGGAAGCGAACTACATAAGAGGGGGAGTTGCATTCCGGACCTTGCTATCTATCAGGTGCTATTCGCGTCCTGGGAGCCAACATGCTCTAGCGGGCTCAGCAAAGGGGGGCCGTTAGAAAAGCATAATTAAAGCCTTTAGCGGTATTATTCTAACATATTCTACCATATAACGAGACTGGCTGGCAGCTGTGAAATGTTTAAATGCCCTGCAGCTCTGCTTCAAGGCTACATTCGGGAGGGAGCCGGGCATTCTTCCTGGCGCTGCCTACGTTTGTGTTTCAGCGAACTCTTGTTATCCTCACGGCCCTGCGGCCTTGTCCTTTTCACATACAGACAACAATATTCCACAGTCGAGCAGTGTAAGCGGAAAATATACTGCGAAGCAATAGGAACAGAAAGCAACGAGCAATGGTTAGAAAACAAAATGGCGATTCTTGCTACATCAAAATGGCCGTTCATTGGCAAACTCGAAAACCTATATTCTGTCGTATCGTGCATGAGACGGTTGGCCCACGGCCACCAAAATGCGTTTGCGGTCTCAAAGTAGATGTATCCATATTTCTAGAGTGACAGTATCCTAGCCCGAACGGGGTAGAAGGCGGCGCCGCGTAGCATTGTCTTGTCCAGTGCAGATAAATAAGTGAAGATAAAGAGAAAAATAGTAGGGGTCTCGTAAATTGAGTAGTCTCGGAGTAGTTATTTAGAATATTCTTTTTCCGTGTGAGCAAGAATTCCTTGGGAACAAGTAAGAGGGTGTAAGAGGTGGGGAGTGAATGAGAAGTGTAGGTAAAATGGGGAAAGAGGAAAGGTGTTCAGTAACGGGAACAAAGGAGAAATAAAGGCGCGCAGGTAGTTCATGTGCATGTTATGTGTTATATGTTTTGCTTTTGTCCGTTTGTTTCGCATATGCTGAAATATTTTAAGTGATTTGTTGGTAAAAAGTCATACATGCTAAAGGTGAACTACTGAATTTGGAAATGCAATAGGTCCAAAGGTAACATTGGATATTGCTACACGATAATTGCCTATAATTGAGAAACACTCAACATTGCTGATCTGTATAAGGGGACAAGTGGTTGGAGGGGGGGTGATTAGAAGGGAGGCCCGGGTGTAAGAGCACGTACAAGTGAAGAGAGCAATATCGTCATGGGAGGAATAACATAACTAGCTCATATTTGCCAACCCCTCCCGCTATATACTGACAAAATACAAAAATACCACGATCAGTGGGTAACAGAGATAAAAGGGGACAGCGCAACACCAATTTGGCCAGAGAGCGGGTCGTTCGATAAATGGGTGTTAGATTTAGTGTCCACACACTTATTGGCGAGGTATAAAGGAAAACAATTGAAGAACAGAAGGGAAGGCTAGAACTGTGGCAGATGTTCGAGGAAATAGCCCCCACAGGAGAGGTAAGTACGGGGAAAGCAATTGAAAAGGAGAAAACGCAGGAAGAGGTAAGTGGAACACCAAAGGGCGAGTGCTCAATGACCACAGCTGAAAATGACACAACTAAAATATACACCTTGATGACAAGGCCAGCAGTAGGATATAGCGAGCCTCTGTACATACCGCCATGCCCCACCCCCACTCCCTCTAACGGAGCAATAGCTACCGCACCGCCACCATATGACAAAGGAGGTTTGTAAGGCCCTATGAGTGCACCCCCTGTAAATTTAGCGCGGTTAAGTGGAGATCTAGACCGCCAGCTAGCGCATGCACAGATGGAAATAACGCGGCTGAGAGCATTGTGTGACAAGGGTCAAATGCTGCCGGGGGGAGGGGAAGTGCCACCATTATCTGTAGCAGATCTTACACCCTCCTTAAGCGCAGCAGGGGGGTTGGCCCCAGCAACATCAGAGCCAGCACGATCTATATCGTCTCCTCGAACACATATATCGCAGGGGCAAGAAAAGGAATGGAGGTTGGGAGAGTTCCTGTTCCCTCTAAATGACAAACCAGTGAAAATTATACGCCCAGCTACCCCGGAAAGCCAGCGAGGGGAAGGACACGATGAAAATGGCGAGCAAGAAGAGGAAGTAGAAGAGGTGTGGAGTGATCTAGATGAGTATGAAGAGGGAGCGGCGGCTATGGGATCCCCACTACCATCTCAGCTCGATGATTTTGACGAGCCATCGCCGCCACGATGGCAAGGCAGATTAAGGCAGCGAGTAGGGAACATGTTGGTGAGTAAGATAAAGAAAGGGACAGTAAGCAAGACAGGAAAGAAATATAAGTTGCAGATGTCACTGATACATAAGGGAGCAGGCAGGACACATTAGATTCCGTGGGCCCAAATGGATGAAAACAACCTATTGAAGCTCCTCCCCCCACTTGCGGGAGGGGCCGGAAAATGGATACACGCATTTGAGAAAAACACGGCAGGAGTACCACTCACGATAGGTGATGTAAAGAGCTTGCTGGTGTCCGCTGTCTGTGATCAGGCAGACGCTGTGTGGGAAAAATCAGGGTTCCCGGGAGTGACAATGAGTTGTGACCGCCACGATGGATCGCCCTTCAATAATGTTCGAGCGCAAGTATGGGACGCCTTGCGATGCACATTTCCAGATATTCCTGATTTACATTTGGTGATGCAATGTACAATGGAGGAGAATGAGGATCCTACGCAATTCATACTGCGAGTGCAAGATTTGTGGAGAAGTGAAACTGGCACAGCGTGGAATCAATCCACGGCCTTGTTCTACTTTATTATCAAAAAAGGGCTCCCGAAGGAGGTACAGAAGGCCTTGGATAAAATAGCTGGGATAGAAGCCAAGGGTTGGCCAGAAATTCAGAGTATAATCGTACACCACTGTAGGAGGATCACAGAGAAGGAAAAGGAGATAGCACAAAAAAGGTTGGCAGATGAAGCGAAGCTAGTGCAGAACAAATTGGTGAAGGTCGCCGCCATAAACGCCAGCGTAACTGCTGATAGAGAGAACGAGGGGGATGAACATTTGGGAAACAGACCAGTTGGAATAGCAGCACTGTGGGCCGCAGGAGAACAGGGACAGTGGAGCGGAGAAGAACCACAGATAGGACCACAGTGGCAAGAACGACCGTGGCCAGAGAGGGGGATTCAAAGAGATGGGAAAGAAGAGTTTCGGTGGGCAAGGGATGAGAGGGGGACAACACGGGTCAGGTTGGAATTGTGGAAGGTGGAGACACTATTCGAGAGATTGCAGAATGCGGCCGTCAGGGTACTTTCAAGGGCAGCCACCCATGGACAATGAACAAGTATGGGGTTGCCCGCACCCAGGTAGTCCCTATGGACTACCGATGGGGAGCGGAAGACAGCAGGACCAGTGTTATAATGAGCCAAAAATGCAACAAAGACAGCCACCCCTACAGCCACATAACAGTGCATCCTAGCCCACAGCATGACAAAACACCGTAGGAAGCGCCAGCAATAACAGCTTCACAACTGCTGCAAACGGTGCACCTGCACCATTCCGTGGTGTAACAGTAGTTGGAGATAATGGGCCTCATTACGAGTCCGGCGGTAACCGTGGCGTTAAAACTGCCTGGTTATCGCCATACTCGTATTACCATTCCGCCTCCGTGACTCCTGGATTACCAGGGCATTACAGCCCTGGTGTCCCGGGAGTCACGGAGGCGGAATGGTGTTAATCCCCATTCCCATTGAGTCAAATAGGACTCAATGGGAATGGGGAAGTGGAAACACCGGCACCATCTCGTGATGGTGCTGGTGTTTCCAGGTCCGCCTGCAGGCGGGAGGTGTTCAACCCGCCAGGTCAGACCTGGCGGGAAGATCACCTCCTGGCTGCAGGACTCGGGATCGGGCGGTCCAGAATTAACAGTGGCAGCGGGTTTACTGCCACTGTTAATTCCGGACCGCCCGACCCGTAATGAGGCCCATGTCTTTTCAGTACCAGGGCAAGAAAGGTACTCAGATTAGGACAGCCCACAGGGAGCACTTGTGTGTCCACCTACATGCAGAAGAGGAACCACTAGTGGGGGCAGAGATAGGAAATAAGCAGTTTATCTTCATGGTAAACTCAGGAGCAGAAAAATCATGTCTTATGGAAGGGCGGTTTCTGCTCTCAGGCAGGAATTTGGAAACACAGGGGTTCTCTGGGGCTATTTTAAAAGTTCCTTACATTAAAGATCTAGATATAACGGTGGGGGGAAAAACAGTGCACGCCCCCTTACTGTACCACGAAGACGCGCAAATAAACTTGCTAGGAAGAGATTTGCTAAGCAAATTGAACATGACTATCTCGTTTACAGAGCGGGGAATAGTGTGTTCCACCCCAGGAGTGTGCCCAGTACGAGCAATGCTGATGATCAGCACAATGATGAATGAAGTTGTAGTGCGAGGGATACCAATTGACATAGACATGTTTATCTATGGTATCAAGGTTTTAGCCCAAGTAGTGCCTAAAATAACAAGAAAGGAGTGGAGGACACCATCAGACTTTATATTTCGCCCAATCGCAAGTGTAGATGTCATGCCAGAAACGATAATGTCGATAGACATTGAGGCAGTTCAGGTATCGAGCAAACGTATTGTGGTCATAGGCTTGGACACGCATGGGTGTAAGTGGAGAACTGTGCTATGCATAGACCCGAACATAATGCTCAGAGATATAACTGACGAAGAATTATTCACTGACAACGAAGATGATGGAGAAATAATAATGGAAATAAGTATACCATGTGACATTATGATCCAATACAGGGAAGTGCATGACCCGCTTATGGCTAGTGTAAGTGCCCCACCAACAATATTTGAGGAAGATATGGCAAAGTTAGCGCCAGAAATTTGGACTACAGGCCCCCACGATGTAGGGCTACTGCATGAAGTGACACCCATAAAGATAAAACTTAAACCAGGTACAATACCGCTAAGAGTGAAACAATACCCAATATCGAGAGAAGCGGAAGAATGAATTGGGGAAACAATAAATGCACTCCTGAGCCAAGGTATCATAGTGCCTTCAAACTCCCCATGTAACACAGCAATCTTCCCGATCAAAAAAGCAAAAGGAGGGACGGGAGGATGATCCAAGATCTCTGCCCACTCAATAACATCATCCAATAAGAATTCCCGTTAGTGCCTAACCCTGCATCAATACTGTGCAGTATACTCAAAGAATCAACATGTTTCACTGTGGTTGACTTGAAGAACGCTTTCTTCTCAATACCACTTGACCCAGGATCACAGTACCTCACAGCATTCACACTAGGAAACAGCAGATATGAGCATCGCAGACTCCGACAGGGGTACTGCGAAAGCCCCAGCATCTTCAACAGGGTACTACGTGAGGATATTGGGAACATAAATTTAGAGAGCACCATTATACAATACGTAGACGACCTACTTGTCTGCAGCACAACAGAGGAAGGGTGCAGGGAAGACTCCATAACACTACTAAACGTGTTAGCTACAAAGGGGTACAAGGTGGATAAAGAGAAATTGCAGTACTGCCTTGCCGAAGTTGTATACCTTGGGCAATTGATATAAAAAGACGGAAAACGAATACTCCCATACAGAGCAGCTGCAATACGCAACATAATCATACCAAAAACAGTGAAGGACATGCAAACATTTCTTGGCATATGTAATTATTGCCGAGCATGGATCCTTGATTACTCAGCATACACACGTCCATTACTGCAAGCACTAAAAGAGGCACAGAAGAACGGAGCCCCAATAAAATGGACACATGATATGATGACTCAGTACTTTAAACTAAAAGATCTCATTGCAGATGCTCAAGTCCTTCCGAACCCAGATTATGAGAGGGAATTTTTCCTGTTCGCACACTGCAATGGAACATTGATGACAGCAGTACTGACACAAAAAACATCATTAGGGCACAAACCATTGGCCTATTACAGTGGAACACTAGATGCGGTGATGCAAGGTCACTTCGCGTGCGAACAGGCCCTCGCAGCTGCAGCCTTCGCCATTGAAAAGAGTGCCACAATTGTGATGGGATGTTCGGTAACACTATATGCCGAGCATTCATTATTTGCAATTCTCGAGCGGTCAAAGTCGGCATTGACAACACAAAGAGCAACAGCATACGAAATAATATCTAGCCCCAATGTACATGTAGTTAGGTGTAAAACGGTAAACCCAGCTACGTTCATAACAGAACCATGCACAATGGTGGACATGCAAGAACATGACTGTGCAACGTATGAGGGGGAAGGCGATGATATTCCCAAAGCAAGTAAAAACGCCCTGGAGGAAGGAGAAATATACTTCATCGATGGCTCAGCATCAATAAATCCAGAAACAGGGGAAAAACATGTAGGGATGGCAGTAGTACGAACTGAGGAAGATGGCTATGAAACAATCGTCCAAAAGCGCCTCCCGTCCCATTACTCCGCACAAGCAGTGGAGTTAACTGCATTAATTCAAGCATTACACACAGCCAAAGGATGCATAGTGACAATATATTCAGATTCAGCATATGCAACTACCACTGTTCATTCTGGATTATCGCGCTGGCGTAGGAGAGGGTTCAGACAAGCAGATGGCTCACCAGTACAGCACGCTGCCCAATTAAATGAATTGATAGATGCGTTAGCGGAGCCATCAGTAGTAGCAGTGGTGAAGTGCCAGGCCCATACCAACAACACAGATGCGATCTCATTGGGAAACGCGGCAGCAGACGCAGCAGCGAAGGAGGCCTCATACATCAACACAACTCCAGCAACAGAATGTATAGTAAAAGCAACTACTACAGAACCACTAAATGAAGCATATGGTAACCTATAGCACAATTCATAGAGCTACAAAGGAGAGCACCACTGGAGGAGCAAGAGTTGTGGAGCAAACGAGGGTGCAAACAATCAGCCACAGATCTCATATGGAGACAGGAGACAACGGGAAAGGTAGTGATGCTGGTAGAATTGTTAAAAGTTGCATTCCAACAACTACACTTCCCAGCCCATGTAGCAAAACAACACATAGCAGCAGACATTCAGGAACATTGGTTTGTCCCTAACCTGCAGGAGCACTTGTCAAAGTTCGTCATAGAGTGTACAACACGTCAAACATAAAATTCAGGGATGACACTGAGAACGTTGCAAGGAACCTTGCCCTGACCAGTAGGGCCATTTAGAGAACTCCACATTGATTACGCTGACATGGGGGAGAGATGTAACGGAGCAAGATATCTAATTGCAGTGGTGTGCCCATTCTCAAGGTGGGTGGAGGCGGGTCCGTGTCCCCACCCAGACGCGAAGTGTGCGGCAAAATTCTTAGTATGAGAAGTGTTCACCCAATGGGGAATATGTGATGTGATACGATCAGACAGCAGCACCCACTTTGTGAATGACCTCTTCAAGGAAGTGACAACACTTTTGGGGGTGAAGCACAAACTGTGCTCCATATATCATCCAATGGCCAATGGGAAGGTGGAGAAGATCAACGGCCTGCTCAAGAGCAAATTATCAAAGTTGTGTAACACACTGAAGAGAAACTGGGTATATTGCTTACCACTAGCACTGTTCCAACTCAGAATGCAACCATGCAAAGACTATCCTCTGAGCCCCCATGAAATTGTGACTGGGAGACGAATACACACCGCTCTCCCCGATTAGGAGAGCATCAGACGCACACAGGGCTGCCACAGTGCTAGGGGAGGAATTTAAGGAATATCTAACTCAGTTGACGCGCGCAGTTCGCAGCATAGCACGACAAATTGCACCACCATTTACTGAAAATGTGGCGATTGATACCACTACGCCAGCTGCAGACAGCCCAAATGGGCCGCTGATGCCAGGAGCACAGGTCTATGTTAGGAGTTTTGTAAGAAGATGGAATTCACCAAGGGTTCATGGCCCGTACGAGGTCCTATACAGTACCCCCACCGCGGTTAAGGTCAAGGGACTGAAATATTGGGTGCACCTCTCAGATGTGAGGAGGGCACGCAATAGTGCACTCCCTCAGAGCGACCAAGAATGTGGAACTAGTACTACAGCTGATGTTGGAAACCAATGAAGATATGATTGAACGAAAAGGACAATTTACAAGTGATGGTGGGCCGTCGAAGTTATTGTGCCTTGTGTTAGATATCACTATTACGATCTCTCTCTCTCTCTTTCTCTCTCTCTCTCCTCTCTCTCTCTCTCTCTCTCTCTCTCTCTCTCTCTCTCTCTCTCTCTAGAAATGCTCAGAACAGAAAATGTAATTGAAATAAAGGACTAATAATTGCATATGAAATGAAAGTACAAAATAATGAGAAATAGATGAAAACATAAATATGCAAATAAATGTACATATCGTGGTAACCTAACAACTTTGTATCGCCCCTCCAGGTGACAAATGGCCCAACGAAGTACAATTGCGGCAAATGCACTTATATTAGATAGTGATAAGGATGCCAATATGGCAAAAAGGTTTAGCAATGTTGAATGTGTTTTGAAATGTGCTGCAATTTTGTTTTCAGTGATGCTGTTTTTTAAAGCCTGGTACTATACCCTCTTATCTCTGGTTAACAAAGAGGGGAGGGGGGCTAATATGATACAAGAAGGATCACCATAATATGGACTGGAGTAAAGACAATGTGGGGAGAAACTTATAACACTGGTATTAATGGTAAAAATGTAACGCAATCTTCAGAGCACGTCATTGCAGGTCCAACAATTGTTTCATTGTAACATCCTGGCATAAATATGAGCAGTGATTATGAAGCAAATGAATATGATGGCGACTATTATTGGCCAAAGGACTTAGCTAATACAAGCACAGACATACAGGTAGCTAAGGAGCCTACATCATAATACGCTGCTACCACTGGTGAATATACGCATGCAATATCCAACAGCAATGACACGACCTTGGCTGGAATGTTTCCCATACATTACCAAAGAGTGAAAAACAACAAGGAGGGAAGGTGAAGGAAAAGGGGGGTGGGAGGGAAAAGATATGACATTTATCATGACCTGGGGTTAGATGAAATAGAAGACCCCCGCCACCCCGACCAGTCTAACAAATGGTACTCGGACATGAGTGCTACGGCAAAGCAAGCAACAAATGAAAGCTGCTACGTCTGTTCACTTATTTCTCATGCATCAGGGACACCAAAAATGTTGATACCACATGAAGTGCCCTTGTCGGAGGCTCAGTGTTTAATTCATTTGGTTCTGTGTAGGATAAAAAGCACATTCCAGGCACACACCGTCAGCCTAGAAAGAATGGAGAGTGAGAGGACGTGCACAAGCCGACCTCAAGGAGTGATATGCCTCAAAGAGCCATTTCTTGTCATAAAGGGGACGAGGTATGCCGAGAACAAATGGCACGATGAAACTATCGAGTGCAGAGCGGACGCACAACGGGGACTGGCCGAAGATGCATTCCAATGGATAAAAGGAGTGTGCATGCCTATCTGCTCTCAGCATGTTGCTAAATTAACCTGGATTACAGTGCTGGAAAAGCCCATAAAAACACAGAAAGAAATACTGCACAAACTATGCTTCCGTGGAGAAGGAAAAGTGAACATGGGAGAAATAAGAAAATGCAACAAGACAGTAATAATACCAGACATGAAAAAAGGCACCGCAGGCCTCATGGACATGTACTGGGTTTGCGGCAAGCAAGCATACCTGCATCTACCCACATCCTGGAAGGGTACGTGCGCCTTAGCAACTCTCCACACAGCACTAATGGTAATACCAGAAAGCCATAGCCAAGGGGTGCAGGGGATTCGGCTGGCAGATCGGCACCAGGAGGTTCGGCTGACAGATCGGCAGCAGGGCAATTGGCTGAACCATCGGCAGCGCCCCCACGAGAAAACACAGAACTTCCAGCCTTTGAACTATTGTCCGAATACGAGCTGAAAACAAAGTTTTCACGAAATAAAAGATCATCCAACTACATTTCATCGGAATCGTCAAAACTCCTTGCTGAGATCCCGCAAAAATACAAACTTTTCTCATTAGCAGAGACATTTTTTGCATCGCTCCTAACACCAGGGCTCCAAGCGCGAGCAAATGCCAAGTGGTTGCAGATCGTGCGCTGAGAGCTCATCCAGCTGGCCAACGACACTGAAGAAGGGTTCAATGTTATAAAAATAGAGCTCCGCGCCTTGCGCCTAATGACAATGCAAAACAGATATGTTCTAGATCTCCTCACGGCAATATACGGTGGTGTTTGCCGGAAAATCGGGGGGGCCTGTTGCACATTCATGGCATCCGAAGATGTAGATAACGGGACACTCTCACATGTGATAACAGCAGTCCACAATCTAGGAGACAAGATGAGAACAGAGGGTGGAGCGGAAAAAAGCACATGGTTTGACAATTTGTTCAGCTGGATACCACCATGGGTAAATGTGATGATGAAGATACTAGTTCCTATCATCATCTTTGTGTTACTATTCTTCTGCATGTGCCAGCTGGGACTCCGGTGTTGTGCAAAAAATATGCCTACCTCGACTATGATGATGGTAACAATGGGCCGTCTGACAACGGTAGCAACTACGATAGATGCCCAAATACAAACAGGGGAACATAACCCTCCAAAGTACAGAATGACTGCCATCTACAGGCAATATGGAGACAGGGTCGATAATTTGTACCACACCACCATCAAGGAACCAACATAATTGCAATGGTATAATGAAGTATGGGTAGATCTAGACGGGGATGGTGGGATATACTTAGAGGTCGATTCATGGAACCAACGTGCGCCAAAAAAAGTAGCGCAAGCAGGCGCAAGCGTGAAAAAACAGGCGCACGCGCAGGCGTGTGATTCATGGAAGTCCCTGCGCGTGTTTTCCTCGGGATGTGCGCCAAACCCGTGCATGGCGCACATGTCACTGCAACATCCCGAACGGCGTGCGCGACGCGCACAGTGAAAGCGCACAACCTCGGCACACACACCAAAAAGGGGGCGTAACACGGGGCGTAATGCGCGGAATGGGGAACAACGCGTGAAAATAAGGGCGTAACTGGGATGTACTGCTGGGAAGCAGGCGGAACGCCCACACGCACGCGAACCACACATATTCATGGAATCGAATAGGGCAAAGCCGCGCACGCCAAAGACACACACAGGCCTAAACACGTCCGCCACACGAAGGCAGGCGGTAGCGTCCCTGCGCATCACAAAAGCGCCAATATACAGCAATGATGAATGTCCCATACTGCTATTGTGCCTGTGCGAGCGGGCTATGTGTATTTCAGGGGTTCGCGTGAAGTTTTTGAAATGTCACAGACGCGCTTATGCGCTAAGGGCCTTTGGTCCAATGAAATCGCGTATGCGTGCTGACGCGCTTACGCGCTAAGGGCCTTTGTTTCAATCAAATCGCGTATGCGTGCTGACGCGTTTACGCTCTAAGGGCCTTTCCTCGAATTACACCCAGGCGTGCAAGATTTTCACGTGCCAAATCACTCCATATCAAGCTGGCCATGTGTAAGCACATGGAAGACCAAGCTCCTGCCCAAAAGGCCGAATTACTGCCCCCCAGATTCCCGAGCAGCCTCCCACGAGCCATCTGCTGCTGCCTGCCTGCCTGCTGCCTGCTGCCACCGTGCCCTGCCATTTGGTGCCTGCACATCAGCCATCTGCAGGGGTCCATTTGCTGTGTCCACCCCTGCTGGAACAGAAGACTCCCGACTGGGATACCATCGCTCCACAGCCCAGCCCCAGGACCCAGTTGCCCACCCACTCCTGTCTCTGTGGTTGCCATGTCGGGCACTGCAACATCTGGCACCACTGGCAACCCCTGGCCAGAGAGGCAGAGGGGCACCAGCTTCACTGCCACCGAAGTTGGTGTCCTGGTGGAGCAAGTCCTGGGGCAGTATGATGCCCTCTTCGGAAGTACGCGCGCCAACAAGGAAGGACGGACTCGGATCTGGACGGACATCGTGACTGCCATCAACACGGAGGGGGTGGCAGTCCGCGACTACCAACATGTCAAGAAGCGCTGGGATGACTGCAGGTCCAGGACCCTCTTGAAGGCCCGGTGCCTCGTGGAGGGGGGCCGGGGCCGCATGAGTACCATCCAGATGAGGGTCCTGGAACGCGTACGCCCAGCGCTCCACGCCCAGATCCTTGAGAGGCAGACCCGTCTGGAGTTGAACAGTAAGTGGCCAAGCATTGCTGTGTGAGACAGGGCATGTTGCAGTGTGCTGGTTGTCTGATACTTGCCTGTATGTGTGACATAGGCCATGTATGCATGTGTGTGTGCAGGGACGTCATGCATGTGAGACCAGTAATGTGTGAACCACACGGTTGGTGCATGTGTTCAAATGCAACATGGGGTGCCCTATGCGGAATGGCTACATGAGAGCATGCCAGTCTCTGTTCCTGGACATGGGTGGGGGTGAGGGATGGGTGCTGATGCCATGTACATGTATGGTGTCCATGTCTGTGTGTCTGACCTGCGTGTCTGTGACTTGTGAATGCCAGGGATGCATGACACATGTCTGTCGCAATGTTCAGGTTCACTGATGCAGCCTAGTCATCCTTGTATCCACTGTGTCTGTGGTGTACGAGGCCAGATGGATGAAACTAGGGTGAAGTGTGTGCATGTGATAGGCATGGCCCATGATGCATGTGAGTTCCAAAACAACATTGTAGGTTTCAAGAATCCCTTGGACATGTATGCTAATGTCCATAGCATGCGCCATGCCGGTTACTGCATGTGTTTTACCTGCATTGACCCATGTGTTGTGGAGGGACATGACGGAAGTGATCTTTGACAGTGCCACTCATCTGCTATTGCTTCCTGTCTAGGGGACCATTGTACAGTACCCTGATGCTTGTGTTCTATGTCTCCCTCTACAAAGCGCCAAGTAAAGAAGAGGGCGGAGACGGTGCTGTGGAGCAAAGCGGCGGGGATGCCCCCACGGCTGCAGCGGAAGGGGTGGGTGAGCCCCCACAGGGGCTTGCAACGGCAGAAGACGGTGTGGAGCCATCCAGGTTGGTGGTTTCCACAGAGGAGGAGGAGGCCGCTACTGAGGCGCACATGGGGCCTGGTGGGGGCCTCCCTGCTGGTGCAAGTGTTGCAGTCCAGGGGCAGGAGGCAGCACAGGTTGCCGTGGAGGGGCCTGTGCATGTAACTGTCCCTGACACTGTGACTGCACCACCATGCACCAGCAGGGATGCCCCATCCCAGGCCCGTCCGCAGGTAGGGGGGATGTCCATGTCATCTGACTCCCCTCCACCTGCGGACGAGGGGGCCCCTGGCTGTATGGAGAAGGTCCTGATTGGTGTCGCGTTGCGCACAGGTGCAATTCGTGATGAGGTGCGTGCTTCCCGGGAGAAGTATGCACGTCATCACGGAGAGCACCGTGCCGACGTGGCCCAGTTGGGATCGGTCATGGTCGGAGGTTTCCTACATGTGTCGGCCAATCTGGCGACCCTCTCCTCCTCTGTGGAGACTATGCACCAGTCGTACTCCATGCCGTCTTCCGGCCCAGATGCCACCAGGGCCCCCTGTGGACCTGCCCCGACCAATGCAGCCAGCTCGGTGGGGATCCCATCCCTGCCACAGTCGGGAGTCGGAGCTCCAGCAGGGGTGGACACACCAGCAACTGGACCCCAGCAGATGGAGGATGCGACGGCATCATCGGGCAGGGCACGTGCACGACGGCGTCGGTGGATTCCATCAGCCTGGATGCCGTCGTGCTGGCATAGGCAGTTGCATCGGAGGCAGCGGCAGGCTCAACGTGGGAGGCATCATGGCTCAGGGCCATCAACATCAGGGGTGCAGGCATTGGCCGGAGGGCAGGAGAACCCTGGAATGGGAGTGGCTTCCGTGTGGGAGCAGTTCAGCCAGCAGATAGGTGCGGAGCGGCAGCGGGCAGAGGAGAAACGGCTCACAATGGTCAGGGCGGAGAACTCCATGTGGAGGGCGCTGAGGCGGGCTGAGTGCCTCGAGGGTCTTCGCAGGGAGTTGGAGTTGGACACTGCTTTATCCCTGCGAGACCTCGGGGCCAGGGAACATGCCCGCCTCCAAGCCATTGAACAGGAGTTCGATGATGCCCAGGCCCATGACAACATCCAGTGAGCTGTTGGACTAGCCCGCTCTCCTTGTAAATAGTTATGTAGTTAGTGTTAGGTTTCCTTTGCTTTTTTCTTGATTTTGGACCTTTTGGACAATGGCCAACATTTTTGTATATAGTTTTTTTATTACGTAGGTTTCATTTCTTCAGTTGGGATCATGGACCCTGGATTGTTTATCTGTATATAGTTGACTGTTGGATTATGGATTTTTTTTTATTTACCCATGGAGCAATGGTTTTTGGTTTTGTTTTTCCCTTGGATGTACTTTTTTGAACTGTGACTTTGGACACCTTTCCTTTGGATTATGATTTGTGGTTTTTCATTATTTTACGGACATGCTGTTTTTTTATTTTAATTCCCATTCTCGTTTGTTTATTTTTAATCCCATTTATGTTGCTTCGAATACATTTTTTCCATCAAACTTCAATGTGTAGTATCATATCATTGGTTTCATGCATGTCATGATATGGGTTTTGACATTCACTTACACCCATTGTGTGTATGTGAGGGACATGTGTTCATTTACATACTTGCCATTGGGGTTGTATCATGTAATTGGCAATTCTGAGTTGGTGGATGCAATACTTGGGTGGGTGTTTGGCATGTGGAGGCTGCCCATAAGGGCCAGGGATCTAGATTGTGATGACATGTTGGCTGGGGGACATGTGTCAGGGCCTGATGGCAGGTGCCTCGCAATGCTGGGGGGTGAGGGTGCTGGGAGACATGTGTGGGGGCCTGGTGGAGGGTGCCCCTGACTGGTGGGGGTGGGGGTGCAGGGAGACAGGAGTGGGGGCCTGATGGAGGGTGCCCCTGACTGGTGGGGGGTGGGGGTGCAGGGAGACAGGAGTGGGGGCCTGCTGGCAGGTGCCTCGCAATGCTGGGGGGTAGGGGTGCAGGGGGACATGAGTGGGACATGAGTGGGGGCCTGATAGCAGGTGCCTGGCAATGCTGGGGGGTGGGGGTGCTGGGAGACATGTGTGGGGGCCTGGTGGAGGGTGCCCTGCACTGCTGGGGGGTGGGGCTACAGGGAGACAGGAGTGGGGGCCTGGTGGAGGGTGCCCCTGACTGGTGGGGGGGGTGGGGGTGCATGGAGACAGGAGTGGGGGCCTGCTGGCAGGTGCCTCGCAATGCTGGGGGGTGGGGGTGCAGGGGGACATGAGTGGGACATGAGTGGGGGCCTGCTGGCAGGTGCCTCGCAATGCTGGGGGGTGGGGGTGCTGGGAGACATGTGTGGGGGCCTGGTGTAGGGTGCCCTGCAATGCTGGGGGGTGGGGGTGCAGGGAGACAGGAGTGGGGGCCTGGTGGAGGGTGCCCCTGACTGGTGGGGGGTGGGGTGCAGGGAGACAGGAGTGGGGGCCTGCTGGCAGGTGCCTCGCAATGCTGGCGGGTGGAGGTGCAGGGGGACATGAGTGGGACATGAGTGGGGGCCTGCTGGCAGGTGCCTCGCAATGCTGGGGGGCGGGGGTGCTGGGAGACATGTGTGGGGGCCTGGTGGAGGGTGCCCTGCACTGCTGGGGGGTGGGGGTGCAGGGAGACAGGAGTGGGGGCCTGCTGGCAGGTGCCTCGCAATGCTGGGGGGTGAGGGTGCTGGGAGACATGTGTGGGGGCCTGGTGGAGGGTGCCCATGCACTGCTGGGGGGTGCTGGGAGACAGGAGTGGGGGCCTGCTGGCAGGTGCCTCGCAACACTGGGGGTTGGGGTTGCAGGGGGACATGAGTGGGACATGAGTGGGGGCCTGCTGGCAGGTGCCTCGCAATGCTGGGGGGTGGGGGTGCTGGGAGACATGTGTGGGGGCCTGGTGGAGGGTGCCCTGCACTGCTGGGGGTGGGGGTGCTGGGAGACATGTGTGGGGGCCTGGTGGAGGGTGCCCTGCACTGCTGGGGGTTGGGGGTGCTGGGAGACATGCATTGGTGATCAGTAGTGCAAGGTGACATGTGGCTTGGCTGGGGGGCATGCCCATGGTGGATGGGCTGCCTGCGGGACATGAGCAGGGGTGCAGGGTAGTCCCCCGTGGTGTGGGTTGCCTGCAGGGGCCGTGGAGGTTGTAGAGCGAACACCTGGGAGGACCCACACGGCCAAGTCACGTGTAGTACTCCACGGAACCCCTGAAATACACGTACCCTGCTGAAATCACGTGTGAAACTTCCCGTGCACCCCGAAATACACGTACCCAGGACATTCGCGTGTGGAACTTCCCGCACACCACATATATACACGTACCCTGATGGAATCGCGTGTGGAACTTCCCACGTACCCCTGAAATACACATACCCAGCTGAAATCGCGTGTGGAACTTCCCGCGCACCCCTGATATACACGTACCCTGATGGAATCACGCGTGGAACTTCCCGCGCACCCCGAAATACACGTACCCAGGACATTCGCGTGTGGAACTTCCCGCGCACCCCGGAAATACACGTACCCAGCTGAAATCGCGTGTGAAACTTCCCGCACACCCCTGATATACACGTACCCTGATGGAATCACGTGTGGAACTTCCCGCGCACCCCTGAAATACACGTACCCAGCTGAAATTGCGTGTGGAACTTCTCGCACACCCCTGATATACACGTACCCTGATGGAATCGCGTGTGGAACTTCCCACGCACCCCTGATATACACGTACCCTGATGGAATCGCGTGTGGAACTTCCCGCGCACCCCGAAATACACGTACCCAGGACATTCGCGTGTGGAACTTCCCGCGCACCCCTGAAATACACGTACCCAGCTGAAATCGCGTGTGAAACTTCCCACGCACCCCTGATATACACGTACCCTGATGGAATCGCGTGTGGAACTTCCCGTGCACCCCTGAAATACACGTACCCAGCTGAAATCTCGTGTGAAACTTCCCGCGCACCCCAGTAATACACGTACCCAGCTGAAATCACGTGAGAAACTTCCCGCGCACCCCAGTGATACACGTACCCCGCTTGCCGTGCTGGTACAGGGTTAGCGCAGCCCTTTGCGCTGGATTGGGGATTTTGATGGCTTTTACTTGCACAAGGGGCGTTCTTGGGGGCGTAACTGGCGCTGCTGCAAGCTCGCTGCGCCACTGTGCGCCACGGCTGGTTTTGGTGGCTGGAATCCATGAATACGCTGTGCGCGGAAATGTATTTTAGTGCACACGGCTGGCACAGGGATTCGCACGCGCACACTGTGCGCCAGCCGCATGCGCCACTTGTGCGCTGAATTCTATGAATTACCCCCTTAATGTGTACTCCAGATGAATATGCAAGAAGAGGGAATAGCTTGAGAAGTGTATGCAGAGCACGGATGCCAATAACAGGAACCCCGGCCTGGGAAGAAGCAGTCGCTGAAGCTGAGTACTACCGAAGGGAGAATGAAAGGAATAAGGTATCATAATTCGTTACTTTAGATGTAACGAAAAGGGGGAATGTGTGGGAGCGAGGGGCCATCAGGCCCCTCTCGTCCTCTACTTCTCAGTACAAAACTCGGACCAAGTGCCTCCAGTAGTGGGTTCGCCCATTGCCCTTATGCGATGTTAACCTCAGTTGACTTTCGCGTAGATGGGACCACCGAGCAGGACACTGGGCATTCATTTTTGTACCCCCTTTTGACTCCATCTTAGTGACTAGGCCTCACTGCGATAGTACAAAAACGCTTCTCTTCCCTTTTCCCTTTTCACACAGCAGCACGGCCAGGCGAGCAGGGCACAGAGCCCCCACCCTCGTTCTCACTCTGGTTGGAAACCTTCACGGGTCCATTCTCACGCTGAAGCTCGAGATGTTTGCAACACAATTGTAAATGTAGCATATCACTCTTCCTCTGAGATTACTGTCCTGCATGTGGACCAGCATGAGCTAAGCACATAGCTCGTCCATCTCCACAAACGTGTCATACTCCTCCCGCACCCTCACCCGTGGAAATTCACTGCCATTGTGACCCTGTGTCCCTGTGAGATATTTCTTTCATGTGCCAGGCTGCTGACATGCCATGATGCCCACCCAGCAGATCCCCAACTAACATTAGACCCCTGCTGCAATATATCGTTGCCTACCACTAACAAATGCCACATACCAGAGATTCTTATGTGCACGGACCTTAACTTCAACCAGTGTATTAAAGTGTTCAAGACCCTTAACCTACGACTTGTATAATCCTATGTTATTGATAGTATAGCTATATGTGTGACTTTTATAGAGACATGATAAACTACTCAAGGTCTTTGAACAACTCTTATTTAGTGCATGCATTTTTTGTGAATATATTATGTTGGCTTAGATAGTGACCACTCTGCCTCCCAGTGACCTGACCTTCACCCATGCAGAGCGCAGATGACTGACGTCAATCCTCCTGCCAACCAAGCGACCAACCCGGATGAAGAGATGCCACCCCACCTGAGACATCGAGAGAACCGACCAATCCAGGACCAACGTAGTATCCTATGTTAGTTGTGTCACGCACCCTATAAAACATGATGTAATGATAACTTGTGCAGAGCGCTCTCAGATATCTCTTGAATAATATTCAACTAGATAAAACCTTTCCTTGAACCACCGTAGCCTGCTCTCTTTGCCTTATTCCCGTTAGGGGTTGTGTCTGTTTTATTCTTTTGCACGTCAAAGACGGGGAGGACACAAACACCTCCAACTCCCTCTGGGTATCTCAGGTGCTAAGTGTGTTTTTGCCCCGGTAGCATTTCATGTCACGGATATGCGTTTATTTAGTAGACCGAACTGTCAAAAAGTGATTACAACCGTATCCGCTGTATTGTGTTTTGTTCATAACACCGGTTCATTCAAACACAGGGTACTTACCTTGAGACTTACTGTACAAAGTGAATTGGTTAGTTGTAGTATATTTAACGTGTGGTTTTGTCTAAAGTTTAATAGAGGTGTTGTGTTTATAACTGATGGTTTAAGAATAAATGTACTTATATTTTTTACCTGAAAGCTTGAGTGAGTGTTTGCTTGAGTCACAGTAACTGTGGTTCCTTTGTGTAATCTCTGCTACTGCTCATATACTCTTGAGGTAAGCCTGGCTGCTCTGCTACTGCTACCACTATAACTTAGTAGTACGGGCTTATACCAAAGGTAAAACTTGTATTGACACCTGTAGTCTTAATTGTGTGTAGTGGTCCCTAAGGGCACTGCACAGGATTCTGCCTAACAATCACCCCTGAGGGTCTCTGTCCCCAGGCGAAAAAGTTGGAAGCATTATTGAAATGTAAAGACCCTACGACTCTACGAGAACTAAGAAGCCTTCTTGGACTCACTAATTATAGTAGAAAGTTAATTGAAGACTATGTAGAGGTCACATGACCTTTGGTCCATTTATTAAAGGCGGGGATCAAGTGGAAGTGGGGTCCAGAACAATGTGAGGCAGTAAAACAACTAAAGAGAAGCCTTTCCCAACCTCCTTGTTTGGCTTACCCCATAAAGAGCAAGACATTCTTCTTGGAGACAGGGTTCTCAGATACTTGCTTAACAGCAGTATTATACCAAAAGCACAACGTCAACAAAGTAATCTCATACGTGAGCAAGAATTTGATTGCGAAAAGGCACTTCTGGCATTCTGGCAACGGTGTGGTTATTGGCTAATTGACGCCCTTTCATCCAGGGGGAGAACATCATTGTGGAGACTCCTCACCAACCAATGCAATATCTCCAAAGTGACTGAATACGAACAGGGAATGTGAGTGATTCCAGAATTACTTCCTGGGTTCTGTCCATGCAATGCTTTCCTGTGGAGGTCAGATATGGCTAAAACAAGAAGAGTCCTCTAGTGCAAGGATTGACTGACTTGCATGACTGTGCTCAAGAAAACTGTCTCAAGGATGAAAGTCTAAGGACCAAGGACAATATGGAGGCATACCTTACTTCCCCACATAAAGTATATGAGGAAGACATGTGTCAGGGGATACCCACAGTTTATGTGGATGGGTGCTCCTATCATGTTGACAATCACTGGAAAAAAGAACTGGTGGCTGGCATTGGGACTGCCTGGGTGAATGATTCCTCGGAACCCTATGCTCCATACTAAACAGGTCCCTGAAGTAGACAGGAGGCACAGTTGATGGCGGTACTTCAAGCCATCCTCACTGCAGTGCAACACCAACTCAAAGAACTGGTCATAATCACTGATTCAGCTTATGTCAGGAATGTGTTCATGGAGCACCTGATTAATTGGAAAAATTGAGGCATGCTGTGTGCAAATAACAACCGCTCAAGCACAGGAAATTAATCTGATCAATTAACAATCTAGTCATCTCCAATAAGATGACCATCTATTGGAAAAAGATCAGAGGTCACTCCAAAATAGAGGGACCAGACAAAACAAGAAATGACTTGGCAGACCAGTTGGCCAGAACCAAAGCCATTCGCAGGGATCTCCTAGAAACCGAATCCCTATTGGGGGAAATCTAGGTCGTTGCTGTCACCAGGTTCCAAACACATGCCCAAAATGAACTCTCAACTGCCCAGTGGAGTAAGGAAACCCCAGATGCAGAGGCAAAATTAGGTCCCAATCATTGGGAAATGTTATCAACATATTGAAGACCTTGTGAATTTTCTGCTGACAGAATCCAATTATCTCAGGACGGAGGATCTCCGAGTGTTGAGGACGTTTTATCAAATTGTTCCGAATCCAAGACGTTTTGTTGGTACGGAAATACATATCTGGATGTGACCAATGGGTGGTACCTACCTCATTCTGAAGCCTGATGTTAAGTCACGCCCATGACGTGGCCACTGCTGGTCATAGGGGGTTTCATACTACATTAGAAATCTTGCGAGAGGTCGCATATTGGCCACACATGGGTCAGGACCTCGACCTATAGTTAAAGGGATGTCTTATGTGTGCTCAGATTCAGCCGAGTTCCCTCGCACACATAGCTCCCCTACAGAAAAGGGGAATAGCACTGCCTTGGTTAGAAGTGCAAGTCGATTTCATCGGGCCAGTTTTTCATTCCTCTAGAGGAAACAAGTGTATGTTGACCGTGACATGCTTGTTTACCAAGTGAGTGAAATGTCTTCCAGGACCAAATTGTAAGGCGGAGACAGCTGCCTCACTACTGATCAATCACATCTTCTCTCGTTTTGGCTTTCCTCAAATGATTGATTCAGACTGAGGAAGTCATTTTACCAGTGAGGTGATGACAAAGATGTGGGAGATACGAGGGGTAAAGAGAGAACTCCATATTGCCTACCATGCAGCCTTGTTGAGGAAGTTGAGGAAGTTGAGAGCTAACGCCTTGAAACACTTGTGTATGGGTGCATTATAAATGCCATGTCTTATCATTTCATATCATACAATAA
This sequence comes from Ambystoma mexicanum, assembly GCF_040938575.1. Taxonomy (NCBI): domain Eukaryota; kingdom Metazoa; phylum Chordata; class Amphibia; order Caudata; family Ambystomatidae; genus Ambystoma; species Ambystoma mexicanum. The sequence continues at coordinate 923,192,325 of NC_090927.1, read as the reverse complement.
AACAGTTGTGGACATCTTGAAGAAGTTTTTGGTGGACTCTGGACCTAGTTGGGACATCCGATTACCACTTGTCCTGATGGGCATTAAGTCTACACCATCTTCTGCAACAAAAATGTCTCCCTTTGAGATCATGACTGGACGACGAAAAATGGTACTACCTCAGCATCTGAACTCAAGAGCAGACCCTGATCACTGATCACTGCGTCCACGATTCATGAGCATATTGAAAATTTACAAAAACACCTCCAGCATGCTTTCCTTATGCTCAGTGAAATTTAGAAAAGTCGGCAGAGGGGATGAAAACCCACTACAAATTTAAGACCACCAAGAAGGAGTACGAAGTAGGAGACAGGGTATATCTGTACAATTTCCAAAGGAACCAGACCAAAGAGCAGAAGTTCCTCCCCTCTTGGTGCAATGCTTTTGAAATTGTTGATAAAATCTCACCTGTCCCCTATAAGATCTGGATTCCTAAAGGAGAACCGATGGAAAAGAAATGGGTCCTTGCTTACTCTGTGTGCCCCTAACCAAGTGATCCACGCTTGCCTTGTTCGCAGCCCTCGTGGTTCCTTGCAATCCTTGATCGTGTGATTCCTCACAACTCCTTGATTGTGTGTCCTCACTTCCTCCATGCGCCCCTGACCACGTGATCTGCGCTTGCCCCACTCCCAGCCCGCGTGGTTCCTCACAATCCTTGATTGTGTGATTCCTCGCAACTCCTTGATCGCATGTCCTTGCTTCCTCCGTGTGGCCCAGAACATGTGATCAACGCTTCCCTCGCTCCCATCCTGCATCGTTTCTCTCAATCCTTGATTGCATGATTCCTCGCAACTCCTTGATCATGTGTCCTCACTTCCTCCGCACGCCCCAGACCACATGATCCGTGCTTGCCTCGCTCCCAGCCAGTGTGGTTTCTCTCAATCCTTGATTGCGTGATTCCTCGCAACTCCTTCATTGCATATGCTTGCTTCTTCCGTGCGCCCCTGACCACGTGATCCATGCTTGCCTTGGTCCCAGCCCACGTGGTTCCTCGCAAACCTTTATTGCATGATCCCTTGATCGCGTGTCCTTGATCGCGTGTCTTTGCAACTTCCTTGCATTGCCTGACCATGTGCCCCACGCACTGCCTTGCGCTGCCAGCTTGGCCACTTGCAATCCTTGACTGTGCACTTCCTCACAATCACCCTCTTGTGTGTCCTCGCAACTCACTTGCACTCCTTGACCGAGTGCTCCACGCACTTCCTAGCACCCTCCCCCCTCACCTTTCTTGCTCCCTTGTGCCCTCTGTTCTGCCTGGACTGCCCCGATCACTGTTGTCCCACTGTCCTATTTCTGCCTTAACCTTGCCTACATAGGGCATTACTCTTCATTGCTGTTTTTCTTCCTCCTTGACTGCCCTGTTTGCTTACACTGCCTGTATTTCTCCTTATGTTCTTCCCTCTTCTAGGTACGCTTTTGCTGTTTTGCTTACACTGCCTGCATTTCTCCTTTTGTTTCCTCCCTTCTCTAGGTCCGCTTTGCTGTTTTTGCTTACACTGCTTGCATATCTCCTTACCTTCCTCCTAATCTAGGTCGGCTCTCACTGATTTCTCCTTTGTTGGTTTTTTGTGGTGTTTGTATTTGCCCCACTCACTGCCCTGTCCTATATTGTACTGCTGTGTGTTCCGTTGCACTTCTCCTTCCCGCAGGTTCTCAATTGTCAACTACTTTGTCCTGTTGTTCCTGGTTTTTGTCTTCCTAGCAAATCGATAATTTAGCAAATTGCCTGCTATTGTCTGAGCTCCTGTCGTATTGTTCAATATTTACTATTATCTTGTCCCTCTTAGTTGTCTGCTTACACATTCCCCTGTGTCCTTCCCTAGTGTCTCCCCTCCTACCCTATGGTGATCTCTGTTTCTCCTATCTTTTCTAACTGCTTCTCTATCGACTATCCTGCTCTCCTCACTAAATCTGGTAGGATGAAGTTTTAAAAGGACCTCCTGGTCTCCAACCCAGGCCTTCCTATCGCAGACACCTATACCAGTGCTTCCTCCAGGCAAACCCTTACCAACATCCTCTTTGTTGTTCCCTCACCAGACCTATGAACTCTTCATATGGTCTCTGTGCTTTATCCTTTTCCCTCTTCTCCCATTAATGGTGTCACCTGGCAGGAGGCCCTCCTGGTCCCCTTCCACTCCTCTAAGGTCATCATTAATGTTTAGCTGAATGGTACCGTCTTGGTCCAAGGCCCTCAGGCCAACCTTCTCCTCCTTGATAGACGCTTCCCGTGCCTCATCAACTTCCTTTCTTCTCCTGATGTCCCCTCTCTTCCCTCCACAGCTTCCTTGCCTCCCCCTGCTGTCTCCTCCTTGGCTACCTTGGCCTCTCCTCCTTCCTCTTCTGCCCCCCTGGGCTTCTTCTAAAACTCTGTAGGGTGTACCTCTGATTTTTACCCCCCCCGGAAGTCTTTCATGGACGTCAACCTTCTCCATATTGTCACTCTCAACTCTTGCTCAGCTGTCAAACACTCCTCTGACATCTGCCACCTCCTTGAAGAACTTGACTTCGATGTCCTTGGTCTTACAGAGACATGGTTCACAGCCAGCACTGTCACAGGCGTTGACACTCCCCTCCCTGATGGCTACAAGATCCTCTCCATGCCCAGATCCTCCCAGTACAGAGGGGGTGTAGACATGATCTTTCCTGAGTGTATTCCTGCCTCTATCATTCCCACTCAGACTTACTCCTCTTTTGAATGCCTTGTCTGCAGGCTCTCTCTCTCTCCTAGCCATTCTCTTACTGTGGCTACCATCTGCCGGCCTCCTGTTCAAATCACCTCTTTTCTCTCAGAGTGGGCAGACCTCTCCTCCTCCCTCCTAGCCTCAACCACTTAACTGTTACACTCACCTTTGCTTTGCAGGAGCACCTGGAACCTCTTCCCTCAAGGATCTGGACTCATGGGGCTGCGGTTGAAGCACGGGAACTGCCTCTGTGGTAAGAACACTAGGGTTAGGAAACAGTGTAACAAAGTCCCCACACCCTCCTTGGGACACACTAGGGACTGCGCTCACCTTCTTTATAGAATAAGGGTGCTCTCCATCCTGCCTCTTCTGCAAGCAGGGGCGCGTGTAGAAAACCAGAAAACCAGTTACCTCACTAGTTGTAGACTTGACTCCAGCCCAGGCCTGCTGCCGCGTGGATTGCTTTTCTGGCAACGTGGTAGTAATCCCACCTAGTCCTTGCCACAGTCTCAATGCGTGCTTCTGCGTTGTGCACGCTGCTCCGTTTAATGTTCAGTTATTGTTAATGCTATGCCAATGTTACAGTGTGTGCTTCTGCACTGAACGTGCTTTTTCCTTGACTGTCTTTCTTCTTTACTGTGCTATTCTCCTCCTTTGCGTCCAATTTTACCTTTGCAGTATTGCGCATGGCTACTGTGCTTTCCTTCTTCTTGCTCATGGTTTTCTATGCTTTCTTTCCTTGCGCGCTGCTTCTGTGCCTTTTCTGCTGCCTTTTCTGTTGGTAATAGCTTTCATGCTTTTTTAGGTGCAGATTTGTATGCACGCGATGTTTCAGGCTTGATGCGCGCTGCATGTTTTCCTTCTTGTTTCTGCAGGTTGCAGTCGATTTCCCAGACCGAAGCTGTATCAGAAGACTTGCGGTTTCTAGATCGTTTGCAGGATTGATTCACAGGTAAGTGTCCAAAAACTATGGTCGGTCCTTGGAATAACGTTTCCTTCTTCTTTCTTGCAGGAGCTGGTACCGGTGAACGTCACGCTTTCATGCAGAATAATGCAAAGCGAGGACAACTGGCCTGGGTGTGGCTTATATAGCTGGCCACACCCGACCACGACCAAAGCCTCTAAGACACACGCAAAAACTGGTCTGCAGCATCCAATGCTGTTTGCTCATTCCTTCTCCATGTTGGGGGAAAACAGGAAGTGATCAGTCCTCAACCCTCACCCATTGGAAAATGGATGTGTTGCCAGATGTGCCTAGCCTGCACTCAATTGTGCGTCCCAGATTTTACACCTAAACTGGTACGAGCCCCCAAATAACGTCTATGAAGTCTGTGTGGCCCGATGTTTTTTTTTATATATGTGTGCATATGTGCAGGGGTTGGGGTAGAAGTTTCCCATAGGACTAGTGGTCGTGACAGCACTCCCCACCAAGGCCCCTCTCAAGGACGGAATCCCTGGACCTGGCTTGGCTGGGTGGTTACGGTGAAATTTCCTGACTAATTCGGGAGCATGCACATGTGTACAGGGTTCCCATGACCTGTCTTGTGGTCCATATCCCTTCCAATCAATAAGGTAATACAGTTTAGACTTAACTATCTTAGAGTCCAATATCTCTTTGACCTCGTACTCTGACTCCCCGTCTATGTCCTTGGGACCGGGGGTGTTTTTAGTCGGGTGCCAGGTTGGACTGGTTTTAGGAGCAACACGTGAAACACCGGGTGGATACGCATGTTCGGAAATAAAGTTAACTTTATCGCAGCCGGGTTAATTATGGCTTCAATGGTACACGGCCCTAGGTACATCGGGCGAAATGTTTTGGATCCTTTTGTGGGCACGTGTTTTGATGCCAACCACACAGCATCGCCAATCTTGTACTCAGGGGCCTCTTTTCGGTGTTGATCTGCAAACTTTTTGTGTCTTTCCTTGGCTTGGGTCAGTTGTGCAGTAGCCTCCTTGAAGATCTGATTGATTCTTGCGTATAAAGTTTTTACTGCAGACAAATCCAGTTCTTCCAGAGGATTGAAAACAGATGTTCGTGGGTGTCTTCCATACATGATGTAAAATTGAGTTTGTCCTGTTGTGGAGTGCTATGAGTTCTTGTATGCATATTCAGCAACCCATAACATATCTTTCCATGTGCCTTCTGAGTGATGAAATAAACATCTCCAGTATTGCTTGAGCATCTGATTTGTCCGCTCAGTCTGGCCATCGGTTTGAGGATGGTGACTAGTGGATAAACGTATGTCAATTTGTGCCAAAGTGCAACTCTTCCTCCAGAATTTAGAAACAAATTGGCTACCGCGATCCGATATCAAAACTGACGGGAAGCCATGTAATCAGTCAATCTGCTCCAGGAAGACCTTTGCCAGAGTGGATGCGGTGGGTAACCCTTTTAGGGGAATAAAGAGAGCCATTTTTGAAAACATATCTACTATGACCAAAATCGTATTGTGTCCATTGCAGGGAGGTAAATCGGTGATAAAGTCCAACGACAGTGTATGCCAGGGCATGGGAGGAATTTTCAGAGGACGTAAGAGTCGTGCCGGCTTCTGTTTTTCTTCCTTGTTCTGTGCACAGATTCCACATGCCAGCACGAACTGGATGACATCCTTCCGCCAAGTCGGCCACCAATAGGTTCTTTTGATTTTGGCCAAGGTTTTAGTTTAACCAGGATGCTGTTCCAATAACGCATTTTGATAGCTGGTCATAATCTGTTCCTGTTGCGTTGTCGTAGGCAGGTACAGATGGCCCTTGTAATATGGTAAACCCTTCCTTATTGTATGTTGGGCACCTTTAGTGGTCCAGACCTGTAGTTCTTCTGAGCTCAGGTGATGTTGTATGTCGGCTTGTAGGTCTTCCAGAGGGGTGATGACTGTAACGTCCAGGAGTTTGTCTTCTGGTATAATAGCAACTGGTTCAGGTGTAACATATGCATCTTCGCCCTTACCCAGATGAGATAAAGCGTCCGCCTTCCCATTGCATACACCCGGGTGGTAGGTGATAACATAATCATATTCAGCAAAGAATAGAGCCCACCTCAGCTGGCGCGATGACTGTGCCCTAGCTGACTTACAGTACTGCAGATTACGATGGTCAGTGATAACCGTGACAGTGTGCCTGGCCCCTAAGAGGTAATGCCTCCATTCTTTGAAGGCTGCTTTTATCCAAAGGAGCTCCTTATCAGTGATGGCATTTACTTCGGCAGGGGAGAACTTCTTCGACCAGGAGGCGACTGGATGCAATTGGTTAGTTTCCAGATTTCTTTGTGATAGAACGGTTCCCATGGCAATGTTGGAGGCGTCTGTCTCTACCACATACGGGAGATCAGGCTTAAGGTGCTGTAGTATTGGAGCCAAGGTAAATCTCTGTTTCAGTACTTGAAAGGCTTCCTCTGCTTCCATGGTCCAACTGAAAAGTTTGTTTTTACGTAACAGGGATGTAATAGGATGTACGATTTGAGAAAATCAGGAATAAAATGGCGATAAAAATGCGCAAAGCCTAGGAAGCTCTGCACTCCCTTAACCAATGTCGGTGAGGGCTAGCTGAGAATAGTGTCTACTTTACAATTGTCCATCCGAATGCCCTGAGGGGTGAGTATGAACCCTAAAAACTCAACCTCCGTCACGTGAAAGAAGCACTTTTCCAGCTTTGCGTATAGTTGGTGTTGCCTTAGCCTTTCCAAGACTGCTCGTACATGTCCGACGTGTACTTGCTTGGTGGTGGAATATATCAAGATGTCGTCGATATATACCATAACACAAACATCCAGTAAGTCCCGCAACACGTAATTCATGAAATATTGAAACGCAGCCGGAGCATTGCAAAGGCCAAAGGGCATCACCTGGTACTCGTAGAGGCCACACTTTGTCCAGAATGCTGTTTTCCATTCATCGCCTTGTTTTACTCGTACCAGGTGATAGGCCCCTCTGAGGTCCAGTTTGGTATATAGTTGTGCGTCTTGGACTTGGTCTAGGAGCTCTGGGATAAGTGGTAACAGGTATCTGTTTGTTACCATAATTTGATTTAGTGGCCGATAATCGATGCAGGCCCTAAGGTCTTGGAACAAAGAAGAGGGGTGAGGCTGCTGGAGATTTGAGGGTCGTATAAACCAGTTAGCCAAATATTGGTCAAGGTAGGTCTTTAGGTGACAGTTCTCTTGTTCCGTGAGGGCACAAATGCGACTGCAGGGACCTGGGCACCAGGAACGAGGTCAATTTGACAATCATATGCCCGGTGTGGTGGTAGTGTATTAGCCTGTTCCTTCTGAAACATATCTTGGAAGTCCTGATAGACCGGGGGTAAAGCTCCCATTAGACCCAACATTGGTCCCTTCTTTTGAATGGTTTGCACGTGTTCTGCAGGGGGGCGTTTATTCATATAGCAGGACTGGGCGCATTCTTTGGAGAAGGTCACTACCAGGTTTGCCAATCAATACACAAATTATGAGTCTCCAGCTATGGAATTCCCAGGACCATTTGGAATTGTGGAGCTTGTATCAGATCGAAGGTGATGTCTTCCCTATGGCCATCTTGACATCTTGACAGAGGAGTGTCATGTTTTCAGTGCTATGGGTCACAGGTCCAGAAGACAACTGAGTGCCATCAACGGTCGTGACATTCTCCGTAACTACGTTTGGGCGCTTTGGAAGACCAATCCGAGTTGCCAGGTCTCTATCAATGTAATTGCCCACTGCACCGCTATCTATGTACGCTTCCAAAGCGTGCATCCGTGATGGCTGTTGATGGCAAATCAGGATCACTGGCCCAATTAGGCGTGAGGCCTGAGGCTCCTTCTCTTGGCTGGACAAACGGACCCCTACATTTGGCAGGCGTTGGCGTTTTCAGTGTCTGTATCCATATGCACGTTTTCTTTCTCCGGGGCCCCCATGGTTCTCCATGGTGGTTTCACCGGGCACTCACGTAGTACATGTTCTGCTTTGCCGCAATATAAACACAGCTGTTGCTCTCTCCTTTTCTCCCTCTCGGCTCTGGTAAGAGGACTCCTTACCCCTCCAATTTGCATGGGTTCTTGTTGGTTGTGCTCTGGTTGGTGAGATTGAGTCTCCCGGGGCCGTACATACAATGTTCTTCCTTCTGCCTGTGCCCGGTCGGTTTTTCGTTCCTGGATTCTGTTATCCAACTGCACGGTGAGGTCAATATATTCTGCACAGCTGCCAGGTGGATTTACACCTGAGCTAAAACGTCTTTTAATTCTCCCCGCAGGCCACGGTAGAAGAGGGTAGTTCTTTTTTCTAAGGCTAATTGGTTTCAGCGATTAATCTGTTGAATGTGGTGATGTACGTCAGCAAGTCCTGACTGCCTTGTCAGAGTGACAATAATTCGTTATCCAACACTTGTCCTTTGGTATGACGGGCCAATAGCTTTTCGAGGACATGTTGGAATCCTCCAAAGTCTCGTAATAGGGGGTTTTCTCAGTCTACCAAGAGTATTGACCAGCCAGTGGCACTTCCCCCCCAGGTACGACAACACAAAAGTGACTCTGGATTGGTCATTGGGGAACATTCCAGGTTTACAGAGAAAGTGCAGACAACACTGGTTCATAAATGTAGCTAATTTCTTGGGGTCTCCTAAAAACCACTCAGGTGGGGCCAAAGGAACTGCACCAGGGAAGACGACCTGTACGGGGGGCGCAGGAGGGGCCTGAGGTTGGTTTCCTGGTAATGGAGCTTGACTGACTTGGCTCTGAAGCACCTGTCTGCATACTATGAGTTCTCTCCATAGGGCATTTGTCGCTTGCCGGGTGGCATGTACCTCTGCTCTGAGTTCTCCTAACAATTGGGTCAACTGATCTGTGTCTGAGGTGTCCATGATGCTCGTGCAGAGGTTTCAAAAATGAGCTTTGTGTTCTGTTACGCTTACCTTAGCTCTGCAGGAGCACCTGGAACCTCTTCCCTCAAGGATCTGGACAGGGACCTCCTGGGGCTGCGGATGATGTGCAGGAACTGCCGCTGTGGTAAGAACACTAGGGTTAGGAAAGAGTGTAACACGGTCCCCACACCCTCCCTGGGACCCAAAACCGTAGGGACTGCACTCACCTTCTTTATAGAATAAGGGTGCTCTCCATCCTGCCTCTTCTCCAAGCAGGGGCACATGTAGAAAACCAGTTACCTCACTGGTTGTAGACGTGACTCCAGCCCAGACCTGCTGCGGCGTGGATTGTTTTTCTGGCAATGTGGTAGTAATCCCACCTAGTCCTGGACACAGTCTCAATGCGTGCTTCTGCGTTGTGCACGCTGCTCCTTTTAATTTTCAGTTATTGTTAATGCTATGCCAATGTTACAGTGTGTGCTTCCGCATGGAACGTGCTTTTTCCTTGACTGTCTTTTCTCTTTTCTTTGTTGTTCTCCTCCTTTGCGTACGATTTTACCTTTGCAGTATTGCATGTGGCTACTGTGCTTTCCTTCTTCTTGTGCATGGTTTTCTATGCTTTCTTTCCTTGCGCGCCGCTTCTGTGCCTTTTCTGCTGCCTTTCCTGTTGGTAATGGCTTTCGTGCTTTTTTAGGTGGAAACTTGTATGTGAGCGATGTTTCAGGCTTGATGCACGCTGCTTTGCATGTGCTTGGCACTTACTGTCCTTTCCTTCTTGTTTCTGCAGGTTGCGGTGGATTTCCCAGACTGGAGCTGTATCTGAAGACTTGCGGTTTCTAGATCGTACGCAGGATTGAGTCACAGGTAAGTGTGCAAAGACTATGGTCGGTCCTTGGAATAACATTTCCTTCTTCTTTCTTGCAGGAGCTTGTAACGGTGAACGTCATGCTGTCAAGCAGAACAACACGAAGCAAGCATAACTGGCCTGGGTGTAGCTTGTATAGCTGGCCACACGCGACCACGCCCAAAGCCTCTCAGACACACCCAAAAGCTGGTCTGCAGCATCCAATGCTGTTTGCTCAGTCCTTCTCCATGTTGGGGAAAACAGGAAGTGATCACTCCTCAACCCTCACCCATTGGAAAATGGATGTGGTGCCAGATGTGTCAAGCCTGCACCCAACTGTGCTTCCCAGTGTTTACACCTAAACTGGCACAAGACCCCTAATAACGTCTACGAAGTCTGTGCGGCCCGATGGGGTTTTTGATTTTTTTTTTTAAACGTAATTTATTGGTGTTTTGTATTAAACGCATACAAATACAAACATGTAAACTGTAAAAAAAAAAAAAAAAAAAACGGCAGTCTTCATGAGGTGTGGTGCATGTCTCTCGGGTGAATGTGAGGAAGGAGAGATCACCTGTCTCGGGGAACCGGTGGAGTCTCGAGTGGGGATCATCGTCACAATGGTATCTCAAGCGTACAGTTGTAACAGATTGTTGTGGATTGTCAAGGGGGTTTGTGGTCTGCGCTTTAGGATATGTCTCTCAGTAGGGCCTTCCAGGAGTCTAAGGTGCCACTCGGCATGTCTCCGGTGGAGTTGGCTCCATCTTGCCAGGCCCTGGTTTTAGCTGCTGTCCATCTCTGCATCTCCTTCAACCAGTGTTCGTGTCTGGGGCCGGCTGGTTTCTTCCATGCCATGGCTATGGTTCTTTTTGCTAGGATGCATGAAATGTCCATCATTTTTACAAGGTGTTTGAGTTTGGTTGGTCTGGGGTAAGTGCCCAGTAAACATTCTCCTGGTGTCCATTTATATCTTTCCATTCCTGCGTCTGTGCAGGTCTGTTTGACTTTGGACCACAGTTCCATCGCTTTAGTGCATGTCCAGAACATATGAATCAGGTCCGCTCTGTCGTTCCCGCACCTTGGGCATGCCGGGGAAGCTTGTTTGTTGAAGGAAGCCACCCTGTGTGGAGTCATGTACGTTCGATAAAGGACGTTCAGCTGGATCTGTCCAAATCTGGAGTTCCTGGACACTTTCTTGGGATATATTAATGCTCTTTCCCATTCCTTGTCTGTGAGCGTGATTCCGATATCTGCTTCCCATCTCGCCTTCAGTGCCTCTCCCTTGGGGTTCGGTTTATCAGTGAGTCTGTTGTAGAGCCTGGAGATCGGTCTCCAGCCGTCCTCAAGATCGTGCATTTCCTGCAGCAGCGGGTCCGGAGTGGGTTCCTCTGGCCAGCCGTTCCAGTTTTTCTTGCTGGTTTGTTTGATGCGTTGGTACCAGAGAAACTGACCACTTGATAGCCCTTCTTTGGTCTGCAGTGACTCGAGTTCTCTGAATTCTCCCTCCTCAAACATATCTCCCCATGTGTAAATGCCTGCCTCTTCCCATCTTCTTGCTGTGGATAGGTCAGATTCTGATTTGCACACGTCCACCAGGATGGGGTTGTCTGGGGAGTACGGATGTTTCACTTGCCTGATGTAGCAGGTTCTGGCCCATACCTGCCTGCCAAGACCGATGACCAAGGGGGCGTCGGGGGATTGTCGTAGGGGGCTCCATAGGGTTTCCCTGGGTGTTAGTTTGGTGGAGAATTGACTCAGGAGTCCCCGTTCAGCGGACGGTTCATCCGAGAGCCACTTCGTGATGTGGCTAAGCTGCGCCGCAAGGTAATATAGCTGAAGGTCCGGTAGTTTTATTCCTCCCTCCTTGTGTGGGAGAGATAGTGTAGCCAAGGACAGTTTGTGCCTGTTGGGGCCCCACAGGAAGTCTCTTATAAGCGCCTCTAGTTTCTTGAAGAAGGGTGGTCTTACATAGAAGCATATATTCAAGAAGAAATACAGGAACCGGCGGAGAATTATCATCTTGACAATCGCCGCTCTACCAACCATTGCCAGTGGGAGTTTAGACCAGAATTTCATGGATCTGCGAAGGCTTGATATGGCAGCTTCCGTGTTGTGTTTGTGTGTGAGCATCGGAGTGTGGCTCACTTTAATTCCTAGGTACCTGAACTTATCGAGTTGCCATTTTATTCCTATAGCTGGGAGATCAGTCTCTGCTAGGCCCCTCAAACCAGCCAGGGGGAATGCTGAAGATTTGTGTCTGCTAAATTGTATTCCGGAATATTTCGAGTAATTGTCTAGTACCTCCAGTGTGATCGGTGCATTGACCTTGGGGTCGTTTAGGTACAATAGAACGTCATCAGCGTAGAGGGAGATTATGTTGTAGGCATTGCCGACCTTGATGCCAGCGTCGAAAAATTGTTGCCTGAAATATATGGCAATCGGCTCAAGGCCGAGTATATACAGCATAGGCGAGAGTGGGCATCCCTGTCTAGTGCCCCTCTGTATCTGCCATGGTTCTGACACTGTTCTGCCTGTTTTCACTCTTGCGGTTGGAGTGTTATATAGTACCGTGATCCATCTGATGAAGCCCTCGCCAAACCCAAATCCTCTCAGTGCCTGGATGAGCCACTCCCAGTAGATGGAGTCGAAGGCTTTGATGGCGTCAAGTGAAAGCACCGCTAGGTCCTCATCCTTTTCATAAGTCTCTGCCATGATGTGTTGGAGCCTCCTCAAGTTAGCTGTGGTGTTGCAACCAGGAACAAACCCGTTTTGGTCTTCGTGGATTATGGAACCCAGCACTCTGGCTAGTCTACCGGCTAATATGGTGGTGAGGATCTTGTTGTCATAATTTAGCATGGCCAGAGGGCGATAGGAGTCGCAGTCAGCGGGTGTTTTGTGTGGCTTGAGCATGGGAATGATTATTGTCTCCCTCATAGTGTTGGGCATGACCCCGTCTGCGTAGGCCTCTTGATATACTTCGTGTAGGATTGGAGTCAGGGTGGATTTGTATGTTTTATAGAACTCAGATGGGAGGCCATCACTTCCGGGGGCCTTGCCGGTGGCGAGCGATCTGATTGCTCCCTTCACGTCCTCGGCCGTGATCTCCTTCTCCAGTTCGTCCCTCTGTTCGTTGGTGATCTTGGGGAGGCCTATCTCTTCCAGTGTATCGATGATTTCGTCTCTGGGAATTTGTTTGTCGTGAGTGTACAACCTGGAATAGAATTTGGCGAATGCCTTGTTAACTCCCGTCTGCGTCCTGTGAGATGTCCCTTCTTCGTCTAGTATCTCGGTGGGGAGATGCTTAGGGTGTTTTTTCCTGCATAGCCAAGCCAATAGCCTACCAGGTTTATCCAATTCTTTATGGGATCTAGTGGTGTACGTTGCGTAGTTGAATTTCTCTAATCTGTCCCAGGAGGATTGGCAGTTCTCGCGGAGCACTTTCAGTTTCATCTCGACTACTGGAGTGATGTTAGAGGAAGATTCCAGGCGTGTTATCTCCAGTTCCTGTGCCTCAAGCGACGCCTTTAGTTGTATGCGGGTACCGCCAGCTTTCGATATTATTTCACCCCTTGCCACCACCTTCATGGCCTCCCACAGTGTGCTCCAGGTGGATACTGAGCCCTTGTTGATGTCGACGTATTCCTCAAGTTTTTCGGCGAGGTCCTCTCTGAACTCTGGGTCTTCGAGGGCCGCAACAGGCATCCTCCACATAGGGATGGGGGGTCTGGGTCCTTTAAGCTGCCATTGCATGATCAGTGGTGAATGGTCGGAGACCGATCTGCCCAAATACTTTGAAGACTCCACCAGTTGCATTTGTTCTCCATCAACGAAGAAGTAATCAATTCTTGTGTAGACTCTGTGTGGGGCTGAGTAGTAGGAGTAGACCTTTTCCGTGGGGTGTTGTTCTCTCCATATGTCCATTAAGTGAAGCTGCGTTAATGTCTCCTTCAGGGCGCACGATGCAGGGTTTCTTGTTTGGGGAGGAGGTATTGATCTGTCCATGGCAACATCCACAACAAAATTAAAGTCACCGCCCCATATAAAGGTTCTGTCTCGGTGTTGAGCCAGCTTTGCACTGATCATTCCGAGGTGCGATGGTATCCCATGGGGTGGAAAGTATGAGTTAACTAGGCATATCGGGATTTGCTCTATGGTGCCCCACATGATCACAAAACGGCCTTCTTTATCAGTCTCGTACCCTTGTAGCTGAAAGGGGACATTCGGGTTTATCCATGTGAGCACTCCCCTTGCGTATTTAGAGTAGGGGGATCCCTTCAGCGTCCCATCCCATTGGTCCGCTAATTTGGCCATGGCATCTTCTGTGAGGTGTGTCTCTTGTAGCATCGCAATTGAAACTTTCCTCCTTCGGAGGAAGGATTGTATGCGGTTCCGTCTGAGATACGGGCCCATCCCCCTCACATTCCACGTCATCACGTTGAGTTGTGACGCCATTGGGTCGATGTTTCGGGGCCGACGGGGGGCTCCATCCTTGGGGCCTGGAGTGACGACGATCCGTACTCAGGGGGTCGCAGACAGGGACGGTCTGAATTTGTGCTTCTTATTGCATTTCTTACACTCGGCGTATGTTCCTTTGGCATCATTGATTTGAAGACTGTGTAACTGTTAGAACAAACAACATAACTCAAACTGGTGCGCCCAGCGACTACTCTCGTGTTGTGGTGCTCAGGCGCTCTCGAGCCGTCTAGGCCCAACCGGGCTTCGGGCGCGAGTTGGGTCTGGTGGTGGCCTGACCCGGGTGGGTTGTTCGCTGGGGGTTGGGCTGGGGCCCGGCGAGGAGGCCGAACAAGGGTCATTTCCATATAGCATGCTGTAACTGGATTACCTTCTGAGATCCGGGTTCAATTGCTGCTGTGCTGTCTCTGTGCCGTATGTATCCTGCTTAGGTAATCTGAGGAGCTCAGTCCTTATTATGTGGAGTGTCCCTGCCATCAGCGAGGTTGTTGTCCTCGAGCCACATGTTGGCGGCCTCTGGGTTCTCGAGAAATATCGCTCGTCCTTTATGTATAACTTTCAGGCGTGAGGGGTAGAGCAGCCTGTATTTCAGATCTAGCTGGCGGAGCCTCGCTTTGATCGGTACGAAAGAATTTCTCTCTCTCTGTACTTTCTGGTACTTTCTGGGTGTAATCCGGGTATATGGTTATCTTGGAGTCTGCCCTTTCAATTGGACCTTCTTCCCTGGAGTGTCTTAAGATGGTTTCCCTATCTTGAAAGTTTAGTATCTTGCAATTATTGGTCGGGAATGTGAGCCAGGGGGGGGGCGTTTTTGGAGGGATCTGTGGGCCCTCTCGACCGCGAATCCCTGTGTCATCTTCCCGGCTCCGATCTCTTGCAGTAGTAGGGATTCTACGTAGGTTGTGGTGTTTGAGCCCTCACTTCCCTCCGGAACCCCAAGGATCCTGATGTTGCCCCGTCTGGCCCGACCTTCAGCCTCCTCCGCCCTTTCTTCGAGAGCGTGAACTTTCCGTTTCAGATCGGCAACCTCAGACCGTAGTGATGCTGCTGCCCCGGCCGTTTCTTCTGCTGAGTTCTCGATAATCGTCACTCTTTCCGTCAGGTTGCGTGCGTCTTGGCAGATGAGTTGAATGTCAATTTTGAACTCGTCTATTTTGGAGTCTATATGGGTCCTCAATGAGGCAATGGCTTCCAATATCTGAGAGTGATTGTCTATGGATTCACCCTCTTTTGATTGGGTGTTTTCGGCAGCGCCAGGTCTAGCCTGAGTGGGTGTTTTCGGCTTGGCAGCAACGAAGGAGTCCATGGTGGCTGCTTTGGCTTTATTCCTGGCAGCCATTTTGGAGCGGCTCTAGTGTTGTGACTAGAGCTCCGTGCTGGGGTGAACTTTCAAGTCCCTTCTGCTAGGGCTTAGTTGGTGTTCGCAGGATTGTTGCGGGCTGCAATTTCAGTGGAGATGGTAGGGGTGATTAGGAGTGCCTATCTTCGGGTCTGCGTGGGCACCCAATCCCCGTTATATGGGTCCAAAAAGTGGCTTCTGTTTCTTAAGGACCTTCCCCCCTATCTTGAGGGCTACTAACGTTCGTGTGGCACTGGGTGATGGTGGTGGTGAGATTAGGTTCACCTCCTGTGGGGTTGTAAAGGCAACTCGCCAGGTGTCTGTGACCCCAAGCACCAGGGGACTGTATATGAGTACCTCTCGTGACTGTTGCAGGGTCTGTCTCGGTCTGTCTGCCGCGCTGCTTCCTCTGTAGCTCCGGTGTTCCTGCCTCCTGGTGTCCGGGTCGCCAAGATATTTCGGAGGGGAGGTGTGCCGCAGTGGCTGCTCCTCCGTGGTCTTGCCGCCGAGTCAGCCGCAGCATAGGAGTCGGGTGTGGGCCCGGGGGCCGTGTGCTCCTTCTTCGGGCTGTTCGCGGCGCTGGTGGCGTCCGCGTATCACGGGCTGGGGATGATTGGGACGCTCCGCTGTGTCAGCAGTCGCAGAGCGAAGGGGCCGCCCGACACAGCTCCGGAGTCTGGTGTGAGCCTCAGGCTGCCGCCGCTCCCAGGTTCCTCGGTCCTTGGTTCACTGCCTCCCACTTGGCCAGTAACCGCCGAAGGAGATGCTTCTCCGCGGCTTTGTTACATGGCGCGCGGCGCCATCTTGATTTCTTGCGAGGCGGGGGGGAGTGCAGTTCGGGGCCGCTGGTATCGTCACGGGGGTCCGATTGCCCGATTGAGAAAGCGGGGCTTGTCGGGATCGGCTTCCTCCACCTCCGTGGTCCTTTATTATTGATGCAGCTTCGCTCGAGCCGGGATGAAGGATCTGGAAACGGCGTCTCGGCCGGAGCTCGGCGGATCAGCCTCCGAACACCATCGGCTCCAGGCCACGCCCCACGATGGGGTTTTTTGATATGTTTGCATAAGTGCAGGGGTTGGGTAGGAGTTTCCCATAGGAGTGTTGGTCGTGACATCAACTCCTCCTCCTTGGTGACCTCAATATCCATCTAGACTCTCCTTGTTCCTCCTCTGTACTCTTCAGTGATCTCTGAGAACTCTCTCTCCCTTTCTATCCTCCCCCCTGGCCTGATTCGTTCTGCAAGGCACACACTTGATGTCTTGATCTCCTCCGACCTCCCCCTCTCTATCCTTATGAACACTCCACTCTCCTGGAGTGATCACTCCCTCAACTCCTCTCATCTCTCGCTCTCTTCCCCCCAGGCCAAGCCTACCCCAACACTGCCACCTACCTTTTCAGACATCTGTCCCATGAAGCATGTGTCATTGGAGGCTTTCGTCGCCACCTTCTCCCCCCTCCACCTCCAGCAGATTCACATCCTGACACAGCTCTGTCTTTGCTTTACTCTTCTATTTATGATACTCTTGATGCTCTTGCCCCTGTCATGAGGATCCGTTTGAAGCCCAAAGCCAAGGGCATTTCTTGGTATGACTCTGACCTAGCTACACTTAAACATAAGTGTAGGGCGGCTTAGAGGAAATGGAGGTGCTGTTCTTCCTCTGACTAATTGGCCTGTTGCCTGCTCCAAAGGCAATACCGACTCTCTGTCGACACCAAGAAGAGAGCCCACATCCAAGCCCTTGTCTCTGCGGCATCAAACAACTCGGCAGAAATCTTTAAAATCTGCAAGGAGCTGGACAACCCTGCTGCAGTCTCTACCCCTCCTGTCGCCTCCCAGGCCTTTTGCAATGTCGTTGCCTCTCACTTCATCTCACTTCATCTCACTTCATCTCTAAAACCCAGGCCATCCTGTCCACCCTCTCCTCCCCTAACCCTCCTCTCACCTCTTCTTCTGGGAACTCTGACCCTCCTCAGCCACCCCACCACCCTCTTTTCTCCTCTGATGAGGTCACTAGACAAGTCCGATCTATGAAAGCCTTGTCAAAACAGGTTCATCCCTGTTCTTCTAAAACCATCAAGGACCACATTGATACCCTTGCCCCGGCCCTTGCTGATTTCTACAACATCTCCTTTGTCTCAGGAGCCTCCCACCCCCTCTGAAGCACTCTCCTGTGCATCTTCTTCTCAAGAAACCCACAGCTGATCCTTCTTGCCCGACTAACAATTGCCCAATTTCCATTACTCGTTTTCTGTTAAAAGACCTGGAAAGGTTGGCCATCTGGCAGCTTAACCTTCATTCTGATTCTGTTGTCTGTCTTCACGACCATCAGTCTGGCTTTAGAGCTGCCAGAAGCACGGAAACTGATCTCCTGAACATCCGTGAAGATCTGCTCGCCAACCTTGACTCTAACATTCCCTCTGTTCTCATCCTACTCCATCTCTCTTCTGCCTTCGACACGCTCAACCATACCATCCTGCTCAACCGTGTCTGTGACAACCTAGGTATCACCGATCATGCTCTGGCCTGGCTAACCTCTTTCCCCTATTATCAACCCACCCAGGTCCAACTTTCTACCTGCAGTGTTCCTCAGGGGTCTAACCTCTCGCCCTGGCTTTTCAACCAATACCTGTTAATTCTCACCCACTGTATTGCCATTTTCTGCTCCTATTTCTATTGCTATGTGGATGACACTCAACTCATTTTCTGGCTTCCCTCGGATACCTCCTCTCCTTCTCTCATCTCTGATTGCCTATCTGCCTTTCAGGACTGGTGTGCCAACAACGATCTTTGTTTGAATACCAGCAAGACGCAGATTCTCCTCATCGCACACCTTCAGCCTCCTTTCCCCTCAATTTCTGGCCGGCCTCGCTTGGCCCTCCTCCTACCCCCACCTGCGAGGCTAAGAACCTCTGGGTCATCTTTGATTCCACGCTTTCCTTCTCTGCCCACATCTGTGATGTCTCTAAAAAATCAAACTTCCTTCTTCACCTCCTCTGCCTTTCCTCTGCTTCTCCCAGAAGCTCACTGTCTCCTCTTTATAAAATTCTACCTACCTCTACTCTCCACCCTTTGCAACTCATCTAGAACAGGACTGCGAGACTTGTCCTTGGCCTCAAGCCCTGGGATCTTATCTCTATGGCCCTGAAATCTCTCCATTGGCTCCCAGAGGATGCAATGATTCAATTCAAAACCCTTTGCATTGTCCACAGGGCTTTCTGGGGCCTGGGCCCAAAACACCTTCAGCTGTCCCTCCGTAAATACCTCCCTTCTTGAGCTCTTTGCTCCTCTACCTCTGACGCCCTCTGCGTCAGTTGTTTTTTCAAAGAAATGAGCTGGGAGTATATCTCTTTCTTCGGCTGGGGCCTCACTCTCGAACAGCCTCCCTTCCACTCTGAAACTTGAGGAGAACCATCTCCGGTTCCGGAAGCACCTCAAGACCTTCCCTTTTGCTTCTTCATTTGCCCCTCTTTTCCCTTGCTGATATTCTCTCTCTCTGCACCGTGCACCTGGCCTACCTTCTGACTTCCGGGCCTAGGTACCTGCTCACCCTGCCACCCACCTGCACTGCCTCCTGGCAATCCCTTGCATTGGGGTCTGTATCTGTTACCATACAGCCCCCCCCTTTGCCCTGCACTTATCAGACATACCCTGTCTGCTGCCTTAAACCCAGCACTTGCCACTTGCTAGCTGCACTACCACTGTTTGTTGCCTTTATTATTTATTTATTTATTTTATTATTTATCTGGATTTCCTTTGCTCTGCAATTTCCAATTCTGCCCCCTTCCAAGCACGTTTCCATTTTCCCTCTCGCATGCCCTTGTGTGTTCTCAATGTCTCTGGACCTAGTAAGATTGTTGTTTTTGTTCTCCCCTGTTCCCCTCCCTTGCCTTGTTGCACTCTGAAACACTTGTGTACAAGCGTGATACAAATAAAATATCTTATCATGTATCATATCAAATCCTGTTTTGAATTGTATACGTTGAGTGAAAAGTAATTTGTAAAACGTTGTTCACTTGTCAATTTGTACGTCCATAATACTCAGGAAATTAGTCGTGTATAAAATACTTACCTCTCTTTTATTCTCGGCAGATTAAATAAATAACTACTTTCCGCTAAAGGCGGGAGTTGGAGCTACTGGAAAGGGAGGGACCAAAAGCCCAAAATCCGAAAAGTGTGGAGTGCAGACTAGAGCGCCACTCCCTCAGGACGGAGAAAATAGCGGACGTGCTCTGACAAGGAAATTCATGGAAGGAACCAAAGCTAAAAGGAAACAGAAACTCCACTCTCTCCTTGCTCTTTTCTTGGAGTCACCGGAATCAAAGAATCAGGAGGGGGATGTTTGGGGTAAAATATAGCTCCTGAGTGTCAAAAATAAAAAGACTGGGCCTGGCCAGTATTTAAGAGTGAAGCTGACTGGTGCTACCCATTGGAAAATACAGGCCTGTCTCAAAACACTTCTGTTTCTGACTTAAGGCCTAGGACATATATAGAAATGGGCCTCGTTCTGCTTTACCAAAATTAACAGGCGTTCAAGTGAAGGGAAATGTGACTGGAAACTTAAAATTGATAGATGTGCCCAATGCATGGTAAAAGACATGTGTGGCTGAAAATGCTCTTTTCATAAAATATGATAAGCTACAATTTTACTTAATGTGACAGATAGCAGCATGTTACATTGACTTCAACGCAGCACAATACTGTGATCCAGAAATCTAAAGTGAAGCCAAGCACTTTGTATTCATCACAAATAAAAACACTTTTCAACATTAAAATGACATGATTTAGGAGAGGACTGCTTGTGGTAAAAGTGACCACTGGTTTCATATGTTAAATATGTCTTATGCGTGGGCAATACCAAAGGGGTGCTCATGTCATTTCAACTTTAATATTAAAGAAATACCTTGGACAGATTTAAAAACTGCAGCAATGCACACGGGGAAGCTAGAAAGGAGAAACAATGCATTTGCAAATCCAAAAATAAAGTGAAGGACAGATTACATTCATCAGCAGGGAAGAGACCTGGTTTCATCATATATAATGACAGCATGGACAAAGAAAAGCCTATTTCATTGGTGTAGATTTGAATACTGATCCCTGGTGTAACTATGGCCTGTCTGTGGGGATAGAGTGAACTCATTTCTGTTGATATTATATAAAGAAAAGATTGGATGTATGAACATCAGGCCTAAATGTAATCTGAAATGCAACATGTGAAACATACAGTGCCAAGGGGGAATGTTATTCCTATAGGACCATGCAGGTAACTGGCCGCTGTTTGTTTTCCTCCACTGAGCTGCTGGGTATCTGGAATTGTGACCCTGACCTTTGGGGGCTGTGTTCACCAAGGCCATCAGCCTGTAAATTCAGTAAAATAGAAAGAAACACAAAGCAAGAAATTGAATTTGTGGGTGATTGTTGATAACACAGTCAACAGGCACGACCTTTGAGGTCAAGTTCCCCATAAAAAGTGCAATTAGTTCTGAACAAAAACCCTTTGAAATCTGAACTCCAGGCTTTGTGGAGCTGGGCCTACCAAGATGAATGTCTGGTGGTCAATTAGTTGTTGATAACATGTCCTGCAGAAGTAACCTTGAGGTCAAGCTTCTCATAAAACTGTACATTAAGCAATCAGCAAGGCCTTTGATTTCAAGCAGAAGAAAATGTTAAGATAAACACGGATAAACCAGGTGGCTGGTCACATGGTTTCAGGGAAATGGAGACCTACCTACTGAGTCCATGTTATACATTGAATATAGTTTTTCCTTAATAAGAGGAGCACAGTGTGTCCAATAGAGCCCACCCTGGGTTCAAATTAAATAGGTGAAAAAGCCCATTGTGACCCTGTAAAACAAAATTTGTGTGATGTACATAGTTTAAGCTAAGTGGAAAAGTATGATTTTTGCTATTTACATACACTGTAGCAATGGGAGATTTGGCACGGAGGTAGATAGTGGAAATTGGTCTAAATGGGAAATGGTCCTATTTTTAGATATTTCGGCGCAACAGAAAACTGCAAAAAATTGTAACTACGCTCAGGAAGGACGTGCCGAAGTAAAATTAGTATGGTCAGATTCACCGTAAAATATAGAACCCATATATATATATATATATATATATATATCATGGGGTTATTTGAAAGACCAAGGGAGTTATTGAAGTATGAGATTTTTCTGAATAAAAGATGCACAAATCATTGTCAATTTGAAATGATGTATCTATTCCCCTCCCTCAGCCTACATCATAACTCCCAACCTCTGATCTTATCAGCAGCCAGTGGGCATTCTGGTTGGAGGTAAAGGGAAGATGCTAGCCAATACTGACCGTGGGAATTATGACAAAGTTGCTGAGTCACTAGCTGTAGAAAAGGCTGGGTTTGCATCAGAACTTGGTTTTTTGTGAAGTATTCCAGGAGAGAGCTGCTGCTGGGCTCTTGTGGAAAACAACTAGCAGAGAGGCCTCAATCCTTGCATTGGAAACAGTGGCTGGCACATAGAGAAGCGAGCTGGCACCGAAACCAGAAGAGCAGAAGGAGTCCGGGAGTAGGAGAACATCCCTGACTGAAAGCCCTTGGCCAGACCTGTGCCGTTCTGTAGAGGAGCCCTACCGTTTTCCCTGACCAAAGCCTCCCATGTAAGTAGATATCCCAAAACCATCATATGTGAGGGGAGCCACATTCAATTATCCCTTTCCATTAGTGGGTACAGGGGGGTGAAACTGGGTAGGCCCTTTGCACAATTTTCTGAATCTTACTCAAACGGATTTCACCATTAGAAAACCACCCCTCTGTTGAAATTGCATTGTGTTGGGAGCAGCCATCCTTAAACCTTTCCATTAAAGTGTGCAGAGGGGGGAAACTGTGTAGATCATTAGCATATTTGATTAAAGTAAATCAATTTATTACCATATAAAAAGTCACGGGATGAGGGTTGTTAGAATTCAAAACTAACAATAGCTCACGCCCCGTGTGTTAGAGCTGGTATGGTCGATGAAAACCTGGTTGACTTGTCTCTGAAATCCTTGACTTCCACATAGAATGGGGGATTGTCCATCGTCCCAAAAGGAAGTAATCCACAAAACACCACCATTCAAGTCAGTGTGGAGTGTGCAAACACGAAATTCTTTGTTCATTTTAAATCAGAATTACAAAGTATTGTTCCCATTTGTATGTGTGTTGAAAAAACGAAATTCCCCATTCCTTTGAAATCTGAATTACAAAGTATTGCATCTCATCTGTCTGTAGGTAGAAAAACGAAATTTCCCTCTTGGTTCCCATTTGTCTCTCACCCCAAGTTATCAAGTCCTGCCTTTTATTTTCAAGTGTGTTAAAAAAACTATTTCCTTTTGAGCACCTTTTTTATCCCAACCTTGCCTTTTAAATAACAATCCAAAAACGATTTTTCCCATTGAATTTGTTTGCCAAACAGTGCCATTTTAAATCAGCAGCAAAACAATGTTTCCATTGTGCTCACACTCCTTGCACCTTGCCTTTCAATCAAAGGGGTCATATTTAATGGAGGCATGGAGGGTGGGGGTTGTTGGGAGAAAAGTATTGTTTCAAATTAAATGTTTTCTGTGGATCTTGTATGGTATTGGGAACATTTTCTATTGGTTACATTGAAATGAAATCTCTGTAAGCTATTATTGCCTGTTTCAAAATTTCACCTGTCTTGTTTTATATAACCACGTTATTGTGTGATCTTGGGTGTTGCCACAACATTGGTGGCTGATGTAAGCATTGTGTCAAATATTAAATAAATAATGTAAGAGGATTCAATTCAACACTACAGCTAAGTCAACGCCTAGTCTATAATACTGAATGAAAACCCTTATTGATATATCTTTATGTCCAGTTCATGCGTTCTGGATGACTACCCCTATATAACACCCCTCTCTCAGAATCCCCCTGACCCCACTGAGCCAAGAAGTAGTTCTGTTTTGCAAGTTAAAAGGTTTATTTGAGAAGTAAAGCAATATATATCTATCACACTTTTTAATAATTAATAATTGAATATCACACTTAATCTGATATGATAAAGATTAACAACGGAGAATCTGGCACTAGCACACTTCTTTATAATCAATGATGAGTGTTTATAGTATGGATAAGATAGCAACAATACTTTTATGGTTTCCAATGGATGTAATGTGGAATGAAATGCAGTACAGAAAATAACTTGATAGGATTTCAGCAAAAGACAATGTAATCACTTTCTTGGACAATTCACCCCCCCTTTTATGCAATGCAAGGAAATGGAAGGAAGGCACACAGTTCTCAGAAATGCAATTAAATGTGATTCAGTTCACCCCAGCAAGCTTAGACTACAGAAGTTGGAAACACAGGCCCAAAATGCTTTTATATGTGCTGGCAATGAAGTGAAAAATATGCTAAAATGCTTTTAATTCCCTCTAGAGGTTCAGGTTGAGGATTAGTTGGTTTAAATTAGTTGCAGGCTTACTTTAGCAATGTCCTAGGAATGATTAGCAGGTTAAACGAATTTCTGCAACGGAAGCAAAACAAACTGCTGTTTTCACACGTGGAGAAATTTGCAAATCGTTTTGGGGTCCTAGGACAGCCTAGGATCTCAGCTTCCAGATGGAAGTTACTGCAAGTCTCTAGCACAAACGGTCACGGAGATATGAGCGATTAAATAAAGGTCGTTTTTCAGTTTTGAAATTTTAAAGTTCAAAAAGACAAGTGCAGCTTGCAACTAGAAAATGACAAGTGACAGCTTTACAAATGACAGGTGACAGTTAGGAGACAGTTCTGCTTAGATTAAAATAGGATTGAATTATATTATTTTAACTAAGAGATTGGTTCTGCACAGTCTGCTAGGTACTCACAATATATTTTTGAAATAGATGGGCCTCGCCACGGATCTGGTCAGGTTTTGGACTGGACTCCGGTCTGGGTCTCTTCACAGTGATCTGGGTCAGCTCTGCTCTGCTGGTCTGGGTTTCTGGTTCTGGATATTGATAGATTTGAAGTCTGGATCTGTCTGCACAGCTTTCTCTAGAGATTGATGGAGGTAAAGTATGGATTTTCCAGCAGAGCGTCCCGCAGCAAATGGATTTGAAGGTCCCTATCTGTCCTGTCTGTCTGCTTTTATGTGTTTTGAAAATGGGTGTGTGTGCAGCATCACTAGGCTCTACCCCTCTCCACTTATCATTGGCCAAGCTTTCATTTCTCCCCTGATTGGGGGAGCTAAGTTGTGTCAGAGTGATGTCATTTTACAGCCTGCAGAAAGTCCACTCCTCCTGTCAACTTGCACACAAATCTAGATTTGAACCAAATACATATTTGCAGATGTAAATATTGTTTTAAAATTACACGCACCCATCACATATCACAGGAGGTATACCCTGTCCAAATCTGCTCTTCCTGAGAGCTTGCATTGAGAAATGGCAATATTTTGCACTTTTTAACTGGTTTGCAATACCGGACATTACCCCAAATTTACACACATGTGCGCAAGGAGTATGGACATTAGTTGATGAAGTGTCAGATTTTTCACATTCACACATTTTGAGTAATATCCTCTTTTCCGCTAAAACCCCCCTGAACATACCACCGGGTCCTAACACGTCTTAAAATGTGGGCAGAAAAATCACAAGAATTATGGTGTCATTTAAATAATTTTCACAAGTCCGTACTATGAGTTATTCATCTTTTTAGAGTTATGTTCTGGCCCCACAGGGGTGTGGTTTCCCCCCAGCACAAGGTTGAATTTCTGGTTTTTCCAGTTCTGCCAAGCCAGCTTGCTCTCACAGGCAGTGCCCCTCCCCTGTCCTTCCAGGAGGAAGCTCCATTTACGACTCCCGCCAATAAAACATTTGCCTGAGTCAGGACAGGGCTTTGTTCAGAGCTCCTGTATTCTGTGGGGGCTCCCCTTAATTCAATTATCAGAGAGATGGCATATCCTTAGTGTGGCCAGCAAAAGGCAGATAGGCCTGGGAATACAGCTGTGACTCAAGATTCACTCCTGATGGGGGGTAGTTGCCAGGCAAAATTGGAATCTCTTTAAGCAAGTTTTTAGCTACATGTCATTTCTGTTCCCCAGTTTTCTGCATTCAAATAAAACTAAACATTTTTACATATGCAGCTAGAATACTGATTCTAAGTTTAAAACTATGACATTTAAACAATTGAAAACTATGTGACACTCAAAAGTAGGTCACTCAGTCAATTTAAACATTTAGATTTTTAGTGTTTTTCAGTCCAAATTTACTTAAACTGCTGAAATCCACAGCTCAGCCAGTCTTGTTATAAACCTTCAAGTCACTTCAGAATATAACTTTACATTGGATCCACCTCTCAGTAAGTCTTTCTTTGGCCTGCTTTGGGTTCATTTATTCAGTTTTATACAAAAAGTAAAATCTGGTGTTGTTTTAAAACGCCGGCTTTTGGATAGTGGTGAGTACTGGTACTGCACCCCTTTTTGGGATTTAAGAAAATGAATTCCCAACAGTTATGGGTTTGCTTTTGGCAATCAGCATTGCCACTCCCAATGGTTTCAGACTACTGTGTGGGTAGTCCAATGGTGGTTTTAGGCAGTGTCCTTCTGTGCCCATAACATCGGCAAAAATGAGTGGCAGCCTATTCTTCATGCATTTCCCTGTGCATTTTCTGGGAAGCTCTGGCCATCATGATGTTTTCCATGTCAGTACTGCACAGTTTTGAGGTAGGGCTTGGATGCGTGGATAAAAACATCCCACAATAAATACATATTTTTACTACACACCGGCCTGGTTCCTAGTCCATTTGTAACACTGGGTATTTGTTGGAGTTGGGTGCGGGACAGGTTGGAGGCCTCACCAAATTGAACCTAAAATAAAAGTGCTTTATTGTGCACCACTTTGCTTCGGGGGAAAGGAACTCCCTGAGTTGCGAGTGACTGCATAATAAACCATGACAACATTTATATAAGAATGCAGGCTTTGAGAAATCACAATGCGCAATGGGATTAAATTATTTGCAAGAGTGACACACTTTGGTTGAGCTGCCTGATACAAGCCCCTTGTTTTAGGGCCGGTCTCTTAGTGACCGTTGTAATACATAGGAAGACCCCCAACTAACCACATTTAAGCAGCACAGAAAAGGGGGAAAAAATGACCGGCTGTAAGAATAAGATATACCCAGGTACTTTTGCCCTCATAGCAAACATCAAAAGCTGGCACCCATGAATATATGCACAGGAAGTGAACATATATCTTAAAGTGAAATATAATAATGTAGTTCAATTGATCTTCCCCTTAGAAGAAAGTGTGCAAGATAAAATATCATTGGATTTTTAAGAAAATCAATGAACACCAGAAAATAACTGTTCCAATAAATATGCTGGCAAAGTAAAAAAGGTGCTCACCTTTTAAACCCAGCAATTTGTCGTGACATAATCTCTGGAAAATAAAATCCCAAAAAGAAACAAGTGCTTGTGGTCTTGTGCATAAGCATCTGCGCTTGGAAAATGCCAACCTGACTAAAATCCTGGTTGCCAAATACTTGAGCAAGCTTGTTAACCTAAAAAAAAAACAAGGGTTTGCATCCGCCTTTTGAAAACAAGTTACACTGTCCAACCATATGTGTCCTTTGCTTGTGCCCTGAAAAGCAGCCACTATCATGGGCAAATAGCTGCACCAGTGTCCAGGATTGCAAACTCTCTTGCCACATTTTGGGCAAACACTCATGACTTGCTTGCCCTTTCATCATTTCCCCTCTTAAATCTCATGTCTGGCTTTTGAAAATATAGATAACTTGACAAGTATGCACCCCATAGTGTCACTCAAATATATACATCTTTATAAAAATATGTTAGGTAAAAAGTGTACAATTGTGGCATTGCTCCCTCCATCTTGACTGGGAGCCTACAAATACCAGAATGCAATTCAGCAAAAGGCAACAAAAATTGTCTCTGAGTGAAAAACTTTCAAGGCCGAGAGAAGCACGGTTTTAAAAAAATGTGGATGCTGTGTCTTTTCTTAGTGTGTTATGGGATATTTAAGACTAAGAAAACACACAGCATTCAGGACTGTGGACTGTCTTCCATCCATGCGATAACTGGGATGAACCCTGCTTAGCTTCAAAACGAGGCAAGGGCTGGCCCTTTTAGGCCAAGTTGCTCTAACTGGTCTTGTAAGTTAGGCTAATTTATTAGGCAACTTGGCATGAGGGGGGCTGTCCCCCTTCCTTGCTTTGAAGATAAGCAGGGTTGGTTACAGTTACTGCATGGGTGGGAAATCAGTGATCATGACAAGTGATTTTTCACCCCCAAAGTTACTGTAGCCGTAGAAATATATTTTTGGTAAACTTTTTTTTTCAATGGCCACGGGTACAGGTCTACAGATACCTTTGACTATTTGTAGTCATAGCAGCAAATATCGGAAAAACAGCCACTAATAAAATGCTTTCCTGCCCCCCACCAAGTGTCCCCCTCCTCTGTGCCTGCTCCCCACACACCCTTGATGGCCTCCTCACCTCCCCGGCCCTCTCCTATTCCCTCCACAACACATGCTGTTTCTGTGACGCAGTTTGCTTTCAAATGTCGACTATTCGTGGCTATTCTGTCCATAAGCGAGGCTAGAGACAAGCATTGTGTTGCAAACTCAGTACCTAGACCAACTCCAGCGCCCAAATTTCACTTGGTGTCCCCCCCCCCACCTCTAGCCTGATGGCATTTGCATGTTTTTGTCCTGCAAATGGCATTTTTCATTGTGTTTCATTTTCCGATACCCACGGCTATAGCTGCAGCTATCTTTCCCATCGAGCACAAACAAAGATGGTGGCTGTTTTTTGTTTATAAACACCCGGCTTCTCTGCAATTTACCCAAAATATAGATATCTATTCTCGAGAAGGGGGTTCCCCCTTCACCATCAAATATTTAAAAAACTACTGGACGGAATAATCCAAAATCACAAAAAAGCCTCAAGTCAACGCTTCCTGCACAAGTTCTTTCAGACCTGTTCCAATTCAGCCCAGCTGTTTGTCATGTGCGACCCGGGAAAAAATGTTTGTGTTTTTTTCCTAATAACTTTTTTATTTTTTAACAAATCTTTACCAGACTTTGCAGTCTTGGAGGGCCCGCACATCCCTAATTGACTACAAGAGTTCGGCTAAATCCATCACACGAGTCAAAAGTTATAAGCAATTCATTTTTTCGAAGTTCGTATTGAAGACTGACTCACCTTGACTATAGGGCGGCAACCGCTGCCCTATAATATTTAGAACCTTGATTGAGCATTTCTTTATTTTGGACTGTTGTACTGTTTGGATTGCTACTGTTTCACATTCACACCCCTCTTAAGAGTCTAGCCTGCACTCTGCGTACAATAACACAAAAGGCGAAATTGATATATATTTTGTCTGTTCCTGTTTCCATTTTATGACTGGGGTCACTGTTGTTTTGCTTTAGTGGAGGTGCGATTAGTCAGTTTAGCTACTAATCCTTGTAGCCACAGACAGGGGTTTGCTCGCAAGAGTGAGGGCTTTTAAGGTTCTAATGACTGTTTAGAGAAAATGTAAAGCATCGCTTTTCTGTACTTTTAACTGCTCTGTCACAACAACAGGGGGATTGTTTTTAACGTTTCGAAAACCGCTTTGCCATGATCTGTGTGTGCTCTTCCGAGCACAAAGGAAATCACGTCAGCTCATAAGTGATCTCTCGATAAAGAGGGATACCCTCATTAGTTTCCATCACCTCCCTCCTTCTTTCATTAAAACCTCTTCTTCACAGCTCCAGGCGAGCGGCGGGGCACATGCGCAGCTGTCAAAGAAGCCATTTCCCAGAAAGAACGTGTTTTTTTCATCATCAAACAGCGGATCATTAATGAGGAGACAGGCCTTGCGCTCATTCGATATCCGCACAGCAGAGCCACGAATAATTAGGGAACCACGGGAAAAGGTGCGATGGTGAAGTAATGGGTGGGTGGGAGCAGAATCAAAAAAGATCCCTTTCCGAGGTTGAAAAGGTAGCCTCTTTACTCAGAAGCACTGGATGGCAATTGCCTGAATATGTTATTTTCCTTTGATCAATTGAATACTGCGTTCACCACAGTTACACTTACAGTGAAAGGTATTGCTTTGTAGGTCACGGGTGAAGGCAAACTGCTGTGGCGTGGACCTTTGTAGCCGCATCTAGTCATTTTCTTGCCACAATTGAAATGGGTTTCAACCAAAGGTGGAGGGGGTCTGTGGTGAAGGCAGAAGGTGGCCCTCTCATCATGCTGTTGTTTGGAATTAGTTCCAGATGTCATTCCTGAGACTGCAGATAGGGAACCGTTGGAAGCCTATAGAGGCGTTGTTGGTGCCCCACGTGTGCGCACATGGACATTACTCAAGCCTCACACCTCACACCATTGTTGCACTGGATACACCCTCAAAAGTGCACTAGCCTCGGTCAACACTAACATCTGCAAACCCATTTCCAGATATTGGGCCTCATTACAAGTTTGGCAGGGTGGAAAAAAGTGGCAGTAATTCCATTAGCGCCACTTTTCCAGCACTACCAAACTACAGGTTTGGGGGTGGGGTGGATGGAATTACCAGCAGTCCCGATCTGCCGGCATTCCGAAACCGCATCACCAGAAAATGGCAGTATTACAGGCACCAGAAATCCCCCCATGGAGTCCACGGAATGGGGAACTCCCACCATTGTCGGCACTTGGAATATGCCATTAATTCTGGCATTCCAAGTGCCGTAATGGTATTATCGTTTTGCCGGTATCCCACCGGATTTACCAGCGGGATACAGGGAAACAAATAATGAGGCCCATTGTGTGAAGGAGCAGGTCTGTTACTCTAATGTTCAACTCTCCTCATGAAACGAGAAGGGCCATCATTTGTTTGTTGACAGGAGAAGCCCTGACAAAACAGAGTCATCATATCAAGA
This sequence comes from Ambystoma mexicanum, assembly GCF_040938575.1. Taxonomy (NCBI): domain Eukaryota; kingdom Metazoa; phylum Chordata; class Amphibia; order Caudata; family Ambystomatidae; genus Ambystoma; species Ambystoma mexicanum. Next base: position 923,162,243 of record NC_090927.1, on the reverse strand, counting down.
GACCTGGAGACTTTCCATAGAAAGTATAATTCATTAGCATGTTGCCCTTCTACCCCAAACGCTCAGCAGGGAATACCAGATCCCGAAGAAGACAGACCACATGTAGAGCTAGACATATGGACATCCAAAATGAACATGTGTAGTCATATTGATCTGAACCTATAACATACTTTCCTGGCAAGACCAGATTCCCACAGACGGTGGGCCATAAGAGACTCACATTAACCAGCAGCCCAGGTCGTGAGTAGTTTACTTAGGAGCTGAACCTGGTAGCCCTTTCTGCATTGACCATCAGACTCCTCAGAGCATTTCCGGCGAAGGAGGGGCACTCTTTGATGTGTACCACAATAAACAGTATTCTGTGATGCCTTCATCTGCACATGTCAGAGAGTTGCAACTGTTCACCATCCTTGTTGTATTTGACACATTTCCTAGATACACAATGACCATTCATTAATTTTACGCCATCAATAGAAGATTGTTAAGGACACAAGAGGAAGAATGGGTACAACGAGGTGAAAGGGTTTCCAGAAGCTCAGTTTGAGGAAACGGGTGGCAGAACCCAAAGATCGGGATGATTTTAGGACTCTTCTGAGTTCAGGCTGGACCCTCCTGGGTGCTCATTTTTGAGGAGGAAAGAGGAAGTAACAGAAGATTTAATAAACCAGCCAAACCTAAACACAGTCCTATGAGAGAAAGGGATCGAGAAAGAAGAGAGAGAGAGACCGTGCGAGAGAGATAGAGAGAGAGGGGAGGGCGAGCACACAAGGGTCATAGCCATTTCACAAGAAGGAATCAGGCTACGAGATAGTTTAATATCTTAGGTAGATAGGAGTGCCCCTCCCTGGGTCTCAACCAAGGGATTCTCAAATAATGCACTCTTATGTGGCATGAAAGTATTCTTTTGGCATAACTGTAACTAACATAACAGGTGTATTTGCAGAGTGCACGTTCACCCCCAGAGGGGTATATTGGCGCTATTGACAGATAACAGATGTTTATTGTAACTCAACTTATTAGCTCATTTTATCGACCACATTAATGCCAATAGCTTGCCTCCTGAGCCAGTAGTCTGGGTAAGTCTCCCACTAACTATACAACTTGTTGCAACTGATGAGAAAAGCCATGCTCAGAGCGAGATGGTTGTAGTCCTTTTGTACTTGCACCTGCTCCCCATCTGGAAAGGAAAAAAGGCTGGAGGGCTCCTTAAGTAGGGAAAAAGTGAGGCAACCAGGAAGGCACCATGTGGGCAGGGCTTGCTAAGTGGGGAAAAAGAGCGGCAACCTGGAAGGCGCCAGGTGGGCGGGGCTTAGGCCAGGTGACCTATGGTCCCCCCGTGATAATCCCTTGTGCCCCCCTTCTCGCACACAGGTGTTGCCTGTTTTGCTTGATTCTTCTACCCTGTTCCCCCTGGCCCCATCCAGCTTAATTCTGCAGGAGTCTGTCCTGATACATTCTGGTTTCACCATCACCGTTTTGTGGCCAATGCTGGATTTGACTTTTATGGACTTCATTGATTCACGGTGCTTCACCCTTTCTCAACTCTCATGCTGGACTTCCTTCGCATCTTGTACTGATGGTGGCCCTGAATCATGCTGTTTCCATCTTCATCTTGTATCCTGGCTTGCAACATCATGTGTTACTACAGACTTCTGCAATTGTATTCGCTCTCCCCTCTTGCTTCTCCACTCTTTATAACTGCTTACTCTCTGTTCTCTCCTCCTCTCCCTTTCTCCCTTTTCTGATCTCCTCCCCTCCTCCCCTCACTTTCTTCTATGCACTTACTCTATCAGAATTGTCCCTGGACCTAGTATGATAGCAACCTCGTCTGTCTCCTCACTCCTCCTCTTACTTGCCCCCCCCCTCCAGCACTCTCTGAAATGTGGTCAGGCCCAGTACGATAGTCACTTGCTTTGTTCCGCCCCTCCCTTTCTGCCCCCCTCGCCCTCACCCTTGGTTTTTCTCCGGCTCTTCCAGAAATGTCGTCAGGCCAAGTACTTTAGTTGCCGGCCTGTTTCCATTTTCTTCCCACTCTCCCCCTCCCTTCTTTATCTATGTTTTAGCTCTTGCACTATCTGAAATGTTGTCAGACCGAGTACGATAGTTAATTTCACATCCTTACTGTTCATGGCCTGTAAGAATGTCATTGTATTTTTCCTTGTTCCCTCCCTTGCCTTGAAGCACTTTGAAACACATTGTGTATAGGCGCTATATACATAGACTATCATATCATATCATACAGGATTTCAATCTCTCAAAGGTGGTATGGATACCCAACTGAAGGATACTACCAAAAAGGATTAGTATAAGGAGTAAACCAGCCTCACCCACATTGAAAGTGTACCAGGTGGTCTCCCCCCGTGGAAAGGTGGAAGAGAATGTTTGACCCTGACAGGAAAGGAATCTTGTAACCAGAGCTGCACGTTAGACTGGTTCTACTACTTGTCCACTAAAACTCTAAACAAGCTTTCATTAAGGATGCACCTAAGTAGGCTTGGAGCAGTAGGCACAACGTGGAATGAACATTCCTGCCCATTTAATGGACAGGAGTTCTTACTGAAAACCAGAGAGTTCACCAATAGTATGCAGTTATAACGTGAGAAACCAGGCTAAATAGCTGACAAGGTCTGGCCATCATTGTAGAGCATTTAAATATATCCGCACAAGGCCGGACAACATGTGACATATGCCTGGAAAGATCCAAAAGGGATAGGGGAACAGAAGGAACATGCTGAATTCAAATACTACGTCCCAGTTTCGAGAGTGGCACATCGCATCAGCCCCCTTCTCTAGTTGCCCAAAATGGAGGAACGTTAGGGGCTAAAGACACGCACCTGAAACCCGCAGCAACACCTTATTGGCCAATCTATTGTGTCCTTGTCTGACCCTTTACCATTCGAAATATACAGTATTACGATTATTGGACCACATATCTGGCAATAGTCTATGGAGAAATGTAGTGAGGGGTAGGGGTTTATGGGCAAAGGACAGGTCATAGGCATAGTCCACCTCACCCCTGAAACCTATCATTGCTGCAGAGGTGAGGGGCTGAGCTAGCCACACTGGTTACAGAAAAAATAGTGCCCCATGTCCCAATAGTGTGTTGCAATGTCACTTTCACGTGTTAATTATTCAGAAGGTGACCATCAGAATATTATAATGTCTCAACCCTGTGCATTGGAATTCAGCAAAGAAATGTCGATTCATAGTTTCATATTCCACTCTGACTGGAGCTTGAATTCGCAGTGTCGAGGTCCAAAGTCTGGAGCTCTAACCTTTGGGCAAGTCTAGCTTCCCTTCTCTTTGTTTCCAACGCCATGCCATGAGTCACAGTCTAGGACTGGGGCGCTGAACACACAACGGTTGAGAGCAAAATCCCACATTGTGTAATTTTATTTATTTTCTAAGGGTTCCTTACTGTACATATCCATTAATATAATGTAATTTTGGGATGTTTTAGTGGAGCCCTCTCGCCCTGTGTTCAAGAAGGAGAATCAAGTTGCTTATACAGAACATTCTAGAAGCCCATGTCTGTATGAAGTGTGCTGACACTGCCGCCGCTACCACTTTAAGACACCAACAGCAGCAGGCCACGATGTTACTTCTCATTACCAGGCATTGAATAATCAGCAAACAGGAACGTGCCAGACAACGCCACAGGGTATAAACAGGAAATGTATAACAGTCGGATCCCACACACTGCATGTCTCAGGATCACTGTTTGAAGGTCCATGAATATTGGTGAAGCGGATGAATAATGAGGCATTAGGGTGTTGTTTCGAGACCTGTCCATAATATTTTTGTTTGTGTTTTGTTGGTGATTTCATGTTCACAGGTTTTTTTTTTTTTCCCGTTCGATGGGTTCGTCAGCGGGATGATGTTTAGGTGTCAAGGCCTGTAGTATTATGCTATTGTCTATGTCTTGTTGCCTTTGGGTATAGGTTTGGTTAACATATTTGAATCTAGTGGGTGTCTAACTGGACATGAGGGTCGTCTTGTGATTTTCTGAAAATTGTTCTTTCACATCGTTTCCTTTTCAGGGGGCACCATGGACATGTGGTTGCGGGGATGCACACGTTTTGTGTTGTACCTTGTTTTTGTTTTTAAGGAATTACAGACATGGGGTTGGGGGGCAAGCAATGGGAATCATGTTTTTGGTTTTGAGGACATGTGGGTGCTGGATTTGCACAGCAACAATATCTTCTTAGTCTGGTGTAAAGCATATTACATGTTTGTGCATGTATTTGTGTTTCATTTCTGTTTTGCCCTTATGGGTTGCCCAAGGTTGATTTCTTGGATTGGTGTGTTTCCCGGAATGGTCGGGTAAGTTCTGAGTGTTTTGAAGTGAGGTGCTGCCGGGGTTTATTGCGTGTGTTTGGCAGTTAGGTGCTGCCAGGGATTTGGAATAGCCAGCTGGGTTCTGAGTGTTTTGCAGTGAGGTGCTGCCGGGGTTTATTGCGTGTGTTTGGCAGTGAGGTGCTGCCGGGGTTTATTGCGTGTGTTTGGCAGTTAGGTGCTGCCAGGGATTTGGAATAGCCAGCTGGGTTCTGAGTGTTTTGCAGTGAGGTGCTGCCGGGGTTTATTGCGTGTGTTTGGCAGTGAGGTGCTGCCGGGGTTTATTGTGTGTGCTTGGCAGTGAGGTGCTGCCAGGGATTTGGAATAGCCAGCTGGGTTTTGAGTGTTTTGCAGTGAGATGGAGCCAGGTTCTGTGATTTTGCAGTGTGGTGCTGCCAAGGTGCAATATTGTAGTGAGGTGCTGCCAAGGTTGATTATTGCAGTGAGGTGCTGCGAGGGTTCAGTATTTTTACAGTGAGCTGCTCTTTGCTTTTATGTCTCAACTTTCCCCAAAATCATTCTTTGACAGACGTCAGGCTCAGGACATGGACTTGCTAGAGTGGTATTATATGCCTTCATTCTTCATTTTCCAGTTGCACCACCTTACTCGGAGTTGCGTTTGTGGGTTTGTTTCAGATTTTTCTTTTGTTTGGGATACATTGAGGTACTACAGGGGTTCGGAATGGCTGGCTGGGTTCTGAGTATTTTGCAGTGAGGTGCTGCCAGGGTTTATTGTCTGTGTTTTGCTGTGAGGTGCTGCCGGGGTTCGGAATGGCAGGATGGGTTCTGAGTGTTTTGAAGTGAGGTGCTGCTGGGGTTTATTATGTGTGTTTGGCAGTTAGGTGCAGCCAGGGATTTGGAATAGCCAGCTGGGTTCTGAGTGTTTTGCAGAGAGATGGAGCCAGGTTCTGTGATTTTGCAGTGTGGTGCTGCCGAGGTCCAGTATTGCAGTGAGGTGCTGCCGGGGTTGATTATTGCAGTGAGGTGCTGCGAGGGTTCAGTATTTTTACAGTGAGCTGCTCTTTGCTTTTATGTCTCAACTTTCCCCAAAATCATTCTTTGACAGACGTCAGGCTCAAGACATGGACTTGCTAGAGTGGTATTGTATGCCTTCATTCTTCATGTTCCAGGTGCACCACCTTACTCGGAGTTGCGTTTGTGGGTTTGTTTCTGATTTTTCTTTTGTTTGGGAAACAGTGAAGCGCTGCAGGGGTTCGGAATGGCTGGCTGGGTTCTGAGTGTTTTGCAGTGAGGTACTGCCGGAGTTTATTGTGTGTGTTTTGCAGTTCGGTGCTGCCAGGAGCTTGAAATGGCCAGCTGGGTTCTGAGTGTTTTGCAGTGAGGTGCTGCCGGGTTCTGTGATTTTGCATTGTGGTGCTGCCGAGATCCAATATTGTAGTGAGGTGCTGCCAAGGTTGATTATTGCAGTGAGGTCTTGCTAGGGTTGAGTATTTTTACAGTGTGCTGCTCTCTGTTTTCATGTCTCAACTTTCCCCAAAATCATTCTGACAAACGTCAGACTCAGGACATGGACTTGCTGGGGGGGTATTGTATGCCTTGATTCTCCATGTTCCAGTTGCACCGCCTTACTGGGAGTTGCGTTTGTGGCTTTGTTTCTGATGTATGATTTGTTTGGGATGCAGTGAGGTGCTGCGTTTACTGGCATTCAAGGGCTCTTATTGCCTTACAGTCTTAAAGGTTCAGGGTAAAGGTTGCAATGAGGTGCTGCGTTCACTGGCTCACAGCACTTGCCGCTTGTCAGTAGTTTATGAGGTTGCTCTATGTGGGATACATCTGGAGTAGTTTTAACGCATTTTGTACATTTGCATTTTCCTTTTGGATTCTATGATGCCACTATGTCATCCTATTGGTGTCTGCAGCGCTGTGTTTCTGGTCCAACATTGCTGCACTGTGAGATGGATCAGTTCTATGTTGTGTTCTATGCTGCACATTTAGTTTTTATTTGGTTGCTCTGTATTGTTCAGTGGGGCTCCACTTGTTTGCAGTTGTAGGTCCATCTATCTGTATTTGCCTTGTGTTGGTTCTTTCATTTGGTTTGTGTGTCGGCCACAGGTTCACTGAGTAAGGGAGATCATCCTAGCTGCTATGGGTGCATTGTTTGTCTTGTGGATTTTGGTGTGGTATTTTGGGTATGGTTGGCTGAGTGAATGTTGGGAGATGTGTTGTGTTCTTAGGTTGGGGTTTACATTGCAGAGCTACTTAGAGGTCCATCTTGATTATGCTCGGTTGTTTTGTTTGTTCAACGGAAGGGGGTGTGTATTAGGCAAGCATAGTGTATGTGGAATGTAGTGAGGTGATTGTAAAATGTGGTGTGTGTGACTGCTAGGGCATTCTAAAGGGGACATTTACATCTTAGAGCTGAAATGGTGTGGATGTGCCAGTGTTTACTGTCCAGGAACCTACTTGTATGTCACGTACCTTATGTGTATCTGCAGACAATACACCCACCATCAGAAGCCTGGGTCTAGTATCTTCTTGGCTTAGGAACCCACAGCAGACTTCCTTAAGGAGATTAGACTACAGAGTAGCCCTGCCATTGAGCATTCTCAGACATGTCATTTGACCCCTTCAGCCACTCATGGAGGAGTTATGCAGCACTATATAAGAGCCAGCTCCCCGAACAAGAGTGAAAGTGAGTTTTAGAGTTTAGAGCTGGCAAGTTGCCTTGTTGGAGAGCTGGAGGCCATTTGATGCAGAAGGCAAAGAGAAGGAAAAGCTGGTCACCAAAGGAGTGAGAATGAGGGCAGCAGAGAAAACCCATAGAAGGGAGCAAGGACGGTCATGGTAGGAGCTGGCCACCAGTGGAGCAAGAAGAAGACACAGGGGAAGACCGAGGGAAGCAGAGGAGTAGGTAGACCGCAAGCCCTGGAGGGAAGAAGAGTTGATACTGGAGGGGAAAGGATAAGGAGAGGAGGAAAGGAGAAGTGGAACAGAGAGATACTGATACAGCATAGAGCTGAGGAGAGTAGAGAAGTTGAGGTCAAGGAGGCTTCTAAAAGAAACGAGACATAGACCTTGACCAAAGAGCGGGAAAGAGGAAAGGTAGGAGCCCTGTCCATAAAGAAAGTGAAGCGAGATGTGCCAAAGCCGTAGTCAATGAAGGGACAGAGAAAGCAAGGGTGGAGGCCCTGGACCTGGAAAAGTCAATGAAAATGAATATTGAGGTCCTGAATTAGGGCAGTGTAGTGAAAAAATTGATAGAGGCGCTGATCAAATAGAAAGAGAAAAGCCCCAACGGAAGTGAAGAGAAAGAAATTGTGGGGACCCTGATGTAGTAGAAAGAGAAGATGCCCAACAAGAGGGCAGAGGAAGAACAGGCTTAGGCCCTGGTAAGTGGGAAAGAGAAGACACCCAAGCAGAAGTCAGAGGAAGACAGCACCTATGGCTGACCCAGTAGAAGGAGCAATTAATTCAACATGGTTATGTGGGGCCTAAATCCATAAAAAATATGTGGGCAAAAAAAGATCCCCTAGCCTAGGGACTAATTGCGGCCGAAGACAGGACGTTTTGTATGGGTTAAGATGAAGGAAGTGGGAAGACACCCAAGACTGTACAGATAGGAGGCAAGCAGAAACACTAGGGTGGAGAGATTCAAAAAAGGAAGAAAAGGAGAAGAAAATCTGTGAATCGTCAGCAAAGAAGTGGCATGAGAGGTTAAAGTAGTGAAGAAGAGAAGAAATAGGATTTTAGATTGAGAATAGCAGTGGACCAAGAACTGAGCCCTGAGCAACCACATAAAGAAGCGGACGAGGAGAAAAATAAGACCAACCCACATTCGAAATAAGCTTGGGAGGAGAGGTATGATCAAACCATTGGAGAACATTACCAGTGACAACAAGAGATGATACAGCGGAAGGTAGAGCAGGGTGATAGGCAGCATCAACAGCATTATATATTCCACAACATTTTCCATAGACAAAGATTACAATTGGCATCCACGTAATTCAAGACAGCTTGAAGTGGGCTGTTAAGTTTTAGCATTCAACATGTTCCTGAGTTAAGATATCGGCAAATACTTGAAATAAGCACAGACAAATCGCTATTGAAAACTGTGCCCCCACATTGCAACTATTGGGATCTGCTCAAGTCCTCAATATTAATGAGTTGGTGTGAAGAACCAGATTATTTGGCGCACTCATAAAAATCAGGTATGTAGTCAAGCAGTGGATTTGTGTCACTCATGTATCCATATTCCTTACATTGGCTTTTGGCACGGATTAGAATATATCATTAAAAAAGTTAAACTCCATCTGCTAACCCGCCACTCACGCTCTGGTGCCTACCAAGTTTGAAAAGCTGTGGCGAGTAGTTAGCTTAAATAGATTTGGCAGAGTTAAAGGTAATGTAGTAATATCATATTCTTAACATTAAATAGGTCCGGGGAACTGCTGTTCCCTTCTCTAAGTAATACAGTAAGATCTAGGATTCCTTCATAACCCAAGGGGAATATATTAATTCTGCACTTACTGACTACGGAATTCAGGAAACCCTGGTGTGCATCCAAGGTGCCTGGGGAATTCACCATCAACCGGTGAGGGTGGGCAAACTCCCTGCGCATGAACTTGGGAGGTCAAACTGAGTCACATGATCAGCGTTCAGCCAAATTCATGAGATCTTGAGACATTCGGAACAACACTGAAGTCTTGTTCAAACTCGTGTGAAAGTTTGGTGGGAGTGCGTGAATTTGGAGGCCACTGAAAAAAGCTAAACCTCCTTTGTAGTGGATTGAACAGGTCAAACAGAGCCCTATCATATCTAACGGTGTTCTGTGGTTATTTGAAAAGTTTCACGCACTTCCTGGTTCTCTATGAGTTGTGGATGGCTAATAGACATATGTAATTGAATGATCCACACATATGAACAAGCAAGAGAAATTGATCACCACTGAAAGCAATTTGGTGTCTTTTTCACATTTAATTCCCCATTTGTAACTTTTATTTTTATTTGTGTTTCTTTTGTGAAGTATGTCTGCACCTTTGAGAAACTCTTTGAGAACTACTTTTCGCAATCGTATGGAAGTAATTGATTTTTGTAAGCCTATGTTCCCTCCTTCACACCAAAAAGAAAAATAAGAAAGAAAAATCACCTTTTGAAGCCCTTTCTGAAAAACCTTCATGGAAATATTAGTGACACTCTTTGTTGTCCTTTTAAACCATAAACCATTTATTTTTAACATCTATCCATCCACTTGGAAAAAAAAGAAAGTCTTTTATAAACCCTTCTTTTAAACTTTGTGAGACACACCATTTTTATTTTTAGACCATTTACCATTAAGCCTCCTAAAAAGAAAAAAAAATCTTTTTTAGCAGACCCTTGTGAAACCTTTCTTGAAAACCTTTGCCTTTACCATTACTATGAATAGAGAGAAAGAACAATTGGTTCTCTTTGGGAGCATATCATCCTTATAAGAGGAGCAGTATAAGGTGCATGTGGTCATAGATGCACAGCCTATTATGTCGTGTTGTTAGATGTGGAAGTCATTGTGGGTTACAGATGTGCAGAGATGCCAAGTGATGGACAAGGACAGAAATAAGCACAGGTGACAAATGCAGAGGCACATAATAGTGACATGCAGTCTTTGTGGGAGGTCCCTCAAGTGATGCGGGAAGAGATGGACAGGGAGTTAAATGGGGAAGATTGCAGCTATGGGGCTGGAGGAGTTGGTGTCAGCAATTGAGGAGCTGTTGCAGCTGGAAGCTGACGGTGCGGGTAAGAAAGAGAATATGGTGAATGCAGGACAAGAAAAGGGAGGAATGAAGGAGCAGGAGGTGCAACACATTTAGTCAGTGATAGAGAATCATCAGGAATTGGAACTCAAGCAAGCAGAGATGAAGGAGGATGGGGGGCATGAAGAGGGGAAGTATGGCAATTGCGATATGGTGAGGACGATGAGGAAGATGAGGAACACTGGAGGCAGACATTGGCTAGTAGAAGGCGCATGAGCTGTATGTTATGCAGTGGGTGGAACCTGCTGAGAAGGAACAGAAAGAGGTGCATGTGAGGAAGCTTGCAGAACATGACGTGGAAGCGAAAAATGAGGAGCTGGTTGCAGGGTAGAAGGAGAAACTCAAAAAGGCAGATGGGGGCTGGACAGGTAGAGCATGGGAATGAGGAGGTGGAAAATGAAGTGGATGCAGGATAGGAGGAAGAATCTGAGGGTGCGGATAGGGAGGACGATGAAGAGGCTCAGCTGGAAAAGGAGTGACTTTGTGAGAAGGGGGTGGATCAGGAAAAGTTGGAATAGGCTGATGTTGGTAGCTCCCATTCAGTGGAGGGTCAAGGTGGGCCAGAGGATGGGCCAAATGACATAGTACTGCCTCATCGCTTTCTACAACACACTCCAGCCATGTGTGGCAGACCCAGTCCATGCTTGAAAAGAGTCAGACAAAGGAGCCTACGGTTATGTGCAAGCTCTGGGGTAAGATTGTATGTGGGGCAAAAAGAGTAAGTGTTATACATTGAGCATAACTGAAATGCATAACCACATTTGACACCATCGTGATGCAGTGTTTATCATTCAAGTGGCATCCATTCCACAACTCCACAGTACCCTCATCCACTCGTGGGGAGGAAGCATTTGCCAGCACATCTGGAGATGCCAGTCACCCCCCACCTCTTCTTTGAGCAAACTGCATGAGAAAAAAGCCCAAGCACAGCCAATGGCACTGGTTGATCTATCCGGCTTGTATTGGCTCACCTTGTGCCTCGGGTGGAAAGGTTGGAGGCACCATCATTTAGGAGCAGCCCTGTGATCGCCTGGTCTGACATGCAGAAACGTATTGCCTGCATTGCAGGGTGGGGGTCAGCTCGGTGTATCTGGAGTGCAGTGCAGTGCAAGATATTGGGGAGGTGCATCTGCCTGTGCACCACCCCAGCATCCCCACTAATTTTAGCTGGGGGGAGTATGGGGAGTGGAGGGAATCTAAGAGGAAACTGTTTGGAAATTCTCTCAATTTCACACATTAATCGGAAGGGTCAGAGAAACGCAGGTTCCTCAGGCTCACCACACCCCATACAAAGACTAGACTGAAGCTGCAGCAGCAGGGGAATGTGGTGCATTGTACCTGAGGGTTCTACATGGCTTCATTGAAGTGAAATAGTTTGTGGTCATTTTCTCCACTGAAATGATCTAATGCAAACTATTTTGATTTTTTTTCTTCTTTTTAATGGGGTCATACGCACCCCACTAGCCACTCCCTATCCACCCCTTCCCCTAATCTTTTCACCCCACTATGTCTCTTGTCCCTTAACATACACATGCCTTTTTTTACCAACAATAGGTAATGTTGGTGAAATAATTCACCACAATGTAATTAACTTGCTTGAATCAACAGACAGTTTCGGCAATGTTACTTCCGGTTTACTGTTTACAAAGCAACGTGCCATGGACAAGTATGAACGTTTAGTTAGGAAAAGGCAGTAAGGCGTATGCATCTTCATAGTTAGTTGTGTCTTATTCATACTCTCCAGTTTCGTACATCACATGCGCAGCTGCAGGTAGCCGCGGTTCTTTAAATCCGGACAAATTTCCGAAAAGGGGAGGGGAGTAATAGACTCTCCAAAATAATCCACTTTCATGGCCCCTTACACTCCTAGTATATAATGTGTGTCTTAATTCCAAACCCTGAAGGGCCTTGGTCCACACCAGACGTGTGGCCCTAATCTTCATTTGGAAGGGGCCAGGAACCTTGCTACTTCTTAATTATTGGAACTAGAAGGGTGTTGGCAGGGAGAGAATTACCATGTCCAATCTCAAGTCGCCAAATAGAACGCAGTGCCAAGGTATCAAATCCTCCCACTTTCCACAATACCGGAAGCACAAATCCATTAGATTTATCAAACAAAAGCTGATATACACAGGCAGGAATGTGTTATAATAGGGAGAACCTGTGAATGTGTATCGTCAGCAGCTTTTAAATAGCAGGGGAAACCCTGAGAAATAATGTCAGGGAGACTTTGGGAAATAGTGGCAGGGATAGTCTGAGAAATAGTAGCAGAGACACATTGAGAACTATTTGCTCAGAAACCTAGTGAATTATTTGCAGCTCCAACTGTTGCATAGCTGGGAGATCCAGAGAAATAGTTTCCTGGAGACCATGTGAAATGCTAACAGGGAGACCCTGAGAAATGGTTGCAGGGAGACATTGAGAGATATTTGTGGCAACAGGTATTGCATAGCATGGGCAACCGGAGAAGTGGTGCTAGGGAGAGCTAGCAAAATAGCAGCACAGAGACAATGAGAAATAGTTCAGAGACCTTGAGAAATATTTGTGAGGCGACATGGAACGTATTTGAGGCTAAAGCTATTGGCGGGGGAGCCTGAGAAACTGTAGCATGAAGTCACTGAGATTTATTTCTGGGGATACCATGAGAAATGTCTCATCACCTAACGAAGCTATATACATAAAGATGGAAAATGTGTTTTAATGCTCTTCCTGTCCCTGAACTAAATCATATTCCAGTGTTCTACCTTACCATAAACTAAAACATATTTAAATGTTCTCCCTCTCCCTCACTAAAGCCTACTTTCCTCTACTACAATTCCCAAACTAAATCCTAAGTTCCCTTTCTACCTCTCCCTCCATCGTATCTAACTTCACACCTCTCTCAATTTGTTTAGCAACCTTTTGAGTCTGAAGACTAATGACAAACTCTAGCAGTGCATGCCATAAATGATCTTAGGGCAAAACTCTCCAAACTGTGTTTCCTGAAGCACATTATAGGTCATTCCGAGGTTGGAGGTAAGGAATTACCGGCACCGGTAAGGGTGCCGATGCCGGTAATCCCTTACCTCTGTATTCCGAGGTCCCTTTGGGGGTCCTTCCTTACCTCCTGCTTTTAGCAGGAGTAAAGTACGGGACCCGCAAAGGTACTTCGGAGGTAATTACGGTACCGTAATTTACGGTGCCGTAATTACCTCCTTCCCCATTCCCATTGAGCCCTATGGGGCAGAAATGGGAATGGGGAAGGGCAAAAGGTGAATGGGGAATTACCGGTCCCTCCAACCCTGGAATGGACCGGTAATTACTCCATTCACCATGCCGGATTTGGGACGGTTTCGGAGGCAACCATGGAGCTAAATTCTCCATGGTTAGCTCCAAACCCGGAATGAGGCCCTTTGGCTGAACACATTTGTCCGGGTTCATCATCCAGGGAGCATCCATCTTCCAAGAGATATATCCCTCATCCCAATTGCCTGTCAGGGGTGGGGCTAGAGCTTTTTGACAGTCTAGAATATGTAAATGGCAAAGAAACACCAATGTGTACTGCTGAAGGCTCACTAGGCTGGTAGGGGCGTCACCCTCTACTCTGGATCTCCAGCCGCACTCTCACTTTTTCCCATTAATGGCAGAGAATGGGGCTGCACACCATTACAAGCCTGGCTGTTTTGAGGTCGAAAGTATTAAATATTAAAGGAGGTAGTAGGGCAGTACTTTCACAGTAAATCTTATATGAACGTATTCATCAACGTATTATATTTGTTCATCTATTGGTCAGCAATGGTTTTTGCTCTTCAAGGGTGATTTAAGTGTCTTTTTCTGCTACTTAATTACTTCCTTGTAATTGTGATGTTTTAAGTAATTGTATTGGATTTACTCTATGGCGTACCGGCATGATACTGGAAAACTGCCCTTACCATCTCCTCCACCCGATATCCCATTACAGGCAACAGAGAGCTGGCAAGTTCCCATTCCATTGCTGTCCCGTAGGACTCCATGGGAGGGGATTGCCTGAATCACTGGGACCGGTGTCACCACTACTAGTGATTCAGGCATTTCTTTGCCGGTGGATCCTTGGGACCCACCAGCAAATTTGTGTTTTGCCAGTCGAGAAAAACTGTCGCTACCGGAATTATCGGCAGTTTTCCCAGCATTTTTTTCAGACCGTCAAATCTGTAATGAGGATCATTTGTGTTTTCAGTGATTAACTTGGTAGTAGGGATGGCATTGTAATATGTTCTTAACATTGCAGGTCAATATGCTAAATCTAAAAAGTGCATTGTTTTGGGCCCAATTCTATCGTACCCAATTAAGAATACTTCTGCTACTCCTTGGAGTAATCATACATTTAACACTTATTTGGACAGTTCCTAACTCTTCACAGATGCCTTCCAGCCAATGCACTTTCTCCTGAGGCATGGCACTATGTCAGGTACCTACTCCAATGTTGCACTATTTGTTATACCTAGCTTGCCATCATCACTGCTTGCAAAACAAACAGGGCTGCCTTTTTTGGAAGAGCTTTAATTGGGAACATAAATTCATCAGCTCCAACCCCCTACTTCCCCTTGGTGGCAGTGTTTTCCAGTTGGCACTAAAATACCGAAAACCACCAGAATCCGGTCAAAAGTGGACCATGGGCTCCTTTAGAAAATCCTGTGTAGTTAAAGAAAAAAGGTGAGGTAGAAAGTAATACATCCATTTTATTTAACCAACAGTGCATGGCAAGATGACTATTCCAGCACAAAATATAATGATTATCTGATGTCTGTTGACTGTGTCCTGAGTGATGTTGGATCCCTCATTTTGGATATCCCAGAGGTTTGGGGATTTTTGAGGAATGGTTTTCATCAGATTGGATTGGTCATTGGTGTAACCCTGCCCCACACAGCATGGCTGTCCTTAACTACCTTCTCTACTTCTTGTAGCTACCCTTTCATCCATGGTGCTCAGTCTATAGTGTATTGACTTGTCCGAAGCAGGAGGCCCAGAATAACCAGGTTACTCACCGTAGTGACCACCTTACGCCTCGTCCATAGTCCCCTTTCCTCCATACTTATGGGATATTCCTCCGTCCTGTGGGACGGGAGGACATTCCTCTGTCCTGTGGACAGGACCGGAGCACTTTGTAAAATCATCCAAAATTTTGCAAAAATGTTACTCCTTTCTTTCTTTCTACATGAGGTACAGCACGTGGCCATAACCCTGCCCATCATGGCTCTGCTCCGCGTGTTGCCCATCATCCCTTTTCTATCGCCTGGTCAGAGACCTTTAAGCAATAACAGAGGAACCTTATTAGAGGGGACGGCGGGCGGGCTTATGGAGGAAAGGGGACTATGGACTAGGAGTAAGGTGGTCACTACGGTGAGTAACCCGGTTATACTCCTACGTCCCGTCCCCTTTCCTCCATACTTATGGGAGATTCCCAAGCACTCTTCACAGGAACTACGGGTGGATGGAAAACCCCTAAGTGAAAATGGTTCTTCGGCACAGCCTGGCCAAACTGAGCATCAGACCTGGAGCTCAGATCTAGACAATAATGTTTACAGAAAGCCGATGGGGAGGCCCAAGTAGCCGCCTTGCGATGGTCTCCCAGGGGACATATTTCTGAAAGGCAACTGTTGCTGCCTTGCCCCGCACCAGGTGTGCATGAATACCTTTAGGAGGCTGCAGTCTTTGGATAGTGTAAGACTCTGTAATACAGGCAGCGATCCATATGGAGATAGTGCCTTAGAGGCCTGCTTACCTTGTGGATTACCAAAGGTCACCAACAGTTGAGGAGAGCTCCTAAATTCAGATGATCTGTCCACATAGAACTTAAGAGCCCTTCTAACATCCAGGCAATGCTGAACCCTTTCCACTTCTGAAGAGGGGTTCGGAAAAAAGACCAGCAGGGAGATTGACTGATTCAGATGGAAATCAGAGACCACCTTCGGCAGGAAAGCAGGGTTTGTCCGTAGGACCACTTTATCCTTGTAAAAACCAAGAAGGGATACTCCGCCGACAAAGCCTGGAGCTCACTCACACGCCTTGCTGAAGTAACGGCAACCAAAAAGGACACCTTCCAGATGTTTAAGGTCCACCGTGGCCATTGGTTCGAAGGGTTTATGGCACAACACCATAAGGACCACATTGAGATACCACGCCGGGTGCAGTTTACGAACCGGGGGCTAAAGGCGCACCAAACCTGCGAAGTATCTCTTAACCACTGGATTGGACAGAGAGTAAGAGCATTGGTCCATAGATAGGTAGGGGATACCGCCGAAAGATAAGTTCTGCATGACAGAACGTGAATGCCCGACTCTGCTAGGTGGGATATGAAGAACAGCACAGTGTTAATTGTAGCCGCCCTTGGGTCCAGCTGTTTGCCTAAGCACCAATGACAGAACTTAAGCCATTTGCTTCTATACTGAGACCTTGTCGAGGGTTTCCTGGCTGCTTCAATAATGTGCATGTTATCCGCAGACAGGTTGAAATGTTCTAAGGACCTGAACTCAGGCACCATACCGCCAAGATGAACGATTGTGGGGAGGGGTGCCACAGCTGCTGATTCCCCTGGTAAGAAGATCGGGAGTCACCGGCAGCCTGATCGGTGCACACACCGACAGGTGTTGAAATTCTGAGAACCAGAGCCTGGCCGGTCACCACAGGGCTATGAGCAGAAGAGAACAGTTCACCGTGTTCTTCAGCTTGCAAATCGTCCGATGAATCAGAGGCAGAGGTGGAAAAGCATAGGCCCTCATGTTGTGCCAAGGAATCTTGAGCGCATCCCCCAGCGAGGAGGCTCCCAGACCATTTCTGGAGGCAACAAGAGGAAATTTCTTGTTTGCCGCTTTTGCAAAGAGGTCCACCTCCAGGGTGCCCCAATGCAGGAAAATCCATGAGAGGATCTCCGCCTTCAGCTCCCATTCGTAGCTGACCATTGTCCCGCGACTGAGAGCATCAGCCATGACGTTCAGCTGTCCCAGAATGTGCACTGCTACCAGTCAGACACCATGAAGAACTTCCCACTCCCAAATCTGGATGGACAGGTCCACGAGAGGGGGAGACTTGGTGCCCCCTTGCTTGTTGATGTAGTACATTGACACCACATTGTCTGTGCGGATATGGACCACTTTGTTGGCAATGATCGGTCTGAACGCCTTGAGCGCTAGGAAGATCGCCAGAGGCTCCAGATGATTTATGTGAAGGAACTTGTCCTGAGGCGACCAAAGATCTGAGACCTGAAGAAGATCCAATGTCGCACCCCAACCTAGAAGGGAGGAGTCTGTCGTGACCGTTACCATAGGGGCTGGGTCCTGAAACCCCACCCCCACCGACATGTTGCTGAGAGACGACCACCACTCCAGGTCCGCTCTCATGGAAGCCGGAATCAAAATCAACTTGGAGTCCGGATCCACAACCTGACGCCAAGAACTCAGAAGAGCCATCTGAGCCCGCCTCATCTTGAGACGAGCGAGAGGTAGAGCCAAAACACATGAGGCCATGAGGCCCAGAAGCCTCTGGTACCACCAGGCCGACATGCTCTCCGACTGCGCAAACATCTGACATGTGGCCAACAGATCTGCCATTCTGTCCCCGGTCAGGTAAACTCTACAGTCGATCATATTCCTGCGAAAAACCCAGGAAAATCAAGTCCTGAGAGACCGTCATGGAAGATTTTCGCTAGTTCACCGACAGCCCGAGATGGAACTGGAGCTGGCGGAGAGACTGAAGATTGCACGCGGCTTTCAATGAGCAAGGGCTGC